>NC_030813.1:64767434-65104744 GCF_001704415.2 Capra hircus | reverse complement strand
AGCTATCACATAAGACAAAATAAATATTTTTTGAATGGAAAATTGAAATAATGACTCAAAAGGGAAGTCATAATTATACCTCAATTACAACAAATGTACAAAATTTTTCTTTTAAAAAAGGAATGTAATATATATATATACATAATCAGGTAAATGGCAGTTTAATGTTATCATTATCAATTAGTAAAAACAAAAAGGACTGAATAAAAGCTCAATCAAACAATACAACAAATGCAGGAAAACCAGAAAAAAAATAACAAGAAAAAATATATAAATTGATAAATATAGCATGAACTGATAAACACAGGCAGGCAATTACAAAGTAAAAGGGAAAAATCACTTTTAAAACAAGAGAGAATTAGAAAAACAAAACAAAACAAAACAGGTAACTCATGTAACCAAAGTTTTAAATGTAAAGAAGATAAAACCTCAAATAGGGAAATAATTGAGACATTTTAGAATACACTGTGCAATTACACAGTAATAACAAAGCAACATGAAATAGGCAAGACTGACATAAAACTATTAGGTATTTCCACAACAACGTGAATCAAGAGGGGAAGGCATTGGAGTCAGACATTAAACAAGAAACTATTTTACATTTTAAGAAATAGAAAGAGATAAGGTTTTGCTATTGCTAAGTCACGTCAGTCGTGTCCAACTCTGTGCGACCCCATAGAAGGCAGCCCAGCAAGCCTCCCCGTCCCTGGGATTCTCCAGGCAAGAACACTGGAGTGGGTTGCCATTTCCTTCTCCAATGCATGAAAGTGAAAAGTGAAAGTGAAGTCACTCAGTTGTGTCTGACCCTCAGCGACCCCATGGACTGCAGCCTTCCAGGCTCCTCCATCCATGGGATTTTCCAGGCAAGAGTACTGGAGTGGGGTGCCATTGCCTTCTCCAGAGATAAGTTTTTAAAACCTCTCAATTTTATTTTTATAGAAAATACATTTTAAAATCTGAAATCCATAAAAGACAAAAAAGAAATAAAATTACAGACCTGTTGCATAAAATATACTACCTATATATTATATAAAATTCTACAAATAAATTCATCAATCATAGCTCTGTACCTGACAGAGAATATTATTTGTTACATATGGCTAAAAGCTTCCAAAATAACCCAAGAGGTTTGTGACCAGTAATACCTCACAGAGAACAAAGTGTACCTTCTCAGAGGGTTTTCCTAAAACAAAATTTCCATTTCCACAGGCAAATATTTGGTGTGATATTTCATACATATGACAACTTAAAACAGTAGTGTTAGCTCATAAACTTTTGGCAATAAATATGCACATACACAAATATATTTTTAATATTTCAGGAGAAATAGCAGTTGGAAAAGGATTTATACATTATTTACTTCAGATAAGTTTACTATTATTGAAGATATTTAAACCATATTAAGTAATGAAGAAAAATGTATGTACTAAGGGGTTTTCAACAAGTTGAATATTCTAAGCTCATTCAATCTTCATCTTTAATTTTTCTCTGCCACACACACACACAATTATGGAGTACATTTTATCTAGAGTCATCGTGAAAAAATTCTAAATGATTTTAGGGAAATGGAAGTCGCTCAGTTGTGTCCGACTTTTCGCGACCCCGTGGACTGCAGCCTGCCAGGCTCCTCCATCCATGGGATTTTCCAGGCAAGAGTACTGGAGTGGGTTGCCATTGCCTTCTCCAAATGATTTTATGGATGCTTTAATTTTACTATTTGAATAATTCCTTGCCATGGAGGGGGCATATTTAGGAAATGGAGCCCTATCAGGGAAGAAAATTCATTGTCAACATGTGCTTAAATAGTGGCAATGCCCAGTACATTATTTCATTTAATTCCTGCAATCTCCTTATGAGGTAGTTATTTGAAAATTAGATGCTGAAAGACTTTGCAATGGTAGCTCAGTGGTAAAGAATCCTCCTTCCTACTCAAGAGAGATGTGGGTTAAATTCCTGGGTCAGGACGATCCTGGAGAAGGAAATGGCAAACCACACCAGTATTCTTGCCTGGGAAATCTCATAGACAAAGAAGACTGGCAAGCTACAGTCTGTTGGGTTGCAGAAGAGTCGGACATGACTTAGCTACTGAACAACAACTGAAGGTTTCGGTACTAGAGTTATCTGTTCAGGTCATGCTGTTGTTAAATGTCAGAATAAAACTTGAACTTAGATTCAGTTCAGTTCAGTCACAGTCGTGTCCGACTCTTTGTAACCCCATGAACTGAAGCACGCCAGGCCTCCCTATCCATCACCAACTCCTGGAGTTCATCCAAACTCATGTCCATTGAGTTGGTGATGCCATCCAGCCGTCTCATCTTCTGTCATCCCCTTCTCCTCCTGCCCCCAATCCTTTCAAGCATCAGAGTCTTTTCCAATGAGTCAACTCTTCGCATGAGGTGGCTAAAGACTGGAGTTTCAGCATTAGCATCATTCCTTCCAAAGAACACCCAGGACTGATCTCCTTTAGAATGGACTGGTTGGATCTCCTGGCAGTCCAAGGGACTCTCAAAAGTCTTCTCCAATACCACAGTTCAAAAGCATCAGTTCTTCGGTGCTCAGCTTTCTTTACAGTCCAACTCTCACATCCATACATGACTACTGGAAAAACCGTAGCCTTGACTAGACAGACCTTTGTTGCCAAAGTAATGTCTCTGCTTTTCAATATGCTATCTAGGTTGGTCATAACTTTCCTTCCAAGGAGTAAGTGTCTTTTAATTTCATGGCTGCTATCACCATCTGCAGTGATTTTGGAGCCCCCCAAAATAAAGTCTTAGCCTGAACTAAATACAGTGTGTATGTGTGTGTGTGTATACGTGTGTGTGTGCTGCTTCCTTATTTTATGGCTTGATACTGAAAAAATTAAAAGAAATGTGGTTAACTCTACTAAAAGCAAAATAAATTAATAAGTCATAGAAACATTAGAAATGATGGCTCTCAATGTGAAATATTATTATAAACATGAATTATTTTTATAAATATCATTTTACAACAATATTTTATTTCCAAATTGCTGAAATACTACAAACATAAACATACTATCATTTCAAAACTACATTAACAAAGTGATAAAGTGAAGCCAAATTGCCCTTGGGATAGATGAGAGCAGCTATTAATGAAATAAGACTTTTAAAAGTCATAAAGATAACAAGCACCAGCAAACTTAAACATTTTTAGTAAACTGTGAAAAATGGAAATAACCTATTTGTGATAATCACAAAGTGCTTTAGAAACCTTGCTATTGTTTTATTTCTATTGAAATATACTGGAATATAAATATGATTCCTTGGTAACAGCTTTTAATAGTCACAAACCACTTAAGACATATAAGCAAACAATCACTTTGGACTCAGCTTTTCTCTAATGGCCACCATCACTTTTTCTACTGAATGTTTCTAACTTCCAATTCTTCTTTATATGTGTGTGTGTATATATATATACACACATATAAAATCTTCACACACATATAAAATCTTCACTAAGTGTTGAGCACTGAGTTTCAGTGGATATTTACCCAAGAATACATTTACAAATTTCAGGTTTAAAAAGGTTTTTGTTGTTTGAAATTCTGAATATATGATTGCTAGTGGTAATCATCTGACATGTGTTACACCTGGTCTTTCTATAGAAACAAAAGAAAGGTCCTTTAGAGTCAAACAGACCAGTACCCACCTACTACATCCAATCACATGAAATACATCACCTGAGTTTTTCATTTATCAGTTTCAGAATAACTAAATATGGTCCAACTATTACAAATCTCATCTTGAATATATAAATCAAAAGTGTTTACAGTATATGAAAAATATGTCACTCATTTCTATTTCAAGAACTTCTTCTATATACAGCATAATATATACTAGTTTTAAGAATTTGTGTAGAAACAATTGTGGTCATAAAATCCAATTATTTGAATCAAGAATCATCAAGCAGCTTCAAAGACAGCTGATGTTAAACAGCCATAAGACAACCTCATCTCATCAAAGTCAAGAGTTTTCCTTTAAAATATTGTTTTCTAAATTACAGGAATATTTTAGCCACTGTTTCAATGTGACTTTCTTGAAGAAAGATCACTCTCTTCAAAATGGTCATTCCATTGATTTAGAGCTCATTCTTTAAAAGAACTCCTTCCTTGGTCTACCCAGTACAATTCATTTCAGCCTCTCAGTCGTGTCTGACTCTTTGTGGCTCCATGAACCACAGCACGCCAGGCCTCCCTGTCCATCACCAACTCCCAAAGTTCACCCAAACCCATGTCCATTGAGTCGGTGATGCCATCTAACCATCTCATCCTCTGTCGTCCTCTTCTCCTCTTGCCCTCAATCTTTCCCAGCATCAGGGTCTTTTCCAATGAGTCAGCTCTTCACATCAGGTGGTCAAAGTATTGGAGCTTCAGCTTCAGCATCAGTCCTTCCAATGAAAACCCAGGACTGATCTGCCCTAGGATGGACTGATTGGATCTCCCTGCAGTCTAAGGAAACTCTCAAGAGTCTTCTCCCACACCACAGTTCGAAAATATAAATTCTTCTGTGCTCAGCTTTCTTAGACCTGGGAAAGAAGGTGCCTGGACTAAGAAGCAAAATATGAGAATCTTATGACCAGGTAGGGAGCCAAAGCCTTTGATTGTGTGGATCGCAATAAAATGTGGAAAATTCTTCAACAGATGGGAATTCCAGACCACCTGACAAGCCTCTTGAGAAACCTATATGCAGGTCAGGAAGCAACAGTTAGAACTGGACATGGAACAATAGACTGGTTCCAAATAGGGAAAAGCGTACGTCAAGGCTATATATTGTCACCCTACTTATTTAAATTATATGCAAAGTACATCATGAGAAATGCTGGGCTGGAAGAAGCACGAGCTGGAATCAAGATTGCTGGGAGAAATATCAATAACCTCAGATATGCAGATGACACCACCCATATGGCAGAAAGTGAAGAGGAACTAAAAAGCCTCTTGAGGAAAGTGAAAGAGGAGAGTGAAAAAGCTGGCTTATAGCTCAACATTCAGGAAACAAAGATCATGGCATCTGGTTCCATCACTTCATGGGAAATAGATGGGGAAACAGTGGAAACAGTGTCAGAGTTTATTTTTTTGGGCTCCAAAATCACTGCAGATGGTGACTTCCACCATGAAATTAAAAGATGCTTACTCCTTGGAAGGAAAGTTATGACCAACCTAGATAGCATATTCAAAAGCAGAAACATTACTTTGCCAACAAGGTTCCGTCTAATCAAGGCTATGGTTTTTCCAGTAGTCATGTATGGAGCTGACAGTTGGACTGTGAAGAAAGCTGAGCATCGATGAATTTTTGCTTTTGAAGTGTGGTGTTGGAGAAGACTCTTGAGAGTCCCTTGGACTGCAAGGAGATCCAAACAGTCCATTCTAAAGGAGATCATTCCTGGGTGTTCTTTGAAAGGAATAATGCTAAAGCCAAAACTCCAATACTTTGGCCACCTCATGCGAAGAGTTGACTCGTGGGAAAAGACTCTGATGCTGGGAGGGATTGGGGGCAGGAGGAGAAGGGGATGACAGAGGATGAGATGGCTGGATGGCATCACTGACTCGATAGACGTGAGTTTGGATGAACTCTGGGAGTTGGTGATGGATAGGGAGGCCTGGCGTGCTGTGATTCATGGGGTCGCAGAGTCGGACACGACTGAGCGACTGAACTGAACTGAACTGAGGGGGCTTTGAATCTTTGACTGCAGCTCCCCTCAAAGGCTGCAGTCCACTGGCTATGCTTCAATTCTGGTATGGAGAAGGCAGCTTTCCCAGTGAGACCTGCCAGGTAAAGCCTTTATAATTGCCTATGATTGGGCCTGAAAAATCACACATAAGTTTGAAACAGAAGCAAGACTCCTCATACATAGTATTTTCTCTATGGAGTCAAAATATATTGTATTTCTTTTTATTCCCTGATAGCAGCAGCAGCAGCCACCTGGAATACAGGAGACCCTGGTTCAATTCCTGGGTAGGGAATATCCGCCAGAGAAGGGAATGGCTACCCACTCCAGTGTGGTGGCCTGGAGAATTCCATGAACTGAATAATCCATGGGGTCACAAAGAATCGGACATGACTAAGTGACTTGCATTTTCAAAGTGATTGCTACTTTATAAATGAATACAAATAACCAGCTATTCCGGTCTTCATTTTCAATAATTGCAAGTATGGGACATACTTGCAAGTAAATTCCTCCTGATAAAGGAACTTAAAGGTCTTCTATTTTATTTTAAAGGTATAAGAATTTGTACATAGATCTTAGCCCTTAGACTATTTTCTTTACTAATTCACTCACTTCTTATGTGATTTTATCTAGTATACACTATCTATCTAATTGCTAATGACTTCATAGTTTCCATCTCATCCATGAACTCTACTCCCAGCTGACAACTTAACATTCCGACTTGGTTCTCCCATGGGACTCATAATCCTGCCCCAAGATCTTGATATGTATCATCTCAAATATGTTCCTCCTCTAGTCTGCTTCATTTTAATACAATATAAATTCAGTCTTCAATATTACAGTTCAGTCTAAAAACCTTGGTCTCATCCCTAACCAAACATTTCAGTGCAAATATTGTTGGCTTTTCATAAAATTCTATTAAGTTAATGGGTACTTCCTAGAACTTCCAAAGCTCTGTTCACAAGAATAACTCATCGTTACATCTTAACTGAATTGAATAGAGTCTTTATTTTTCTCTTCGTGGAACCAGAGTGACCGTTTTGAAACCTATACACATCAGATCATTCTAATCCTCTGCTCAAAATATCTTAAACCCATCCCTAGCAAAGCAATGCTCAAAATTGTCCAAGCTAGGCTTCAATAGTATGTGAACTGAGAAGATTATGCTCCAGTACAGTTCAGTTCAGTTCAGTGGCTCAGTTGTGTCCAACTCTTTGCAACCCCATGAATTACAGCATGCTGGGCCTCCCTGTCTATCACCAACTCCTGGAGTTCGCTCAAACTCATGTCCATTGAGTCGGTGATGCCATCCATCCATCTCATCCTCTGTCGTCCCCTTCTTCTCCTGGCCCCAATCCCTCCCAGCATCAGAGTCTTTTCCAATGAGTCAACTCTTCGCATGAGGTGGCCAAAGTACTGGAGTTTCAGCTTTAGCATCATTCCTTCCAAAGAACACCCAGGAATTATCTTCTTTAGAATGGACTGTTTGGATCTCCTTGCAGTCCAAGGGACTCTCAAGAGTCTTCTCCAACACCAATGTTCAAAAGCAAAAATTCTTCAGTGCTCAGCTTTCTTCACAGTCCAACTGTCATCTCCATACATGACTACTGGAAAAAACATAGCCTTGACTAGACGGACCTTTGTTGGCAAAGTAATGTTTCTGCTTTTGAATATGCTATCTAGGTTGGTCATAACTTTCCTTCCAAGGATTAAGCGTCTTTTAATTTCATGGTGGAAGTCACCATCTGCAGTGATTTTGGAGCCCAAAAAATTAAGTCTGACACTGTTTCCACTGTTTCCCCATCTATTTCCCATGAGTGATGGGACCAGATACCATGATTTTAGTCTTCTGAATGTTGAGCTTTAAGCCAGCTTTTTCACTCTCCTCTTTCACTTTCCTCAAGAGGCTTTTTAGTTCCTCTTCACTTTCTGCCATAAGGGTGGTGTCATCTGCATATCTGAGGTTATTGATATTTCTCCCAGCAATCTTGATTCCAGCTTGTGTTTCTTCCAGCCCAGTGTTTCTCATGATGTACTCTGCATATAAGTTAAATAAGCAGGGTGACAAAATACAGTCTTGATGTACTCCTTTTCCTATTTGGAACACATCTATTGTTCCATGTCCAGTTCTAACTGTTGCTTCCTGACCTGCATATAGGTTTCTCAAGAGGCCTGTCAGGTGGTCTGGTATTCCCATCTCTTTCAGAATTTTCCACAGTTTATTCTGATCCACACAGTCAAAGGCTTTGGCATAGTCAATAAAGCAGAAATAGATGTTTTTCTGGAACTCTCTTGCTTTTTCGATGATCCAGTAGGGGGCTCTAAATTTTTGACTGCAACACCCCTCAGAGGCTGCAGCCCACCGGCTATACTTCCAGATGTTCAAACTAGATTTAGAAAAGGCAGAGGAACCAGAGATCAAGTTGCCAGTAACCATTGGATCATCAAAAATGCAAGAAATTCCAGGAAAACATCTACTTCTGCTTCACTGACTGTGTTAAGTCTTTGACTGGGTGGATCACAACAAACTGTGGAAAATTATTAAAGAGATGGGAATACCAGACCACCTTGCCTGCCTGCTGAGAAACCTGTATGCAGGTCAAGAAGCAACAGGTAGAATCAGACATGAAACAACAGACTGGTTCCAAATTGGGAAAGGAGTATGTCAAGGCTTTATATTGTACAATGCTTATTTACCTTCTCCCTGGTGGCTTAGAGGGTAAAGCATCTGCCTGCAATGCAGGAGACCCGGGTTTGATCCCTGAGTCAGGAAGTCCCCCTGGAGAAGGAAATGGCAACCCACTTCATACTTTCGCCTCAAAAATCCCATGGACAGAGGAGCCTGGGAGGCTGCAGTCCATGGGGTCGCAAAGAGTTGGACATGACTGAGTGACTTCACTTTCCTTTCCTTTCCTTTCCTTTCCTTTCCTTTCCTATTTACCTTATATTCAGAGTACATCAGGTATACTGCCAGGCAGGATGAAGCACAAGCTAGAATCAAGATTGCTAGGAGAAATAATAACCTCAGATATGCAGATGACATCACCCTTATGGCAAAAAGCAAAAGGAACTAAAGAGCCTACTGATGAAGGTGAAAGAGGATAGTGAAAAAACTGACTTGAAACTCAGCCATCAAAAAACTAAGATTATGGCATCTGGCCCCATCATTTCATGGCAAATAGATGGAGAATCATTGGAAACAGTTACATACTTTAGGTTTTGGGGCTCCAAAATCAATGCAGATGGTGACTGCAGCCATGAAATTAAAAGACGCTTGCTCCTTGAAAGAAAAGCTATGACCAACCTAGACAGTGTATCAATAACCAGAGACATTACTTTGCCAACAAAGGTCCATATAGTCAAAACTGTGGTTTTTCCAGTAGTCATGTATGGATATGAGAGTTGGTCCATAAAGAAGGCTGAATGCTGAAGAAATGAAGCTTTTGAACTGTGGTGTTGGAGAAGACTCTTGAGAGTCCCTTGGACTGCAAGGATATCAAACTAATCAATCCTAAAGGAAATCAACCCTGAATATTTATTGGAAGGACTGATGCAGAAGCTGAAGCCCCAATACTTTGGCCACCTGCTGAGAAGAGTTGATTTGTTGGAAAAGACCCTGATACTGGGAAAGACTGAAGGCAGGAGAAGGGGATGGCAGAGGATGAGATGGCTGGATGGCATCACTAATTCGATGGACATGAGTTTGAGCAAGCTCTGGGAACTGGTGAAGTATAAGGAAGCCTGGTGTGCTGCAGACCATGGGGTTGCAGAGTTGAACATGACTGAGTAACTGAACAACAATAATCTCTTTCAAGTAAAAATCCTATATCCCTTAAATGGCTTACAAGGTTACATGAACTGACTGACTTTATCTAATTTTTATCTATCCTATGGACTTTATCTACTTTCACTCTGTTCCTTGTTCTTCTCACCTCAGTCATACACATTTCCTTGCAGTTGGCTCAAATATACCACTCACACTACAAGCCACACTTTGTACTTGCTGTTCCTTTTGCTTGAAAAAGCCTCCTTCTGATGTCTTCATGATTAGTCTCTTCTCTTTCTTCAGGCCTCTGTTCTAATATTACCTTATCAAGGAAGCCTTCCCCTAACTCACTTAAATACCAACATCTTTATTCTTTTCACTGTAACTGATAACCCTTTACTTAATTTTTCTCCATGGCTTTCTGTTACAGTTTTGAATTAAATAATTAATCCCAGAGCCTTTTTCTAAATTTTCTATCAAAGTAATACAGCAGTTAAGCATTTTATTTTTACACAGGATTTTTAATGAATAAAACTGTTGTCTAAAAAACCAGAACAAGTGATCAACAAATTCTTTTGAGTTTATAGTCTCCCAGTACTCATTTTAACTAAAATGAAGCCATATCTAATTTTCTGAGTGTTCAATATATGGAACTGAAATTTACCTTTAAGTAAAAATATGATAAAAAAAAACCAATTTAGGTGTATCTTGCTCAATTGAAACAAACTCCTCAAACATTTTTATCCATTCAGCCATTCATTCAATCATTTATATGCAGAATAGTTTTATTATGTTCACATCACATATAATGTTGTAAGTTAGCCATCTCATATGCAAAGTTAAATAAAGCATAGCCTTTGTTCTTTCCTTTAACAGATGGGAGGTTGATGTCTAAGTCTAATCATAATTGTGATGTAATCAACAAAGCATACCCAGATAAATTATCCTTATCTAGCAGTAGTATTTTAAATGACCTTATATTTTATGTTCTTTGTAGGAGTTGATTGTCATTAAATGATTTTCCAATGATTCTGATTTTTCAGCAGTTCAGATAATGTTTCCTAATTCCACATCAGTGAAGTTGGATATTATCCTTTGTGCTTTTCCTTTGTAATAAACTGCTTTGTGGCCATTTAGAAGACAACTAATTTGTTCTTGCAATTTCTTGCCAAGCTAACTGACACAAGTTTTTTCTACCTAAAGGGAGAAGAAAAAGACCTAAGTCTTTTGCAACACTGACATATTTCAAGGACCTAAACTTAAACAATATAATTGTTTTTTGCTGTAATTATTAATTCATGAAGAGCAGAACTATTTGCACTATTTTTTAAAGGAAGACTAAATCCATGTCCTGTTGATTTTTGATATATATAGACTAATAACAGCTTCCCTGGTGGCTCAGATGATAAAGTGTCTCCCTGCAATGCAGGAGACCTGGCTTCAGTCCCTGGGTTGGGAAGATATTCTGGAGAAGGAAATGGCAACCCACTTCAGTATTCTTGTCTGAAACATTCCATGGATGGAGGAGCCTGTTAGGCTACAGTACACGGGGTCGCAAAGAGTTGGACGCAACTGAGCCACTTCACTTCACTTCAGGCTAATAACAAAGTGTTTGCATTTTTTTCAGTGATTAGATTTTCTATTCTTCTTCCATGGAGAATTTCTTTAAAGCAGTGATGAGTTATAAAAACTAGATAACTGTGTAGGTATTTTAATGTACAAGAACATAAAGTTATGTTATATACTGCAGATGATTTCTTACAATACATGTTCTAGTTACAGAGCAAGTATTATCAAATGCCTTGACATCTGATTTCCCTGTATCAGGGAAGATGGATATTTGGTAAATCAAGGAATGACTGAGCAATTATAATAGCCATCCATACTGAGATAAGTTTATTTGATAATTTTTTTAACTTGTCAGTTTTTATCCACATCATCGAAGGTATCCCAAATTAGATTTTTAAGTAATGATGAAACAGATGTTTGTTAGGACACTAAGGTTTGTAAAACATCAAAATTGTGTATATATATGTATATAATTGTATATTGTACAAAAATTGCACATATATATGTATATGAGCTCTGCGCTGGCTCAGTACTAAAGAATCTGAGAATCTGCCTGCCAACCAGGAAACATGGGCTTGATCCCTGGGGTCAAGGTAAGATTGCCTGAAGAAGGAAATGGGAACCCACTTTAGATTCCTTGCCTTGGAAACCCCATGGACAGAGGAGCCTGGTGGGCTACAGTACATGGGGTTGCAAAGAATTGAACAACATAATGAAAGGGTTAACAGCCTCCATAGGGAAGCCAGAGGTCCCCAAGAGGCAGAGAAAATAAACTTGAAGTGGCAGACATTTTTTTTTTTTTTCTAATCCTGTGTTGTTGTGACTACAACTGGTTCCACCTGAATTTAACTTTTCTCAAAACTTGAGTTAACCAATGGTCTTTTCTTATAAAATGTTTTCCTAAAGCTATGTTAATGAAACTATGTATTTGCTTTGGAATCTGCCTTTCTTCAAATCAGATTCATCTAAGACTAACCTTTTTCTCAAACCTTGAGCCAATAATAACAACAAACCAACAGATCTTCCTCATGGAAATGTTTTCTTAAACTATGTTAATGAAGCTATGTGTTAGTTGGAAATCTGCCTTTCTTCAAGACTCATGTCTATTGTTTTATGGCAGTAGATGACTACCCTTGTACCATTCTATCTCAAAATGCATGTTATGGGTGAAGGTCCTGGTGCAACTCTCACAGTCTTAAGGCATTTCTTTTATCTGAGCAGCATCTTGCTTCCAAAAGGAGATCAGCCCTGGGTGTTCTTTGGAAGGAATGATGCTAAAGCTGAAACTCCAGTACTTTGGCCACCTCATGCGAAGAGTTGACTCATTGGAAAAGACTCTGATGCTAGGAGGGGTTGGGGGCAGGAGGAAAAGGGGACGACAGAGGATGAGATGGCTGGATGGCATCACCAACTCGATGGATGTGAGTTTGAGTGAACTCCGGGAGTTGGTGATGGACAGGGAGGCCTGGCGTGCTGTCTGGACATGACTGAGCCACTGAACTGAACTAAACTGAACTGAACTGAACAGGTATAAAACGCCTTGCTTAAAACAAGCAAGGTGGCACTCTTTCTGCTGATATCTATGTCAGAAGCTTTCTCTGTTTCTTTTTATACTTTCATAAAACTATGCTAAATGAAAGATATGAGTAATCAAGCTTCATCTCTGGCCCTGGATCAAATTCCTCTCCTCCAGAGGCCATGAACCCTGCCATTGTTCACAGCTCACAGCCACAACCTTTTTATAGCAAATAGACAATAACATATATACTGTATATCTATATGGATGTGTGTGTAAATATATTTCAAACATTGTCAAATGACTTTCTATTTCAATAACTAACTTTTTTAGTTTTTAGTCTCAAGTCAAAATTATCTCCTAGGCTCATAATGCATACTTTTACTTTCTTAGAAACCAGGGAAGAAGAGATATAAAAAAAGACTGAAACAAGTCCAATTAATTGTAGAAACTTACAATTTTGTAAGTTATTTTGACAAAGCTAGCTAAAATATCACTCATTACTTTAGAATGTGAAAACTATATGATATTTTTAGTTAGTATTATAAAAATGGGTCTAACTGAAAAAAGTAATTGATAAATTTAGAAAGCTGCTAACAATTTTTCCAAATTATTACTATTTCTTATGTTTATTGTTTCCTTAATTTTCACCAACATATAAAATATAACCGTTTTTAAAATTTTAAAGTAAATGCAAAATGCTGTACATCAGGTGGTTAACAATGAAATATCTAAAGAAAACAATTATATAAAAGACAAAGCAAGGAGTGTGTAAGTAAAAATAGTGTTTTCTACATTGATGTTAGCTGCAGTTAGCTGAAATGATACAAAAATGAAAATTGGAAAAGAACATATGGTACATCAGAATTCATCAAGAAAAGAGATAATGACTCTGAAGACTAGAGACAGAAGTCTAAGCTACCCAATTTAGATAATTGGTCAAAATGTTGCTAAGAATTCTAAGTCACACCATTAAACTCAGGATAGTTTCATGAAAAAAGACAACCATCAGCACAGCATGCAGACTTCTAATAAAACTTTTCTATAAATCTTATTTTTTTATAATTATGTGGCCTGCTGCTGCTGTTGCTGCTGCTAAGTCGCTTCATTTGTGTCGAACTCTGAAACCCCATAGACAGCAGCCCAACAGTCTCCTCCATCCCTGGGATTCTCAGGCAAGAACACTGGAGTGGATTGCCATTTCCTTCTCCAATGCAAGAAAGTGAAAAGTGAAAGTGAAGTTGCTCAGTCATGTCTGACTCTGTGAGACCCCATAGATGGCAGCCTATCAGGTTCCTCCATCCATGGGATTTTCCAGGCAAGAGTACTGGAGTGGGTTGCCATTTCCTTCTCCTTATATAGCCTACACATAATTGTTGCTCATAATTTCACTTACAAAGAATTAAGCCATAGATAATGTAGAAAAATATTATATAAAAGATGATTCTTGCCTGGATTTGTCATTACTATATACACTGCAGAACAGTGATTTTTCTATCATTCTTTTTTAGATTTTAAATTTATTTATTTATTTTTTAATTGATGGATAATTGCTTTACAGAATTGTGTTGGTTTCTGCCAAACACCAACATGAATCAGCCATCTGTTCAGTTCAGTTGAGTCGTTCAGTCGTGTCTGACTCTTTGTGATCCCATGAATCGCAGCACTCCAGGCCCCCTGTCCATCACCAACTCCCGGAGCTCACCCAAACTCATGTGCATCAGAGTCAGTGATGCCGTCCAGCCATCTCATCCTCTGTCATCCCCTTTTCCACCTGTCCCCAGTCCCTCCCAGCATCAGGGTCTTTCCCAATGAGTCAACCCTTCGCATGAGGTGGCAAATGTATTGGAGTTCCAGCTTCAGCATCAGTCCTTCCAATGAACACCCAGGACTGGTCTCCTTCAGAATGGACTTGTTGGATCTCCTTGCTGTTCAAGGGACTCGCAAGAGTCTTCTCCAACACCACAGTTCAAAAGCATCAATTCTTTTGTGCTCAACTTTTTTCACAGTCCAACTTTCACATCCATACATGACCACTGGAAAAACCACAGCCTTGACTAGATAGACCTTTGTTGGCAAAGTAATATTTCTGCTCTTTAATACACTATCCAGGTTGGTCATAACTTTCCTTCCAAGGACTGTCTTTTAACTTCATGGCTGCAATCACCATCTGTAGTGATTTTGAATCAGCCATAAGTATACATATATCCCCTTCCTCTTGAACCTCCGTCTTATCCCCCTCCCCATCCCACCTCTCTGGGTTGTTACAGAGCCCTGGTTTGAGTTTCCTGAGTCATTTTGCATGTTCTATCATTTTTTTTGGCAATTATCAATCAGATTTCTACTTAAGAGTCGTTGCTTCTCCCTGAATTTATTTGTTTGTTTGTTTTTTAGTGATAATATTTAAATCATGAATTTTTTAATATTTGTTGTCATTTATTTTTATTGACCAGATCTATTTTATTTTCACAGCATCCTTTGATTCAATTCAGTCACTTAGTCTTGTTCAACTTTTTGCAACCCCATGGGCTACAGCACTCCAGGTTTCCCTATCCATCACCAACTCCTGGAGCCTACTCAAACTCATATCCATCGCATCAGTGATGCCATCCAATGCTCTCATCCTCTGTCATCTCCTTCTCCTCCTGCCTTCAATCTTTCCCAGCATCAGGGTCTTTCCCAATGAGTCAACTCTTCCCATCAGGTGGTCAAAGTATTGGAGCTTCAGTCCTTCCTATGAATATTCAGGGTTGACTTCCTTCAGGATTGACTGGTTTGATCTCTTTGTAGTCCAAGTGAGTCTCAAGAATCTTTTCCAACACGACAGTTTGAAAGCATCAATTTTTCAACTGTCATTATTTATTTTGAAGATTTACTTCTCAAATTTCGTCAACAGTGGGAAATTTGTCAAAATTGGCTCTTGTGTCATTTGTACAAGACTCCTCATTAGTGAGGGTTTTCAGATTTTCTGGCATAATAAGTTGTTCCAGAATTATCTTGCACTTTCACTGGAATCAGCTATTTCTCTAAGTATTCATGTTTCACTTAAAACATATTTATTTTAACTGGAGGCTAATTACTCCACAATATTGTAGTGGTTTCTGCCACACATTGACATGAATCAGCCATGGGTATACATGTGTCTCCCATCCTGAAACCCCTTCCCTCCTCCCGTCCCATCCCATTCCTCAGGGTCATCGCAGTGCACCAGCCCTGAGCTCCCTGTCTCATGCATTGAACCAGGACTGGCAATCTATTTCACATATGGTAATATACATGTTTCAGTGGTATTGTCTTAAATCATCCCACCCTCGCCTTCTCCCACAGAGTCCAAAACTCTGTTCTTTATCTCTATGTCTCCCTTGCTGTTTTTCATGTAAGGTCTTCATTACTATGTTTCTAAATTCCATATATATGCATTAATATACTGCATTGGTATTTTTCTTCTGACTTAATTTGCTCTGTATAATAGGCTCCAGTTTCACCCACCTCATTAGAACTGATTCAATACATTCTTTTTAATAGCTGAGTAATATTCCATTATGTCTATGTACCACAATTTTCTTATACATTTGTCTGCTGATGGACATCAAGGTTGCTTCCACATCCTAGCTATTGTAAACAGGGCTGTGATGAATATTGGGGTACACATGTCTCTTTCAATTCTGGTTCCCTTGGTGTGTATGCCCAGCAGTGGGATTGCTGGGTCATGTAGCATTCTATTTCCAGTTTTTAAAGGAATCTCCACACTGTTCTCCATAGTGGCTGTACTAATTTGCATTCCCACCAACAGTGTAAGAGGGTTCCTTTTTCTCCACACCCTCCCCTCTCCAGCATTTATTGTTTGTAGACTTTTTGATAGAGCCATTCTGACCAGCATGGGATGGTACCTCATTGCGGTTTTGATTTGCATTTCTCTGATAATGAGTGATGTTGAATATTTTTTCATGTCTTTATTATCCATCTGTATGTCTTCTTTGCATAAATGTCTGTTTAGTTTTTTGGCCCATTTTTTGATTGGGTCATTGGGATTCAGCTGCATGAGCTGCTTGTATATTTTTGAGATTAATTATTTGTCAGTTGTTTAATTTGCTATTATTTTCTCCCATTCCGAAGGCTGTCTTTGCACCTTGCTTATAGTTTCCTTCATCGTGCAAAAGTTCTTAAGTTTAATTAGGTCCCATTTGTTTACTTTTGTTTTTATTTCTATTACTCTAGGAGGTGGGTCAAAGAGGATCCTGCTGTGATTTATGTCAGAGAGTGTTTTGCCTATGCTTTCCTTTAGGAGTTTTATAGTGTCTGGTCTTGCATTTAGATCTTTAATCCATTTTGAGCTTATTTTTGTGTATGGTGTTAGAAAGTGTTCTAGTTTCATTCTTTTACAAGTGGTTGACCAGTTTTCCCAGCACCATTTGTTAAAGAGATTGTCTTTTCTTCATTATATATTCTTGCCTCCTTTGTCAAAGATAAGGTGTCCATATGTGTGTGGATTTATCTCTGGGCTTTCTATTTTGTTCCATTGATCTATATTTCTGTCTTTGTGCCAGTACCATATTGTCTTGATGACTGTGGCTTTGTAGTATAGCTTGAAGTCAGGCAGGTTGATTTCTCCCATTCCATTCTTCTTTCTCAAGATTGCTTTGGCTATTTGAGATTTTTTGTATTTCCATACAAGTTGTGCAATTATTTGTTCTAGTTCTGAAAAACACCATTGGTAACATTGGAATCTACACTGCTTTGAGTGGTATACTAATTTTCACTATATTGATTCTTCTAATCCATGACCATGGTATATTTCTCCATCTATTTGTGTCATCTTTGACTTCTTTCATCAGTGTGTTATTGTTTTTTATATATAGGTCTTTTGTTTCCTTAGGTAGATTTATTCCTAAGTATTTTATTTTTTTGTTGTTGTTGCAATGGTGAATGGAATTGTTTCCTTAATTTCTCTTTCTCTTTTCTCATTGTTAGTGTTTAGTAATGCAAGGGATTTCTGTTTGTTAATTTTATATCCTGCAACTTTTCTATATTCATTGATTAGCTCTAGTAATTTTCTGGTGGTATCTTTAGGGTTTTCTATGTAGAGAATCATGTCATTTGCAAACAGTGAGAGTTTTAATTCTTCTTTTCCAATCTAGATTCCTTTTATTTCTTTTTCTTCTCTGATTGCTGTGGCTAAAATTCCTAAAACTATGTTGACAATTAGTGGTGACAGTGGGTACCCTTGTCTTGTTCCTGATTTTAGGGGAAATGCTTTCAATTTTTCACCATTGAGGATGTTTGGTGTGGGTTTATCATATATGGCTTTTATTATGTTGAGGTATGTTCCTTCTATACCTCCTTTCTGGAGGATATTTTTTCATTATAAATGGATGTTGAATTTTGTCAAAGGCTTTCACTGCATCTATTGAAATAATCATATGGTTTTTATCTTTCAATTTGTTAATGTGGTGTATCACATTGATTGATTTGCAAATATTGAAGAATACTTGCATCGCTGGGATGAATCCCACTTGGTCATGATGTGTGTCCTTTTTAATATATTTTTGGTTTTGGTTTGCTAAGATTTTGTTGAAGATTTTTGCCTCTATGTTCATCAGTGATATTGGCCTGTAGTTTTCTTTTTTGGGGGCATCTTTGTCTGGTTTTGGTATTCAGGTGAAGATGGCCTCATAGAATGAGTTTGGCAGTTTACCTTCCTCTGCAATTTTATGGAAGAGTTTGAGTAGGATAGATGTTAGCTCTTCTCTAAATTTTTGGTAGGATTCACCTGTGAAGCCATCTGGTCCTGGGCTTTTGTTTGTTGGAAGAACTTTGATTACGGTTTCTGTTTCTGTGCTTGTGATGGGTCTGTTAAGATTTTCTATTTCTTCCTGGTTCAGTTTTGGAATTTGTACTTTTCAAGAATTCATCCATTTCATCCAAGTTGTCCATTTTATTGTCATATAGTTGCTGATAATAGTCTCTTATGAGCGTTTGTATTTCTGTGTTGTCTGTTGTGATTTCTCCATTTTTATTTCTAATTTTGTTGATTTGACTCTTCTCTCTTTTTTTCTTGATAAGTCTGGCTAATGGTTTGTCTATTTTATTTATCTTTTCAAATAACCAGCTTTTAGTTTTGTTGATTTTTGCTATAGTCTCCTTTGTTTAACTCATACCAGTTTTCTCAATTAATAGACTTCCCACTTTGGTCGTCATTAACATGAATGAGATTTTACAAGTGTTTTTAGTAGAACAATATTCCCACAAGATGCTTTGAAAGTGAAAGTGAAGTCCCTCAGTCGTGTCCGACTCTTTGCGTCCCCATGGACTGTAGCCTACCAGGCTTCTCAGTCCATGGGATTTTCCAGGCAATAGTAATGGAGTGGATTACCATTTCCTTCTCCAGGGGATCTTCCTGACCCAGGGATCGAACCCTGGTCTCCCACATTATAGACAGAAGCTTAACCGTCTGAGCCACCAGGGAAGTAGGATTGGAAAAATACCATATTCTCTATCTTCTTTCTGGAGATAGATGATACACAATAGCATTTTGAAGCTTCTAAGAAGTTGAGCAGTAAAGGAGTCTGTCTAACCAGTTTCCTTAAACCATTTGAACACATAATGCTTTTCCCATTTTGGAAAAGGAAATCTAATCAAACTGCTATTACACAGAATTCATTTTAAGAAATGCTCTTCTAGATCATTTCTATAGAAATATATTATTGAGTTCATCAGTGTAGCCCCAATAAAATGGAACAAAGCTAGAGGTAACATATTATTTTCACATGTAGAAAATGTGGACGATTATTTGCTGCCTTGAGAAAGGAGAAATCCAAGGATAAATTTTTCTGGCATGATTTACAGGAAACTTCAGCCAGAGTCTGCTGGTGGGGCTCTTAACTGCCTCTGGTTTACAGCTTCTATATGATTCAATATGGTTTAGATAGTACTAGCCAGTGGTTTAATAATCACTTACCCAAAGCCTCTTTTTTATATAATACCAAATCCAGACACATAAATTGCTGCCTTCTCAGTCTTAAAAAAAATTGTGTTTCCTTTTCTAATAGCAATGATTTCAGTGTAAGAAGATTTGGAATTGTAGTATGACAAATATTGACAGATATTACTATATATCTAAGAACTGTGTTCACTACATATCTACCTCTGTTGTTGACAAGTTCATTTCAGCCTGGGATGAATAAAGAGTAATTGGAAATGTCAGCATCGAAGTTGATATACATAAAATAATTATTGCTAAAGCGTATGTGCTGTTGTGCTATACAAATGAAAACAGAAATTATTTGCATATTCTAGAGAGACACATTTCTTTGTTAGATATATCAGTTCAAGACAGTATTTCTTAAAACTGCATAATACCTTTAATAAATTAAAGAATGCACAATTTAAGCGATTCTGCTTCTTTTACTATTTTGTTTCTCTCCTGGATTTATATAAAGAAATTGAGAACATGTGAAAAGTTTCCCAAGTCATTTCTTCAATTTTCTGTCAGTTTTCAATATGCAGAAAACTCTAAAATTAACATATTTTGAAATAAATTAATTACTATAAGTACATTTTCATGATTTTTACACTGCTTTACTTAATATAGGTGACACTGTATCATCAGTTTGAAAACAAAGTATTTGCTCTGCAACTATTCATGCAACCTTTTCTATTTGCTAGATATAATCTTAGAGATTTAGAACATAAAAAGTGAATACATGGGCCCTGTATACAGGATGGATGCTTACAATACAAAAAGAAGGCAGGCATACAATGACTAAGATATATCTGTGGAGAGCGTCAAGGATTCATTAAAAAATATGCTAAATGAAGCATTATGGAAGACAGAGATTGTAGAGATTGATGCCACCTTTATTATTTGTAAAAACTGATGCCTTTCTGAATTTTCAACAATATCACTTTACCTGGTGGTTACACCAGATAAACTTCTGTGAAGATATGGGTATATTTTATCCTAAAATTCAGGAAAAACACTAGTAAATGAATTAGAAAATTTCACAAACAGAAATAATATTTTATTTCCTTACATTAAATTCAGAATGGTGACCAAGGTAAAGTCTCCATGGTAACAGAAGGACCAATGAACTAGAAGGAGATGTATTCGATACTGAGAGACTTGGCATGTAGCATCTTTTCACTATTTATTCAGTCCTGGTTTGGGACAGGATTGAAAGGGCAGAGAATGCCACAGACTCACAACTCAGCTGCTTTAGAAATAAGGTAAAGACATTTCATTATATGATTTCTAAAGAGTAAACATTAAAATTTTAGGAATCAGTGATATATATGGTCTGGAATGGGTGTATTTAACTCAGATGACTATTATATCTACTACTATGGGCAGTCAACAAAAACAAGACCAGGAGCTGACTGTGGCTCAGATCATGAACTCCTTATTGCCAAATTCAGACTGAAATTGAAGAAAGTAGGGAAAACCGCTAGACCATTCAGGTATGACCTAAATCAAATCCCTTATGATTATGCAGTGGAAGTGAGAAATAGATTTAAGGGCCTAGATCTGATAGATAGAGTGCCTGATGAACTATGGAATGAGGTTCATGACATTGTACAGGAGACAGGGATCAAGACCATCCCCATGGAAAAGAAATGCAAAAAAGCAAAATGGCTGTCTGGGGAGGCCTTACAAATAGCTGTGAAAAGAAGAAAAGTGAAAAGCAAAGGAGAAAAGGAAAGATATAAGCATCTGAATGCAGAGTTCCAAAGAATAGCAAGAAGAGATAAGAAAGCCTTCTTCAGTGATCACTGCAAAGAAATAGAGGAAAACAACAGAATGGGAAAGACTAGAGATCTCTTCAAGAAAATTAGAGATACCAAGGGAATATTTCATGCAAAGATGGGCTCGATAAAGGACAGAAATGGTATGGACCTAACAGAAGCAGAAGATATTAAGAAGAGGTGGCAAGAATACACAGAAGAACTGTACAAAAAAGATCTTCATGACCTGGATAATTACGATGGTGTGATCACTCATCTAGAGCCAGACAACCTGGAATGTGAAGTCAAGTGGGCCTTAGAAAGCATCCACTATGAACAAAGCTAGTGGAGGTGATGGCATTCCAGTTGAGCTGTTTCAAATCCTGAAAGATGATGATGTGAAAGTGGTGCACTCAATATGCCAGCAAATTTGGAAAACTCAGCAGTGGCCACAGGACTGGAAAAGGTCAGTTTTCATTCCAATTCCAAAGAAAGGCAATGTCAAAGAATGCTCAAACTACTGCACAATTGCACTCATCTCACATGCTAGTAAAGTAATGCTCAAAATTATCCAAGCCAGGCTTCACCAATACGTGAACTGTGAACTTCCTGATGTTTAAGCTGGTTTTAGAAAAGGCAGAGGAACCAGAGATCAAATTGCCAACATCCACTGGATCATGGAAAAAGAAAGAGAGTTCCAGAAAAACATCTATTTCTGCTTTATTGACTATGCCGAAGCCTTTGACTGTGTGGATCACAATAAACTGTAGAAAATTCTCAGAGAGATCAGAATACCAGACCACCTGACTTTCCTCTTGAGAAATCTGTTTGCAGGCCAGGAAGCAACAGTTAGGACTGGGCATGGAACAACAGACTGGTTCCAAATATGAAAAGGAGTACGTCAAGGTTGTATATTGTCACCCTGCTTATTTAACTTCTATGCAGAGTACATCATGAGAAATGCTAGACTGGAAGAAATAGAAGCTGGAATCAAGATTGCCAGGAGAACTATCAATAACTTCAGATATGCAGATGACACCATTCTTATGGCAGAAAGTGAAGAGGAACTAAAGAGCTTCTTGATGAAAGTGAAAGAGGAGAGTGAAAAAGTTGGCTTAAAGCTCCACATTCAGAAAACGAAAATCATGGCATCTGGTCCCATCACTTCATGGGAAATAGATGGGGAAACAGTGGAAACAGTGTCAGACTTTATCTTTTGGGCCTCCAAAATCACTGCAGATGGTGACTGCAGCCATGAAATTAAAAGATTCTTACTCCTTGGAAGGAAAGTTATGACCAACCTAGATAGCATATTCAAAAGCAGAGACATTACTTTGCCGAATAAGGTCCATGTAGTCAAGGCTATGGTTTTTCCAGTAGTCATGTATGGATGTGAAAATTGGACTGTGAAGAAGGCTGAGCACCTAAGAATTGATGCTTTTGAACTGTGGTGTTGGAGAAGAATCTTGAGATGCTCTTGGACTGCAAGGAGATCCAACCAGTCCATTGTGTAGGTGATCAGCCCTGGGATTTCTTTGGAAGGAATCATGCTATAGCCAAAACTCCAGTACTTTGGCCACCTCATGCGAAGAGCTGACTCATTGGAAAAGACTTTGATGCTGGGAGGGATTGGGGGCAGGAGGAAAAGGGGATGACAGAGGAAGAGATGACTGGATGGCATCACTGACTCGATGGACATGAATCTGAGTGAACTCTAGGAGATGGTGGTGGACAGGGAGGCCTGGTGTGCTGCGATTGATGGGGTCACAAACAGTCAGACATGACTGAGCAACTGAACTGAACTGATGGGCAAGAATCCCTTAGAAGAAATGAAGTAGCCATTGTAGTTAAAAGAGTCTCAAATGCAGTACTTGGATGCAATCCCCAAAACCACAGAATGATCTCTGTTCATTTCCAAGGTAAACCATTCAATATCACAGTAATCCAAGTCTATACCCTGACCAGTAATGCTGAAGAAGCTGATGTTGAACAGTTCTATGAACAGCTATAAAACCTTCTAGAACTAACATCCAAAAAATATATACTTTGCATTATAGGGGGCTGGAATGGAAAAGTAGGAAGTCAAGAGATGCCTGGATTAACAGCCAACTTTGGCTTTGGAGTACAAAATGAAGCAGGTCAAAGGCTGAGTTTTACCAAGAGAATGCACTGGTTATAGCAAACACCTTCTTCCAAGAACACAAGAGAGGACTCTACACATGGACATCACCAGATGGTCAATACCAAAATCAGATTGATTATAATCTTTGCAGCCAAACATGGAGAAGCTCTGTACAGTCAGCAAAACAAGACCAGGAGCCGACAGCAGCTCACATTATGAACTTCTTTTGCCAAATTCAGACTGAAACTGAATAAAAGTAGGGAAAACCACAAGGTCATTCAGGTATGACCTAAATTAAATCCCTTATGATTATACAGTGAAAGAGAGAAATAGATTCAAGAGATTAGATCTGAATAGACAGAGTGCCTGAAGAACTATGTTTGGAGATTTGTGACATTATACAGGAGGCAGGGATCAAGATCATCCTGAAGAAAAAGTAATACAAAAAGGCAAAATGGTTTTCTGAGGAGGTCTTACAAAAGGCTGAGAAAGGATGAGAAGGGAAAGGCAAAGGAGAAAGGAAAGATATACCCATTTGAATTCAGAATTCCAAGGAATACCAAGGAGAGATAAGAAAGCCTTCCTCAGTGATCAGTGCAAAGAAATAGAGGAAAACAATAGAATGGGAAAGACTAGAGATCTCTCCAAGAAAATCAAGATACTAAGAGAATATTTCATGAAAAGATGGGCTCAATAAAGGACAGAAATGGTATGGACCTAACAGAAGCAGAAGATATTAAGAAGAGGTGGCAAGAATACACAGAGGAACTATACCTAAAAAAAAAAAAAAAATCTTCATGATCCAGAAAATCACAATGGTGTGATCACTCACCCAGAACCAGACATCCTGGAATGTGAAGTCAAGTGGGCCTTATGAAATATCAGTATGAACAAAGCTAGTGGAGGTGATATAATTCAGTTGTGCTATATCAAATTCTAAAAGATGATGCTGTTAAAGTACTGCAGTCAATATACCAGCAAACCTGGAAAACTCAGCCGTGGCCACAGGACTAGAAAAGGTCAGTTTTCAATAGAATCCCAAAGAAAGGCAATGCCAAAGAATGCTCAAACTACCACCCATTTTTGCTCATCTCACACGCTAGCAAAGTAATGCTTAAAATTCTCCAAGCCAGGCTTCAACAGTATACGAATCTTGAACTTCCAGATGTTCAAGCTGGATTCAGAAAAGGTAGAGAAACCAGAGATCAAATTGCCAACATCCGCTGGATAATCAAAAAAGTGAGAGAGGTCCAGATAAACATCTGCTTCTGCTTTATTGACTAAGCCAAAGCCTTTGAGTGTGTAGATCACACACTCAACAACAAACTGTGGAAAATTCTTAAAGAGATAGGAATACCAGAACACATTACCTGCCTCCTGAGAAATCTGTATGCACATCAAGAAGCAATAGTTACAACTGGACATAGAACAACAGACTGGTTCCAAATTGGGAAAGGAGTATGTCTAGGCTGTATATTGTCACCCTTATTATTTAACTTATATGCAGAATGCATCATGCAAAATGCCAGGCTGAATGAAGCACAAGTTGGAGTCAAGATTGCCAGGAGAAATATCAATAACCTCAGATATTCAGATGACACCACCCTTATGGCAGAAAGTGAAGAAGAACTAAAGAGATTCTTGATGAAAGTGAAAGAGGAGAGTGAAAATGTTGGCTTAAAACTCAGCATTCAGAAAATGAAGATAATGGCATCTGGTCCCACCACTTCATGGCAAACAGATGGGGGAAACAGTGGAAAGTGTCAGACTTAATTTTGGAGGGCTCCAAAATCACTGCAGATGGTGAATGTAGCCATGAAAGTAAAAGACACTTGCTCCTTGGAAGAAAAGCTATGACCAACCTAGACAGCATATTAAAAGGCAGAGACATTACTTTGCCAACAAAGTTCCATCTTGTCAAAGCTATGGTTTTTCCAGTAGTCATCTATGGATATGAGAGTTGGACTATAAAGAAAGCTGGGCACTGAAGAATTGATTCTTGTGAACTGTGGTGTTCAAGAAGACTCTTGAGAGTCTCTTGGACTGCAAGGAGATCCAACCAGTCCTTCCTAAAGTAAATCAGTCCTGAATATTCTTGGAAGATTTGATGTTGAAGCTGAAACTCCAATACTTTGGCCACCTGATGCAAAGAACTGACTCATTAGAAAAGACCCTGATGCTTGGAAATTTTGAAGGCAGGAGGAGAAGGGGACAACAGAGGATGAGATGGTTGGATGGCATCACTGACTCGATGGACTCATGTTTGAATAAATCCCGAGCATTAGTGATCGACGGGGAAGCCTGGCGTGCTGCAGTCTATAGGGTCACAAAGAGTTAGACACTAATGAGCGGCTGAAATGAAATGAACTGAACTGAACTGAAAGGGCCTTTGAAAGTCAAGATTTTATCTATCCTATTCTATTAGGTATGAATATAGCAGAATGCAAAAAAGGCAAAAAGGAGCAGGATGTGCCCAGTAAATCATGGGAATGAATCAGTTTTGACAATCAAGTGGAAACTAAGTTGCATTGGCCCCTGTAGGGAAAGGACTGAAATGATGGCGGTGGACAGAGTTGGAGAGAGGTGTGTGAGAATGAAAACGCCAGGTGACAATTCTTATCCAGTCCTTCTCCACTACAGCTTGAACCTGGATATTACTTAAGATATTAAAGAAATCCTTGCTTGGATTTTCCATGCAATAGCTCGGGAAAGCCAAACACCTGCACTTAGCATACCACCACTCCTTTGAACTGCAAGCACGTAGAGCAAGAAGTTGAACATTCAACTAGGAGACAGCATCCTCTCCTGGCTGGGTTACAAGTTTCTCTTTTTGTTCTGATGAAAGGTTCTTGGTCTCAGGGGAAAACATTCCACGAATATGAATGAAATCCTTTTGGCATGAAATTTGTGCATACTCCTGGCAGGAGGCAGTTTTCATGTGGTTTGGCATTTTTCTGATGAAAATTTCACACTGTTCTGGTTTGTTTGCTTCCCCCAGGAACCTTCACAAATAAGCCTGTGTGAAACAGTTCCCAGGGGACATTTCACTTTATTAACTTCCCCTTATTTCTCTTGTGGCTGCTTTTTATCTTTCTCTTTCAAGCTCACACAGCCTAGTCCCCCAGAGCTACGTGTTAGGTTAAAGTGTTATTGCACTGCTCTGTGAATGCCCATGTGTGGATGAGATGCTCCTTTCACTGTAGAACATGAGCTAAACACTCTGGGGCACATTTTTTTTCATCAGAAAGCTAACTTGAGTCCATCTAGTCTAACATCTTTATTTGGTAACATATAAACCTGAGGTTCAGAGAAGCTAAGTGAAATTGACCTCCCTACTCCAATGACCCTGGTGACCAGAGGCCACTTTGTTTCTTCCTTTGTTTGCTGCACACCTACATAATTTTATCACACCTACATAAGATTATCATTGTCTTCACAGAGTTGCCTTTTGCAATCCATCCTCCACCTGCATAAATGAGAACTCTTTCAAAACTGCACTCTTCATGTCATAAAATCTCAACACTTCCCATTGCCTAAAAATAAGCCCTTAATTTCCATTCTAAGTCCATGACTGATCTGGCCACTTCTGATTTCCAAGTTTGAACTCTTCTCACTTCTTCTCAAAGTCCTCTAGCCTTATTGACCTCAGCATGTTCTTGCATGCCCCATAGGCTTTATTATAAATGCTGATATCTTGCTTTACAGAAACTTCCACTTTCACTTTAAATCTAAAGAGTTAAATCTAACTCCTTCAGGTTATAGTTTAAAACTCATATGACACAAATATCTCCTACAGACTTCCTTAGTTCCCTGCACTCACCTGTCTCCCTTCCTCCCAAATACCACTTAGCTACTATAATGTGTATTGTAAATACTTTTGACCATATGGTTATCTATTATACTATGAGCTCCACTGGACAGGGTTTTTATTTGTTTATGCTAATTGCTGTAAATTACCCAATGAGCATAGTGTCCAGCATACAAAGGACTCAAGATACCTGTCTGTAAAACAAAGTCAAAACTGGAAATGAATTTGCTCCCCCTTCAGTCTAACACTCTTTCCACTACTTTGTATAGCTTAATTTCACTTAAATCACCTATAATCTAGGAAGCATTCCAAGATTCTCCAGGTAGATACTCTTGTGTCTCCACTGTATTTTTATTGCAATTGGCAAACATTTTCGAGAGGAATTTTCCTCCACATGTTTGGCACGTTATTTCCAAGATGACATTTTCTATATTTGTTTATATGTCACCCTGATAACTTCAAGATTCATTGATTTAGAGATTAGGATTTACTCACTTTTCAATGTCAGTATTTATCACATAATCTGATACAAGTTAAGCTCAATAAATGCCTCTTTAATAAGTAACAAAACTGGCATGATATTATTACCCATTCTTGTTACCTTTATTTTCTGCAAATAAGAGATGAGTGGTGCCTCACATATTATAAAGCGAGACACATGCATTTTATTTTAGCATACCCCTGGGTTCCAGTTTTACCATTTATGAGCTGATTTACCTGAAGTCACCCATTTTGCCATTCTGAACTTCAACTTCCTGATCAATAAAAAGAATTGAAAATAAATAACTGAATAAATAAATCTTAACATTAAGATATTTACATAAAATTTATTGGGATCATTAAAAAATGAATACAAAATGTTTTCTAATCAATGACATGATATTCTGATATTATCTTTTATTATTAGAAATATATGGATTAAAAATGAGATTTGAATATTTCCTTTAGAATTGAGTTAATTTTATTTCAAAAGTTCTTTTTGGTAATTTAAAGAATTATGACTGATTATTTAATCTAATGTATATTTTTATTAAATGTTTTCTTTTTAAAGTTAGCTTTTAAAATTTTATGAATAGTATATGCTCAACAATAATATTCAAAACATTTACAAAGGTATTAATAGTGCACAAATAATTTTTTATTTTTATCTATAAGTAACTTTTAATTATATTTTTATGCATTTCTCCTAGTCTTGTATCTATGTGAACTTTTATTTTCCTGTTTCATGCAACTGTGATCATCATCACATAGTATTATTTTTTAAATTACTCAATCATAAGCAGAATTCATTTTATTTTTCACTAAACATGTTTTGATAAATGAAATTAAACTAACATACTGGCAAATGCTTTTGTACTTTTATATGATTTCAAAAATTTACAGTTACAAGCAATGTTGTACTATCATTTTACCTAAAGTATAGTTTTGTTTTGTTTTACCTAAAGAAAAATTACAAAATATTATTTTTAGGTCAAATAATAAAAATCTTTGCCTTTCATTATAATTATTGATAAATTGATTTCTAAAATGATTATACAAAATTTATACCCCCACTAGCATTTCACAAAAACATTAAATTTAAAAGTGTAAACTCCTTGTATAGTACATTCTTGTGTTTTTCCATATTTTGCTGCTTTAATGGAGAAGGAAATGGCAACCACTCCAATATTCTTGCCTGGGAAATCCCATGGACAGAGGAGCCTGGAGGGCTACAGTCTATGGGCTCACAAGAGTCGCACATGACTTAGCGACTAAACTACCACCATCATGATACTTTAAAAAATAAAAATTATTTTTAATTTTTCAATATGTATTTCTTAGGGTTTCCTAGGTGGTGCTAGTGGCAAAGACCCTGCCTGCCAGTGAGGAGAAGTAATAGTCATAGGTTCAATCCCTGGGTCAGGAAGATCTCCTGGAGAAGGGCATGGCAACCCATTCCAGTATTCTTTTCTGGAAAATCCCTTGGACAGAGGAATCTGGTGGGCTACAGTACATAGGGTCACAAAAAGTAGGACATGACTGAAGCAACTTACCACATGGATTTCTTTGCTTAATAATGAAATTTACCTTTGCCCTAAAGAATATATGTCCCCTTTCTGAACTATCTATTTATGTCTTTGTTTCCATTGATGTATTTTAAGTATTTTAATAGATTTATGGGGAAAATAGTATAATAAAATATTATTATATTTTTGCACATATCTATTCTACTTTATCCTTCATAATAACTTTCAAATTATATTGAGTTCTTATTTCATAGTATCAGTTTTCCATGCGGTTTACCTGTATTAACACACCTAACCCTGACAACAGCACATCCATTGGGTTTTCTTATTATTCTTACTTTAGACATAGGGATTTAATATATAGAGAAGGTAAATACTCTGCAGTGGTGGATTAGAATTATCACCCAGATGATGTGGCAATTGCACTTATGCTATTTGGCAATATGTCATGTTATCTCAAGATCTAAATTAACCATTAAATATGATTATTTGAGAAAAAAGACTTACTTTGTTTTCCAATTTCTAACTATTCTTGACATGATTCAGGAAACTGTTAAACTATTTTTTTTTAAGAAATAACTTTCTGTGGTTCCACCAATTTAGATTGTTATACATTAGTATATAGGGTAAAATGTATTTTAAGTTCCCATTTCTGAGCTCTTTCAATTAGTCCCAGATTCTGTATGCAATTTCTAAGAATTCAGATGTTTGAGATATTTTAATTATATAGAAAAGCAAGCATCTTCCAGAAGATACAGGGAATATGAACAAAAGAATCTCTTCTAAATTCACCATGCACTCCAACTTGATATATAGATCTAGCTTTGATAAAATGAAACTATATCTGTTCAAAATGACCTGAAAAAATCTCATTTGACTTTTATTCTCTCAGGAGTTAATTTCAAAGATATAAAATATATATTTTTTGAAATTTCATTATTCATAAACATTGAGTGTACTATTTCATAGAGATTCCCTGACTTCCCATGAATTATATGTTTGCAATCTTGAGTAGCAAGTGCCCTGTGAACATCAAGTGATATGATTTAGTAGATAATATAGTGACAGAATAATTTGCAATGCACATCAAATAAACAAGCCAGTGCATAAAATAAACTCTTCCACCTTGAATTCTTGTACAGGAAGCAAAAGCTATATAAGTAATATTAATATAAAAGGTACAACTTACACCTCTCAACAGAAAAGAAGAAAAAAAAAATTAAAGTAACATCCATCCTGATTCCTGAAAATGCTGACCTTGGTTTTAGAAGAAAGGGCAAATTACAATAAATACTCCAATGTGGTAAACAGTGGGGCATGTTATTTTCTTCTACATAGCATGATGTGATCGCATTGTGTTTTATGATCAGTTTTATGCCCACCACAAGAGATGTCAGAGGATAGCTTGTTCTGAAATGTCAGCTCTAAAGCCCTAAATAATGTCTTCCCAGATAGAATGTTTAGATGGCCAGCTTCAATGAAAACCCACAAGGAGTTGTAAATATTCTCCCCTACTATTATCAAATATACAACTCCTGAATGAATACAGTTAACATCACATTATACTTTTTTTGCTTTTGTATCATAACATAAAGTTGTGCTGAATATTTTCTCTTACACAATGTATAGCAGGATAGTATGTACTGATACTTATATATAACATGTTGTTGTTCAGTTGTTGTCATGTCTGACTCTATGTGAACCCATGGACTGCAGCACGCCAGGCTTCCCTGTCCTTCACAGTCTCCTAGAGTTTGCTCAAATTCATGTTCATTGATGCTATCTAATCATCTCATCCTCTGTCACCCTTTTCTCCTTTTGCATCAATCTTTCACAGCATCAGGATATTAAGCACTTAGGCCATGTCAAATTAAACTCTCATAGCAAACCTTAGTTGTAAGTGATTCTACTATCTACTGTGAGAGAAATTAAGATATGCTTTTAAACACTTTCTGTTGATACTAAGATATGATCATTCAACATCAAAACTTATTAACCCTCACTGTACTTTATCATTGCCAGCATTCTATAATTAGTATTGAGGGCATTTATGGTAAATCTAATTATTGATCAGATTTATGCAATAAAAAATTTCAAAACTATTTTAACAGTTTTAATAAATGCATAGGAAGAGTAAGATGAGAGAAAAAAGGACTGTTAATGTTGACATATTTTATACAGTACAAAGCAATATTTTATTATTATGTTGTTTTGGAGTGACTTGTAATTGGGAGACTCTCTGAAGTTTTCTCCTTCAAATACCAGGGACAATGATTATTCTCATTAGAGAAAAATGATGCTTATTATAGTTACATATCAAGATAAATGTATTCATTGGCATATGTTCTACTTTAATTAGCAATCAGAGTTCTGTTGGGATTGCTTATCTTTGAAAATTTAAATGAAAACTTTAGCAAATACATTCACAGAGAAAATTTGTCATGTTGCATGCAGACTCCCAATCACAAGTCAGTATGTGAATCGGGCAGGCAGGAAGAAGGATGTGGCTTGGGAGTTTAAATTTTAACTGACAGCACCAGGACCTGAATACTGCACCCACAGATGTGGGGGAAAAAGTCTTTGGTGTGATTCACAGTCATTAAATATCTAATGGCACTGGTCTGGGAGCTGGTATCTACCATAGGAACCCTAAGTACACTGAGGTTGATGGAGGATGAGGGAAGAGATTAAGGCCCACTGATTTCATAGTGGCTTCCAGGTGGTGCAGTAGTAAAAATCCAAAACTGTGGGAAATTCTTCAAGAGATGGGAATACCAGACCACCTGACCTGCCTCTTGAGAAATCTGTATGCAGGTCAGGAAGCAACAGTTAGAACTGGACATGGAACAACAGACTGGTTCCAAATAGGAAAAGGAGAACGTCAAGGCTGTATATTGTCACCCTGCTTATTTAACTTCTATGCAGAGTACATCATGAGAAACGCTGGACTGGAAGAAACACAAGCTGGAATCAAGATTGCTGGGAGAAAGATCAATAACCTCACATATGCAGATGACACCACCCTTATGGCAGGAAGTGAAGAGGAACTAAAAAGCCTCTTGATGAAAGTGAAAGAGGAGAGTGAAAAAGTTGGCTTAAAGCTCAACATTCAGAAAATGAAGATCATGGCATCTGGTCCCATCACTTCATGGGAAATAGATGGGGAAACAGTAGAAACAGTGGAAACAGTGTCAGACTTTATTTTTGTGGACTCCAAGATCACTGCAGACGGTGACTGCAGCCATGAAATTAAAAGACGCTTACTCCTTGGAAGAAAAGTAATGACCAACCTAGATAGCATATTCAAAAGCAGAGACATTACTTTGCCGACTAAGGTCCATCTAGTCAAGGCTATGGTTTTTCCAGAAGTCATATACGGATGTGAGAGTTGGACTGTGAAGAAGGCTGAGCGCTGAAGAATTGATGCTTTTGAACTGTGGTGTTGGAGAAGACTCTTGAGAGTCCCTTGGACTGCAAGGAGATCCAACCAGTACATTCTAAAGGAGATCAGTCCTGGGTGTTCTTTGGAAGGAATGATGCTAAAGCTGAAGTTCCAGTACTTTGGCCACCTCATGTGAAAAGTTGACTCATTGGAAAAGACTTTGATGCTGGGAGGGATTGAGGACAGGAGGAGAAGGGGACGACAGAGGATGAGATGGCATCACTGACTCGATGGACATGAATTTGAGTGAAGTCTGGGAGTTGGTGAAGAACAGGGAGGCCTGGCATGCTGCAATTCATGGGGTTGCAAAGAGTCGGACATGACTGAGCGACTGAAATGAACTGAGGAGACGAGGGCTTGATTCTTGGGCTGGGAAGATCTCCTGAAGTAGGACATTGCAACTGGCTCAAGTATTCTTGCTTGGAAAATTCCATGGACAGAGGAGCCTCATGGGCAACAGTCCATGGGGTCATAGTCAGACATGACTTAACAACTAAGTATGTGCATGCACACAGGAAATCATAGTGACTATAGAATCTTGTCTAACCTGGAGAAGGTGCTTCTGGAGATTTAATAAGTTGTTATAGTTCCCAGTGAGTCCAGGATGAAATGAGGGCATAATGTAAACACTGTTGTAGAAGTCTCATCACTCTGTTTTTACACTTGACAGAGAGGAGGAAGTGGGGAGCAGTTAAATTCAGGCCCAAGGCCTCACTTTATCCATTTTAGATAGTGGCCTTAAAGCAGAAAACAAAATGCTAATTCTGTACATTGCATCCAAAGACTTCTAACATGTTACCAGGGTTACTGTCACTGGCCTGGGGACAGAAAGGAATGGCATCTGCATCTGTCAGGCTTCATTTATTGGGCAACTCAGCACAGGCATGAAGATACAGGGATAGTAAAGCATTAGGAGGCAACTTCTTATTCATGAAGCAATGATCATTGGATCCCCAGGAGAGAATAAGCTCTTAAATAAGCAAAAAAACAAACACACAAACAAGCCCACTAGTCTGAGAGGGGTGGATATCTCTGCTTATAACTGTTCATCAACTCAACAGATAATAATTGAGAACCTACTAAGTGCCGGGTGTGTTTATACTTGCTAGGGTTAAAGCTATTAAAAAGGAGTAGATGCCTATACACTAGCAGGGCAAATTCAATTTCCCCTTTCCTTTCTACAAACCAGAAAATAATTTATTTTACAATCAGATATACCTGTGTATATATTGTTGTGTTGAGATTGAGGAGCATCGCATTTTGATAGAATGTCTTTATATTATTTCCTATAAGGTTTTAGGATATTACTCACTTGAAATACAATCAAATGTGAATTTTTCTGTTAAGGGCTTTTGCAAAAATTTTATTCCAACTGACAAGTTGTTGTGGAAAAGCCTGAATACAGTTGAGTTAAAATAGCAGATGTTTTGTTAAGATTTCAACTGAGGATAGTTCTGTTCATCATGTTCCTCCATTCATGGGATTCTATTAAAACCAATATTTGCAAAACTTCTCTTACATTTTATATTTTATTTATTTTCCAAATTTTATCTTATTTTATACCATCCTCTCTTTACCTAGATTTTCACTTTCATATATTATCAGGGAAACACTCAGATATTTTCAAAAATATATAATACTGATAGATACATGCATATGTTTTAAGTACATCTTAAAACAAATAATAGTTTCAAGAATTTTTCAGGTCTTAATATGGGTGAAGCACTCTTCAAAGTGTTTTTCATACATTGATGTATTTAATTTTTACAACAACTTTTTCAATTTACTTCCTCAATCATGTCCGACTCTGCAATCCCAAGGACTGTAGCACACCAGGCTGCCCTGTTCATCACCAACTCCTGGAGCTTACTCAAACTCATATCTGTTGAATCGGTGATGCCATCCAACCATCTCATCCTCTGTCATCCTGTTCTCCTTCTGCCATCAATTTTTCCCACCATCAGGATCATTTCAAATTAGTCAGTTCTTCACATCAGATGGCTAAATATTGGAGTTTCAGCTACAGCATCAGTCCTTCCAATGAATATTCAGGACTGATTTCCTTTCCTTCAGGATGGACTGGTTGTAACTGCATTCCAAGGGACTCGCAAGAGTCTTCTCCACACCACAGTTCAAAAGCATCAATTCTTTGGTGCTCAGCTTTCTTTATAGCCCAACTCTCACATCCGTATATGATTACCGGAAAACCATAGATTTGACAAGAAGGACCTTTGTTGGCAAAGTAATGTCTCTGTTTTTTAATATAGTGCCTAGGTTGGTTATAGCTTTTCTTACAAGGAGCAAGTGTCTTAATTTCATGGTTTCAGTCACCATCTGCAGCAATTTTTGAGTCCCCCAAAATAAAGTCTGTCACTGATTACATTTTTCCCCATCTATTTCATTAAATGATAGGACCACATTCCATGAACTTAGTTTTCTGAATGTTGAGATTTAAGCCAATTTTTTCACTCTCTTTCACTTTCATCAAGAGGCTCTTTACTTCTTTGCTTTCTGCCATAAGGGTGGTGTCATCTGCATGTCTGAGGTTATTGATATTTCTGCTGGCAATCTTGATTCCAGCTTGTGTTTCATCAAACACAGCCTTTCTTGTGATGTACTCTGCATATAAGTTAAATAAGCAGGGTGATAGCATACAGCCTGGATGTATTTGGAAACAGTCTGTTGTTCTATGTCAAGTTCTGACTGTTGCTTCCTGACCTGCATACAGATTTCTTCAGGAGGCAGGTCAGGTGGTCTGGTATTCCCATCTCATTAAGAATTTTCCACAGTTTGTTGTGATCCACATAGTCACAGGCTTTGGCATAGTCAATAAAGCTGAAATAGATTTTTTTTTCTGGACATCTATTGCTTTTTTGATGATCCAAGGATGTTGGCAATTTGATCTCTGGTTCCTCTGCCATTTCTAAATGCAGCTTGAACACCTGGAATTTCATGGTTCACGTGCTGTTGAAGTATGGCTTGGAGAATTTTGAGCATTACTTTGCTAGCATGTGCGATGAGTGCAGTTGCACGGTAGTTTGAGCATTCTTTGGCATTGCATTTGATTGGAATGAAAACTGACATTTTCCAGTCCTGTGGCCATTGCTGAGTTTTCCAAATTTGCTGGCATATTGAGTACAGCACATTCACAGCATCATCTTCTAGGATTTGAAATAGCTCAACTGGATTTCCATCACCTCCACTAGCTTTGTTCATAGTGATGTCTCCTAAGGCCCGCTTGACTTCACATTCCAGGATATCTGGCTCTAGGTGAGTGATCACTCCATTGTGATTTTTTGGGTTGTGAAGATTTTTTTGCATAGTTCTTCTGTGTGTTCTTGCCACCTCTTCTTAATATCTTCTGCTTCTGTTAGGTTAATACCATTTCTGTCCTTTATTGAGCCCATCTTTGCATGAAATGTTCCCTTGGTATCTCTAATTTTCTTGAAGAGATGTCTAGTCTTTCTCATTCTATTGTTTTCCTCTATTTCTTTGTATTGATCATTGAGGAAGGATTTCTTATATCTCCTTGCTATTCTTTGGAACTCTGCATTCAAATAGGTATATCTTTCCTTTTCTCTTTGCCTTTCACGTCTCTTCTTTTCTCAGCTATTTGTAAGGCCTCCTCAGACAACCATTTTGCATTTTTGTATTTCTTTTTCTTGGGGATGGTCTTGATCCCTGCCTCCTGTACAATGTCACGAACCTCTAACATAGTTCTTCAGGCACTCTTTATATCAGATCTAAATCCTTGAATCTATTTCTCACTTCCACTGTACAATCATAAGGGATTTGATTTAGGTCATACCTGAATGGTCTAGTGGTTTTCCCTATTTTCTTCAGTTTAGGTCTGCTTTTGGCAATAAGGAGTTTATGATCTGAGCCACAGTCAGCTCCCCATCTTATATTTGCTGACAGTATAGAGCTTCTCCATCTTTGGCTGCAAATAATATAATGAATCTGATTTCAGTATTGACAGTCTGGTGATATCCATGTGTAGAGTTTTCTCTTGTGTTGTTGGACGAGGATGTTTGCTATGACCAGTGCATTCTCTTGGCAAAACTCTATTAACCTTTGCCTTGCTTCATTCTGTACTCCAAGGCCAAATTTGCCTGTTACTCTAGGCATCTCTTAACTTATTATTTTGCATTCCAGTCCCCTATAATGAAAAAGACATCTTTTCTGAGTGTTAGCTTTAGAAGATCTTGTATGTGTTCATAGAACCATTAACTTCAACTTCTTCAGCATTACTCTTCAGGGCATTGACTTGGATTACTGTGATACTGAATGGCTTGCCCTGGAAACAAACAAAGTTCATTCTGTCATTTTTGAGACTGTATCCAAGTAATCCATTTTGGACTCTTTTGTTGACTGTGATGGCTACTCCATTTCTTCTAAGGGATTCTTGCCAGTGGTAGATATAATGGTCATCTGAGTTAAATTCACCCATTCCAGTCCATTTTAGTCTGCTGATTCCTAAAATGTCATTGTTCACTCTTGCCATTTCCTGTTTGATCACTTCCTATATGCCTTGATTCATGGAACTAACATTCTAGGTTCCTATGTAATACGCTGTTTGTGTCATTGGGCTTTACTTCCATCACCAGTCACATCCACACTTGGGTGTCATTTTTACTTTGGCTCTGTCTCTTCGTTCTTTCTGGAGTTATTTCTCCACTCATCTTCAGTAGCATACTGGGGACCTACCGACCTGGGGAGCTCATCTTTCAGTGTCCTATCTTTTTGCATTTTCATACTATTCATGGGGTTCTCAGAGCAAGGATACTGAAGTGGTTTGCCGTTCCCTTCTCAACTGGACCATGTTTTGTCAGAACTCTCCACCGTGACCCATCCATTTTGGGTGGCCCTACATGGCATGGCTCATAGTTTCATTGAGTTAGACAAGGCTGTGGTCCATGTGGTCAGATTGGTTAATTTTCTGTGATCATGGTTTTCAGTCTGTCCATCCTCTGATGGAGAGGGATAAGAGGCTTATGGAATATTCCTGATGAGAGAGACTGACTGAGGGGGAAACTGGGTCTTGTTCTGATGGGCAGAGCCATGCTCAGTAAATCTTTTTTCCAATATTTTATTGCAGGTACTATTATTTTCTCCTCTGTTTACAGGAAACTGAGGAAATAGAAGCAGAGAAGTTATGTAGTTTGCTTTGGTTACACACCTAACAATATATCATACTCAGATTATCTGGTTCCAGAAACTGAAATTTTAACTCATCTCTATATATTTTGCCTCTATATATATTGCATGTGTCATAGCTCTATTTTCCATATCTTAATTTTTACCTTGATATTGCATTTTTAAAGTCAGTTAACATTAGCGTATAAATATTTTTATTGCATTGAACTGCTACTACTTCAGTCTATCCTATAGTACAAGGCAACTGCATTTTATTTAACTGTTCTCTTTGTTGAGACATCCAAATTGTTTCCAGTTTTCTGCTTGTACAAACAATACTGCAGCAAACATTCTGCAAATTTCCCTTTTGAGCTCATTTATGTTTGGATATGGAGTGGAACTGCTGGGTCATGCTATATATTTACATTTCTTTCTTTACACTTTGTTAAAGTACTCTCCAGAATAGCTGTACCAGTCTTCATTCCAAAAGGTAGGCACACTGGTTACTATATTTTCACAGAATACACAACCCTTGATATTTATCTATGTTTGCCAGTCTGATTGAGAATATAACACTGTGGTCTTAATTTGCCATTTCTATTTACTAGGATAACTGACTGTCTTTTTACATAGTTTTAGCCGTTGTCTTTTTTCTGTAAATTGATTATTCATTGTCTTGGTCCATTTTTCTATTGTGTTTAGACTTGTTTTCTTGTTGAAGTAGCTTCTTGAAGATTTTTTAAATTAATGTAGAGATCTTTTTAACATTTTTACATTCATTTTGATCTTTCTTTTACCAACGGTTTCAGTGTTACCTTGGCTAGTCACAATCATAAATTATAAGCAGAAGATCTTCTCAAGTGGCTCAGTGGTAAGGAGTCTGCCTTCAAAGCAGGAGACATTGGTTTGGTCATTGGGTCTGGAAGATCCCCTGGAGAAAGAAGTGACAATCCACTCTAATATTCTTGTCTGGAAAACCCCATTGACAGAGGAGCCTGGCAGGCTATAGTCCATGTGGTTATAATGAGCTGGACACTACTAAACAACAATCCTTAATGAAACCAAGAAATTTGGTGATACTCATAGATTGTGATGACTGAAAATAAACAAATATTGATGACAGAAAGTCTACAGCAGAATGTTAGTGAAAAAAGACTAACACATTACATCACAAAGTTAACTAAAAAAACAACAAGAACAACAAAGTTAACTAAGTATAGCAACCCAGTGAAGTGGGTGTCATTATCCCCATTTTAATGATGATTAAACTGACACTCAAAGCAATTAAACTGTTAGTTGTAAAGGAGAAATCAAGAACTTCTTTACCAGTTGTCACCCCTCCTTTCTCTATAGATATAAATGCTTATGTATCTCTTGGTCTACATATAAAGAGAAGGCATTTGGCAAAATACAATTGGAAACAAAATCTATCAATTTAGAAAGTTTCTTCATAAATATAATACAAAAGAAAACAGCTTATTATTGAGTAAGAATTATTACAATGTGATATGTATCACAGGCAATATGTTAAGGAGGTTCCAAGACAGAAAGAAATCTCAACCTTTTTTATAGCTAAGCAGATATAATCCATTGCATATATGTTCTCAAGATAAACAATAGAGGGACTTGACAGCATCATTAGTCACACACGGTGTGACTGCCTACAATACGAAACCTGGTAATTGGAGTTACTATCTATTAGTTTATTTGCGACCCCGTGGACTGTAGCCTACCAGGTTCCTCCATCCAGGGGATTCTCCAGGCAAGAATACTGGAGTGGGTTGCCATTTCCTTCTCCAGGGGATCTTCCCGACCCAGGGATTGAACCCAGGTCTCCTGCATTGGAGGCAGAAGTTTTAACCTCTGAGCCACCAGGGAATAATTAGATAAAATCAAAAGAAAAATAAACACTTCATATCATTGTAACAGGAGACAGTTTAGCAACAAGAAGCCAGCTGAAGTTAAGCTCTTATTCTACCATAGAAAGTGAGAAATTCTATCTTCCTTGAGTTTACATTTCAATGAGATGGTTTCCAGTTCCTTGAGAAAGCTATTCCTGAGTATTCTAATTACAAACAAAAGGTTTCTTTAGCTTTTAAAATGTTTTACATGAATTATGATGATGGAGAAGACTTGAGAGTCCCTTGGACAGTGAGGAGATTAAACCAGTCAATCCGAAAGGAAATCAAACCTGAATATTCATTGGAAGGACTGATGCTGAAGTTGAAGCTCCATTACTTTGGCCAGCTGATGCCAAGAGCCAATTGATTGGAAAAGACCCTGATGCTGGGAAAGATTAAGGGCAGGAGGAGAAGGGGGCAGCAGAGGATGGGATGGTTAGATAGCATCACTCAACGAACATGAGTCTGAGTAAACTACAGGAGACAGTGTCAGACAGGGAAGCCAGGCATGCTGCAGTTCGCAGGGTTGCAAAGAGTCCGACATGACTTAGTGACTCAACAACAATATACATTTCAAATAGACAGAGAAAGAACTTACAAATTTTCTAAAGCAACTAGTCTAAGAAAAGGGAGGGGAGGGAATTCTTATCCCTTATTGTTAAAATGGAGAATTAAGCCTCATATTTTTAATGAATATTTACCCTTACAGGTGCTTATGTATTCTGCAGTTAATATACATGGACTCTCTACCGTGTCCTGAGTGTCTTTTAACCATTGGTAATTAAAAGATGCTTACTCCTTGGAAGAAAAGTTATGACCAACCTAGATAGCATATTCAAAAGCAGAGACATTACTTTGCCAACAAAGGTCCGTCTAGTCAAGGCTATGGTTTTTCCAGTAGTCATGTATGGATCTGAGAGTTGGACTGTGAAGAAAGCTGAGCGCCAAAGAATTGATGCTTTTGAACAGTGGTGTTGGAGAAGACTCTTGAGAGTCCCTTGGACTGCAAGGAGATCCAACCAGTCCATTCTGAAGGAGATCAGCCCTGGGATTTCTTTGGAAGGAATGATGCTAAAGCTGAAACTCCAGTACTTTGGCCACCTCATGAGAAGAGTTGACTCATTGGAAAAGACTCTGATGCTGGGAGGGATTGGAGGCAGGAGGAGAAGGGGACGACAGAGGATGAGATGACTGGATGGCATCACCGACTCGATGGACGTGAGTCTGAGTGAAGTCGAGAGTTGGTGATGGACAGGGAGGCGTGCTGCGATTCATGGGGTTGCAAAGAGTCAGACACGACTGAGCAACTGAACTGAACTGAACTGAATATTAAGGTAACAATAAACATAACAGCATAAAACAAGGGATTTGCTTTGATAAAATATTTTATCTGTATTAAAACAGTTAGTACTCACCACAAACTACCAGAGCAATACTATTATCTTCTTTTATAGAGGAAATTGATGAACAAACCTGAAATAACAAATCAAGGTAGCCTAGTTCTGAAGTCTAGACAACATCACACTTATATCCTGGAATCTCTTTTACCTAAATCTCTCTTTCTCTCACAAACACACACAACCCCTCATATTTTCCACCTCTCCTTAAGAAGAGGAGATGGCATCAAAATATCAATGACAAATTTAATTCTGAAAAGCACTGATAGTTTCATTCCAGACACATGCAAGTTCAGGTTTCTGAAGGAATTAGACTATTCTGACGGCAAATGGCTGCTAGTTAGTTTGAATGTTTGGAATTTAAATCTACTTAATTCCTGCTCAATAAAACAAAAGTTTATAAGTAGTTAAGACAAGGGGATACGAGACAGAGAAAGCTTGCCTCATAATCTTTGTTGCTTCTCATTATAAAGTATGTAGCGTGGCCTCTAAAAATATGAAATGGGTTATTATATTTATATCAAAGCAAAATTTATTTGTATAAGACAATCATGCCTACAAGCACATAGCTACCAAAGCAAAAATCTTGCCTGTCAAATATATATTTTCTTATTAATTCTCCAAGGAATGTAAATTAAGTGTAGGCATTAGGCTAAACACCGAGAATAGTTGAGGAGGTAAGGTCTTGGCCTTCAGAAATTCACACACTAATGGGCAAGGTGGAACCATTAACATACTGAGCATTATCACAGTTACAAAACATCTTTTGCATTTATTACCTCATTTGGTCTCCATTATGGCTAGTGATGGATGTCTTATTTTAACTCTCACTTTGCAAGTAAGGAAACTGGGGTTCAAAAAGGTTAATTAACTGTCCAAATTTATACTCTAAACTGAAGGCTGAAACTAAAACTTCTTACTAAATGTTACCCTTGTTCCGTTCCACAATGGCTCCTTAATTTACTAACATTGCCTTTAAAATGGGCTTCCCGGGTGCTGCTAGTGGAAAAGAACCTGCCTGCTAGTGCAGGAGACATAAGAGACATGGCTTCAGTTCCTGGGTCAGGAAAATCCTCTGGAGGAGAACATGGCAACCCATTCCAGTATTCTTGCCTGGAGTATCCCACAGACAGAGGAGCCTATAGGGTCACAAAGAATGGGACACGACTGAAATGACTTAGCTCCACACACACACCTTTAAAACATAAAATCAAGATTTTTAACATTAAACAATTAACCAATATTATACTAAAAAGTTTTTCTGGGTCATTTCCAAAATCTAGTTGGAGAATCTCTTGTTTTGTGTTACTCAGCATTAATTTCTTCTGTATTAAATCCTGGTTTTCATGAGGGTCAGAGCTCCAGCTACCACTTGACTTTGGAGTTTGTATTGTAGGGAACACTGTTGTTCCATTCCTTTCCAATTCCCATGTGTCCCTGCATGACTTCCACGAGCATGTGCTTCTAGTGGCCTGAATTCAAGACTCCTCTTTAGAAGACTGCCCTCAGGACTTAGGATACATTCTGCCCTCATGCACAGAAGGTCTGGAGTTAATGTTTATCCAAGACCAGCTGTTGGAAAGTATAGGAATAAACTACACACTAGCTTTCCATGCAGGAAAACACTGAAGACATACTTTTCTGGACAGTTCCTGAAATATAACCCAACCTAAAATCATATTCTTGCTTGTTTTCCTTCCCATTCCTGTCTTCCTTTCTGGTTTCTCCTAGGAATACTGTCCTACTCACTTACAAAGGAACCTGACATAAGACAGAGGGTATCATGTGACCTGACCTTATACCAATTGGTGGTTAATATTCTCCTGTCATAGGTTTGTGTTCAGAGTTTATATATAATTTAAACCAATAAGACATAAGATTTCCCTGGGAATTCTATGGAGAGAACAGCATGCCTTCTGAAGGAAATTGGAGTGAAAGAATCTAAAGTTTTGACCTTCTACAACTGTTTTTTCTGAGCCTGTTGGAGAGTGGAGCCAAAACATTGAGTCAATCTGAGCCAAGTAGTGGGGAGAAAACAGATGCTAAGGATCTCATTTATGCCAGTACATCAAGCTTTGCCTGAAGGCAACCCTACCTCTGGTCTTCTGTTATGTTAGCCAAAAAAATTCCCCTTTTTACTCATGCCAGATTGGCTCAAGTTCTCTTAAGAATAACAAGCTATTTCTTTATTAATAGAGGGAACTGAGACACATGTTTCAATTGATGTAATGCAAAGATTGTTGAATCTATTTTTTTAACAATGAAACACTACTTGAAATTATTCAACATGCTCAAATTTTAAGATTATGTACCTAAAGATAGAGAACAGGTCAGGGCCTTTTAAAATTGTTTTTATAAGTATTTTCCAGCAAAAGATAAAAGGGTCTCTCTGAAATATCATTTTTGTGCTAAAAAAATTTCATCTTTGGCAGTAAAATCAGATCGCAAAGTTAATATAACAGTGCATTAAAATTATCTTAGTAATTTTTCACTAAGTTAACTCAAGGATTTATATACTTTATATACAACATACATATAATTAGTTTTATACTATCAATTACTATTCATGAAAGTTGAGAGAGGAAAGGGTGGTATAAATAATTGCAAAGAGAACACATCCTTACTGAAAAGATGTTATGTTGTTATTATTACTATTATTATTATTAATTAAAAGCAGTATATAACTAAGAGTATGGATTCTAGAATAAAGTGAATTCTGGAACTGTATGCAAATTCTGACAGAATCTAGATATCTAGCTGTTTAATTTTTGGAAGAAAATAGCTTTCCTGAGACTGGATAGCCATATCTGTAAAATGAGCATTAGGATGGTATAATTAAGTTGTTTGGGGAATAAGTAAGTTAATTCAGTTTAAATACTTAGCACAATGTTGGTCACACAGTAAAAATTCCCAATCAGCAAGTGTTATTATTTTCAATGGAGAAATCATTTTTTCACATTTGTTACATACACTGTTTTTAAAGAAATATTTTATACACAAAAAGCCTTTTAACCAATTAAATAAAATGCTTACATATCTAAAAGTAAAATATTTGATAGCATCCTCTTTCTCTGGATAGGTTCTCAATGCTATAAGCACAGTGTCAAATTATTTATATATATATTTTTATTTAGCTATATTGTATAAACTGGGATATTTTTGAAAAATTTAGCATGAATTTATCAAGGAATATTCAGACTTGGGGCTATGTACCCTAGGTATTTTAAAGAAAAGAATCAGGATAAAAGCTGTATTTTTAGTTAAACTGTAATTTGTAAGTATTAGTAAATATACATAAATTTAAAATGTCTGGGAAGATACACTCCAAATTTTAATACTGTTTAATTTTGGATTGTGAGATTGTTGTTGTTCTGGATGTTGTTTAGTTGCTAAGTCATATTCAACTATTTTGTGACCCCATGAACTGTAACCCCCAGGCTCCTCTGTTCATGGGAATTTCCAGGCAAGAATACTGAAGTGGGTTGCCATTTCTTCCTCTAGGGTATTTTCCCAACTCAGAAATGGAACCCATGTCTCTTTCATTGCAGGCAGATTTCTTATTGCTGAGCATCAGGGAAGCCATTTCATCTTTTTGCATAATTGTATTGTCTATTTTTCATATCATTTCTATGATTTATTTTTAAATTAAAAAATTAGTTTTATAAAGAAAAATAAGCAATATAAAATTTAAATATGGCTAGTGTTGCGCATGCTCCTCACAGCTAAAGAACATGCACAAGCAAGCAGAAATTTGGTTCCCTAATTTCTTGATTCATTATCTACATATGGTAGATTTGCTGAAAATCATCTATCACTCAGAGTACAAGTATGGGTTAAAAAGAATCAACTTTCCTAAAATATTCCAGAGGAGTGTAAGTCAGAATATCTCAATTACTGCCAATAGCCTCATTCTCTATGGATTAAAGCTTTTACCTCTAGAAAGTCATGAGTTTAGAAGTTACAGTCTTCTACATAATTTAGAAGCTACAATCTTCTCTTCTAGAGTACATAGTTAAGAAACAGAATTTATGAGCCATTTCTGTAAAAGGAGAAAAAAATAATATCTGTCACTTTAACAAGGCTTTTAAAAGTGTAACTCTCAGTTCCTTAGATGGAATGATCACTCACCTAGAGCCAGACACCCTGGGATGTGAAGTCAAGTGGGCATTACGAAGCATCACTATGAACAAAGCTAGTGGAGGTGATGGAATTGCATTTGAGCTATTTCAAATCCTAGAAGATGATGCTGTGAAAGGGCTGCACTCAATATGTCAGCAAATTTGGAAAACTCAGCAGTGGCCACAGGACTGGAAAAGGTCAGTTTTCATTTCAATCTCAAAGAAAGGCAATGCCAAAGAATGCTCAAATTATCACACAACTCTACTCACCCCACACACTATCAAAATAATGCTTAAAATTTTCCAAGCCAATCTTCAACAGTATGTGAACCGTGAACTTAAAGATGTTCAGGCTGCATTTAGAAATGGCAGTGGAACCAGAGATCATATTGCCAACATCCATTGGATCATCAAAAAAGCAAGAGAGTTCAAGAAATATATCTATTTCTGCTTTATTGACTACACCAAAGCCTGTGACTGTGTAGATCACAACAAACTGGAAAATTCTTAATGAGATGGAAATACCAGAACATATTACCTGCCTCCTGAGAAATGTGTATGCAGCTCAAGAAGCAACAGTTAGAACTGGGCATGGAACAACAGACTGGCTCCAAATAGGGAAAGGAGTATGTCAAGGCTGCATATTATCACCCTGCTTATTTAACTTATATGCAGAGTACATCATGAGAAATGCTGGGCTGGAGGAATCACAAGCTGGAATCAAGATTGCCAGGAGAAATATCATTAACCTCAGATATGCAGATACCACCCTTATGGCAAAAAGCACAGAAGAACTAAAGAGCCTCTTGATGAAGTGAAGGAGGACAGTGGGAAAATTGTCTTAAAACTCAGCATTCAGAAAATGAAGACCATGGCATCCAGTCCCATCACTTTATGACAAATGGATACAACGGAAACAGTGACAGACTTTATTTATTTATTAAATTTATCTCCAAAAGTGACTGCAGCCATGAAATTAAAAGATGCTTTCTCCTTGGAAGACAAGCTATGACCAACCTAGACAGCATATTAAAAAGTAGAGGCATTGCTTTTCCAAAAAAGATCCATCTAGTCAAAGCTATGGTTTTTCCAGTAGTCGTGTATGGATGTGAGAGTTGGACTATAAGGAAAACTGAGTGCGGAAGAACTCATGCTTTTGTACTGTGGTGTTGGAGAAGACTCTTGAGAGTCCCTTGGACTGCAAGGAGATCCAACCAGTCCATCCTAAAGGAAATCAGTCCTGAATATTCATTGGAAGGATTGGTGCTGAAATGAAACTCCAATACTTTGGCTACCTGATGCGAAGAAGAGCTTACTCACTGGAAAAGACCCTGATGCTGGGAAAGATTGAAGGCAGGAGGAGAAGGGGATGACAGAGGATGAGATGGTTGGATGGCATCACCGACTCAATAGACAAGAGTCTGAGAAAGCTGTGGGTGTTGGTGATGGACAGGGAAATCTGGTGTGTTGCAGTCCATGGGGTTGCATAGAGTCAGACATGACTGAACCACTGAACTGCACTGAACTGAGATTTTTTTTTTACTATTTTTAAATTTTTCCTTTCTAGTTCTATTTTCAAAAAGTCAAAGTAGATAAAACGTTGTTGTCATTAGGTCATGTATGACTCTTTTGTAACTCCATGGATTATAGCCCATCAGACTATCTGTCCATGGGATTTTCGAAGCAAGAATACTGGAGTGGGTTACCATTTCTTCCTTCAGGGTATCTTCCTGATCCAGGTCAGACTAGCGTCTACTGAATTGACAGGTGGATTCTTTATTGCTTAGCCACTAGGAAAGCAAAGAAAACATTAGGCCAAGACCTATAGCAAACTGCATACAAGTGACTTAAAATAATTGGTCTTTGATTCAGACGATCTACGTCTTAGTTGAGTTTCTGAACTTGAGAGTGTAGGTGTTTGCAAAAGTCACTTCCTCTTGCTGAGGCTTAACCTGATATGATAAAGTGTGGATTAGGTAGATGCTGAAAGTTTTTCAGCTCTAAAGATGTTGTGGGGAGGGAGGTGGGAGGGGGGTTCATGTTTGGGAACGCATGTAAGAATTAAAGATTTTAAAATTTAAAAAATAAAAAATAAAATTTAAAAAAATAAAAAAAGTCAAAAAAATCATATTTGATATGTTTACAATTAAATTCTTATAGTTAAAATAAAATTTTAAAAATCTCATTACAAATTAGTGTGTTGTTAGTGGTGGTTTAGTTGTTAAGTTGTGTCCAACTCTTGCAACCCCACGGACTTTAGCCTGCCAGGTTCCTTTGTCCGTGATATCCCAGACAAGAATAGTGGAGTGGGTTGTCATTTCCTTCTCCAGGGTATCTTCCCAACCCAGGGATTTAAACCAAGTCTGCTGCATTGCAGGAGGTCTTCTGCATTGCATGTGCATTCTTTACTGACTGAACCATCAAGGAAGCCTGATTAGTGTGTTAAGTATATTAACTATAACTTCTCATGACTGTCAAGACCACAACAAATCCTAAATAATATCCAACTGCTTTCTCTATGGAGAGTGATCATATATGTGTGTGTGTGTGTGTGTGTGTGTGTGTGTGTGTGTGTGTGTGTGTGTGTGTGTGTAAATTTGGAGGTAATTTAAGATATTATCTCCTTTCAAAGGAAAAATCCTAAACAGCATATTAAAAAGCAGAGACATTAATTTGTCGACAAAGGTCCAAGCTATGATTTTTCCAGCAGTCATGCATGGATGTGAGAGTTGGGCTATAAAGAAAGCTGAGTGCCAAAGAATTGATACTTTTGAACTGTGACGTTGGAGAAGACTCTTAGAGTCCCTTGGACTGCATGGAGATCCAACCATCAATCCTAAAGGAAATCAGTCCTGAATATTCATTGGAAGGACTGATGCTGAAACTCCAATACATTGGCCATCTGTTGCAAAGAACTGACTCATTGGAAAAGACCCTGATGCTGGGAAAGATTGAGGGCAGGAGGGAAACAGGATGACAGAGGATGAGATGGTTGGATGGCTCACCGACTCAATGGGCATGAATTTCAGCAAGCTCTGGGAATTGGTGATGGACAGGGAAGCCTGACACGTTTCAGTCCATGGAGTCAAAGAGTCAGACATAACTGTGAGACTGAACTGACCAAACGGAAAAAAAAAAAAAAAAAACAAACCAGCATAACTTGTCTTTCCTCCAAATATATGTAAACTTATTTTTGCTCTTGCTAAATTGTAGAATAGCATAAAATTAGTTATAAAATCTTAACACAAAATGGAAAAAATAGGAAATAATTAAGAGAAAAGAAGAAAGGATATAATAATAATGGAAAATAAATATAATTTCTCAACAATTTAAGAATAGTTAACTCATGGACCTCTTAGCCTAGATTCTCTAAAATAGAGCCTGAAATGAAAATGTATATGCTAACATTTTATGGGTGAGGAATATTGAAATCTCAGGAAAAATGTAGTGAAGGAAAATGAGATGAGGATAGAAGAGGACCTCACATAAGAGGGTGCATTTCTGAGCTGGCTGTAGAAAGGTAGCAAGCATAGCCAACTGTTCAATGTGAGGGGTATCTGAGAGAACCAGTGCAGAAAATTTCTGTTTATTATCTCCCACTGACCAAATTCCTCCATGAGGCTCTTATACCTAGAGTTACAGTATTTTTCAGTTCAGTCTTAATGGGCATGGGCATCTTCTTAGGAAGCCAATTTCAAAGTAGCAGAGGAAACATCCAAAAAATCTGGTGGTGCCTTGTGTCTCAGAGGCAAAGGGGAAGCCATGGTAGAAAGCAACTGGTGTGAGTAAAGGTGTGAGGTGAAATACTATCCATGTCAATGAATAACACAGCAGGTCAACAGCCTGAAGCTGAGAGTGTTGCCCAAGTAGATAGGTTGCCATGAACACCATGACATGGCATTAGAGTTCAGAGGGACTTCCTCTCAAGAGGATTAAACCTATCCGAAGGAAGATAAGGCCAAGTGATTTTTTTGGAGGCTCATTCCAAACATAGAGCAGAAAGGGAGACATGAGCAAACTTGGAGAGTTATCTACACTGGGTCCAACATCTGGGTGTAAAAACTCTCCATTTCTGTATTCTGCCTTAGAATTATATAATGCTACTTTTGTTAACCAGCACACACTTATAATCCATTTATTCTCCAAGGATAGGCGGCATTTTAAAGGAAGCCAGTGCATGGTAAATTAGTCTGCAAGGAACTTATTTATAATGAGAAATATTGCTCTCTCTAATAAGCAGGTGGATTTATTGTAGAAAACATTCAGTGACAGAAATATTATTTCAGGCTGTAAAGATCAGCATAATAATATAATTTCCACCAATTAGCTTTTATGCAACTCTTGGGTAGCCAATGGTAAAGAATATTTTAAAATGATACCCAAGGATAAATTCAAAAGGTCATAGGACTTCTGGAAGTGGTTGTATTGGGTGCTTTAAAAATAATGCCAAGGGAGTGGGGGGAACACAACTAGAAACTATCCTTCTTAAGTTTATTTTGACAAAATTACAAGACTGGAACATTATTTCTTGGAAATGTCAAACTCTTTCAAAGGATTGAACCTTTCTTGGAATAAAAAAGAAACCAACAAAACTTTGCTGAACAGTGTTAAATGGATGACTATCTTCTCCTCTTGAAACTACACAGAAAGATAAACCATGAACCATAAATCTGTATTTCTTCTTTTTTAAATTTGTACTCAACCTTATTTCACCAATATCCTGTAATATTTTTGTCATTAGCAGATTGCAAGCCTCCTAGGTAATTCAGAAAAAAAAATTCCTTGTGAGTATGAGTATAGATAACAATTCATTCTACTTATTAAAAAAAATATTCTCCAGACACACAAGAAGCACTTCAAGATTAGTTTGAATTCTGAAATTTTATTTACTTCAAATCCAGAAATTCAAACATTTTTCCAAATTATTATGACTTTAAGTGATATTATATAGTTTTGTCTGCAAATGTGGCTGAGGTTGCAGTTTTTCTTTCAATACTTATTTTCTTCTCCTCCTTTCTTTCTTTTTTTGTTTTGTTTGTAAGTAATAGAACCCTTCAGTGTTAGCAAGGTATGTGATTATCAGAATAAAGACCATATCCCCTAGTCTTCTTTGCAAGAAGTTACAGCCATCTCACTAAATTTGGCCCAGGACTTGTGAATAGAAGTGAGAGCACACGTTTAGATCTTGGCTTTGAAAGAAAGGAACATACACTCCACTTCTCTCTGAATCTCTTCCTTCTGGTTGAAAGAAGCTGTGGTGGTAATGTAGGAAGTGTAAGCTGGGACAGAGATAGTAATATCCACCAGACACTCCATGTATTTCAGTGTATCCCAAACCTATATAGTTTGGGAAGGCCAAATGACTACTTCTGTTCAGTAAACTGTGAGAGGGAGTGACCTCTAACACTTCCTGGCCTGGGCAGTGAAAAGGGAAAGTGCTAATCTGTAGTATTTCTTCCCCTCTGCAGTGGTGACCAGTGAAGCTTCATATTCCATTTTTTGGTGCTATAAGACCAGAATCCCCATCATCCCACACCCATGAGTGACTCTGTGGAGCACAGCTCTTTGCTGATGATATGCTACAGAGATGCTACAGACAATGACTTTCTTATATTAACCCTCTGGGATTTAAGGGTTAACTTGTTAATGCATGATAACCTGTCTTAACAAATGAATGGATAGAGACAGTGTCATATGAAGACAGAGCCCATTGTTGAGAGAACCTGGTCTCCAGCACTGTAGAACTTTCATATCAGTTTTGGCTCTGTTTCAGAGTTAGGTGAGAGAGAAATGAACATCTTTCCTGCTTAAACTTCTAAATGTATGGCATTATATATAAAGTTCCACATTATCCAAAGAGTCATTTACCAAATTTGAATTTAAATTCTTTGATGTTTTTATTTTCTAAAATAAGAATTCTAATTGATTATAATAAAATAAAATAATAATTGCTAGGACTGTCAAAACCCACTAATTTTGAAATTGCCTTTGAATAATGGCCTATGAAGATAGTCTCATTCAAGATTGTTGTATTTTTTAAATGAATACACATAAAATGCCTAATTCTGAACTTGCACACTTCTTTTACATAATAATGAACTTTTATGGAATGGTTACTACACACCAAGAATTGTATTAAATAATTTATACCATTAATTAATTTATTCTTCACAACTTTATAAGGTAGATACTCTAATTAAAATACCAATGTTACAGCTGAAGAAACTGAAATGCAGAGAGGAAGGTAATTTGATAAAAATTACAGAAATAATACATATCCATTATTCAAACCAAATTTTTAATGACAAGAACATGCTCTCTGAGCACGATACTATATTTGTGTTCATGGTAAGATGAAATGCACACATGATTTTTAAAGTCCTTTTTCATTTTGTTAATTTTAAATGTATTTTTTACATTTCTTTTTCTTTTGATTTTTTTTCTCTCTCCTCTTCCTTCATTTCTTTCCTTCCTTCTTACTTTTCTTTCATTCTTTCTTGTTTCCTTGAATTCTTTCTTTGACTTTTTGTTCTTTTAAGAATGAAATGCAACCACGCATCCTCAAGATTAGAAGTCTGAGGACTGTTGCATCTGTCTCAGTCTTGGACGATGGATCTGCATGAGGAATCCATGAGCACCCTCTCCGTGCATCAAATCTCCTATTACTCCTCTAGCCAGGATTTTATATCTGGAAAATTACTTTTTGAAAATAGCAAATTCATTCTGAAGGACTGTTGTGCAGGCCATTCTAAGGGCAGGATCAATCTCGCTTTCATTGCCCCTTTCACTTCACTTAGAGCAGGTGCCTATCTGCTCTTTGCTGTGTCCCTGCATCCAAAGTGGTTGACAGGCTGTCCTTTGGTGTGGAGAGAAAAGCCTACAACTGAGCTGGGGGATTGCTTCTGGGTAGGCTCCCAGGGTGGGTGTGAAACATATGGCAATAAGAGAAGAACATTTCTGTGCTGGTATTGCTACTGACACTTCTAATATAATCTTGATATGTTAGCATAATGAAATGTGTGATACATGCTAGAATTACAGAAAGGAAAAGCATGATCTTGAAAAAGGTATTTCAAGACTGGAAACAAGCAGAGAATACACATTATTAAGATTTAATAAAGGTAAATATCCTGCTGTGGGAGCAAGAAAGAGAAGTGGAATTGAATTTAGTCATGAAACGGAGAGGGTAAAGGGATAAGGAAGGCTCTGGGAGGAAGTGATCACTGCTCTGAATCTTAAATAATAAGTAGTAGTTAGCCAGGCAGGTAATAGCAGTATTATCATGTTGGGATGTATAAAACTGCTATTATGCAATCATTTTTAATTCATAAAAAAATGACAATTTCTCATGGTTTAACCTAGCCTAACAAATGTCTTCCACTGATCGAGGAGTTTGATAATTATTAATTTATTTAGTTCTTATAACAATCATAGGAATTAAGTATTACCGTTTCACATTTAAGAAAATGTTCATCAAAAGGTTAAGTATATCTTTTAACAGATCAGTAGAAAAGCCAGGATTAAAGTCTAAGCAATCTGGCTCAGTTATTTTCTTAAAAGCACTGATTTGCAGTCAAGACAGTAAATGACATTCCTTTCTTCTTTAGAAGTGGAGGACTCTGTTTATATATGCCCACACCCAATTCTTATATTTCTAGCATTCATGCTAACCTAAAGTCCTCCTAGTTGAGTGAACAAGAATGTTTATTTAAAATATTTATTTACAAAGAAAGTCTAACTCTTGATGGCCTCTGGATTATTGCAAAAAATAGAGTAATATTGTCAGGACTTTAAAATGTACAAGCTATACAGCCGAATCTTACTAAATTCATTGAGTGTCTTTTTCCCAATTAAATATATCTGTTTTAAAAACTTAAAAGTGCGTTAAATGCCAATTTACATATTCATTGTGTGTATGTGTATACTCAAAACCGGAACACTAACACGATTTTTTAAATGTTATATAAACCTATTTAGGGAAAAAAGACAGCTTTAGTTTATAACAAGTCATTTGTAAAATACACAGAAAATTTCCATTAACTGCCTGAAAGGCTATGACATCTTGGTGATTTGAATAATATAAATGGAATCAGTAAATTCATCACATAATTTAAATTTAAATGTGTGAATATATGATTTGAATATTAAGTTTGGGTATAACCAAATAAGTTTTATTTTTATAATCAATAAGTTTGACAAAGTTATCTTTGGTCAAAATTAAATTATATATTGTAGTCAAGTTTTTGTTGTTGTTGTTGCTGTTGTTGAGCCAACTGTTAAGACTAAAATTTCACTTTTTTTTTTTCAGGGTGCTTCATAATATATAGAACTACTTGAATGTAAATGAAAACTCTTTTTAGTCAAGCCATATCATCTTTTACTTATCTTTTATTTCAAATTTTTAAATAAAATGTATATATTTACAATTAAAATTCAGCAAAAGTGGCTATTAGTACTTGATAAACAAGGCCAGTTTATTAAATTTTAATATTTTATTTACTTTTATTATAAGCCTAAATACTTTTAGGGTGGAGTGGGAAATATTTTTCCTTTTCTTGGCTGTGCCACATGGTCTGTGAGATATTAGTTCCCTGACCAGGGATTGAACCTAGGCAGTGAAAGCAAATCTTAACCAATGGACTGCCAGGGAATTCCCTAAGTTTAAGTAGGTTTAAATTGAGAATTAAAACTCAATGAATGTACATTTTTATGTTCAACTACTAAAATAAATTATACATATAACTAGGGTAAAACCACAATATGGCACTGTGATTGCTTATAGCATTGATTATTCACAAGCAATTGTAATTATAATATTTGAATCTAGAAATGGAAGAGCAAAATATTAATAATATGATTAATAATAAAAGGATTGTGCTTTTCTTTTATCATCAACATCATTATCATCATCCTCATCAATTTGCCAAGGTGAATGGCTAACTTTCTCCAGCTGGAGTAAAAATAACAGATAATTAGTATGTCCTTGAAACCTCTTTTAACAATCACTAATTTACTAGCCCTGATTAAAGACCACTTCAGTTTTTCACTAACTCTTATAACTTGTGGTGGTGTCTTCATACTCACTTATACTAATATCTGTTCAATATAGACCATTCACTCATTCAAATTTTGTTGACGCTGCTCAGTACTATTACTCCTTCCTGAAAAGGTGAAGCGCAAGATAATTTCAATCAATATTAAGTGGGGGAAAGGTCTTAAACCATCTGCTTGCTCATAACTAAATTTTCCAATAAACAGCACCAGGTGAAAAAAAAAAAAAAAAAAGAGTGTGTTCTCTGAATCGGGAGCATCTTCCACTGTTACTTATCCTAGTCCAGTTAGTTTTCGAAAAGTTCCTTCTCAGGATGTGACCAAGAAGGACTGTGGTGATGGGGTTGGTAAGTAGGGTTACATGCTCAGTCACTCAGTCATGTCCAACTCTTTGTGACCCCATGGACTGCAGCATGCAAGGCCTCCCTGTCCATAGCCAACTCCAAGGGTTTACTCAAACTCATGTCCATTGAGTCAGTGATGCCATCCAACCATCTCATCCTCTGTCATCCCCTATTCCTCCCACCTTCAATCTTTCCCAGCATTAGGGTCTTTCCAAATGAGTCAGCTTGTCATATCAGGTGGCCAAAGTATTGGAGTTTTAGCTCAACATCATTCCTTCCGATGAATATTTAGGACTGATTTCCTTTAGAATGGACTGGTTGGATCTCCTTGCAGTCCAAGGGACTCTTGAGTCTTCTCCAAAACCACATTTCAAAATCATCAATTCTTCCATGATTAGTTTTCTTTATAGCTCAAGTCACATCCATACATGACTACTAAAACACCATAGCCTTGACTAGATGGACCTTTGTTGAAAAATTAATATCTCTGTTTTTTAATATTCTCTCTAGGTTGGTCATAACTTGTCTTCCAAGGAGGAAGCATCCTTTAATGTCATGGCTTCAGTCCCCATTTCAGTGATTTTTGAGTCCCCCAAAATAAAGTCTGCTGCTCTTTCCACTGTTTCCCCATCTATTTCCCATGAAGTGATAGGACCAGATGCCACGATCTTCGTTTTCTGAATGTTGAGCTTTAAGCCAATTTTTTCACTCTCCTCTTTCACCAAGAGGCTCTTTAGTTCTTCTTCACTTTTTGCCATAAGGATGGTGTCATCTGCATATCTGAGGTTATTGATATTTCTCCCAGCAATCTTGATTCCAGCTTGTCCTTCATCCAACCCAGTGTTTCTCATGATGTACTCTGCATAGAAGTTAAATGAGCAGGGTGACAATATACAGCCTTGACGTACTCTTTTCCCAATTTGGAACAAGTTTTGCCAGCGCACTAAGCATGGCCGAGAGCTACCCCACGTCTGAAGTCAGGGACAGCAGGCCAGAGTGCCAGGCACAGGAATGGCCGGGAGGAGCCACCCCATGTCCGAGATCAGGGGCAGTGGCCGAGAGGAGCTACCCGACATCTGAGGTCAGGGGCGGCCGGGAGAAGCCACCTCGCACCGGAGGCAAGGGACGGTGACCCTGAGGAGGCACCCCGAGCCTGAGGCCAGGGGCGGCAGCTGGGAGGAGCCACCCACGCCCAAGGCCAAGGCCAGCGGTCTGGAGGAGCAACCCGAGGAGTGGTGGCTGAGCAGGCACAGGAGGGCCTAGAGGAGCTATCCCACGTTGAAGGTCAGGAAAGGCAGCGGTAAGGAGATACCCCTAATCCAAGGTAAGGAGCAGCGGCTGTGCTTTGCTGGAGCAGCCGCAAAGAGATACCCCACGCCCAAGGTAACAGAAACCCAAGTAAGATGATAGGTGTTGCAAAAGGGCATCAGAGGGCAGACACACTGAAACCATACTCACAAAAAACTAGTTAATCTAATCACACTAGGACACAGCCTTGTCTAACTCAATGAAACTAAGCCACACCTGTGGGGCAACCCAAGACCAGTGGGTCATGGTGGAGAGGTCTGACAGAATGTGGTCCACTGGAGGAGGGAATGGCAAGCCACTTCAGTATTCTTGCCTTGAGAACCCCATGAACAGTATGAAAAGGCAAAATGATAGGATACCAAAAGAGGAACTCCCCAGGTCGTGAGGTGCCCAATATGCTACTGGAGATCAGTGGAGAAATAACTCCAGAAAGAATGAAGGGATGGAGCCAAAGCAAAAACAATACACAGTTGTGGATGTGACTGGTGATAGGAGTAAGGTCCGATGCCATAAAGATCAATATTGCCTAGGAACCTGGAATGTCAGGTCCATGAATCAAGGCAAATTGGAAGTGGTCAAACAAGAGATGGCAAGGGTGAACGTCGACATTCTAGGAATCAGCGAACTAAAATGGACTGGAATGGGTGAATTTAACTGAGATGACTATTATATCTACTACTGCAGGTGGGAATCCGTCAGAAGAAATGGAGTAGCCATCATGGTCAACAGAAGAGTCCAAAATGCAGTACTTGGATGCAATCTCAAAAATGACAGAATGATCTCTGTTCGTCTCCAAGGCAAACCATTCAATATCACAGTTATCCAAGTCTATGCCCCAACCAGTAATGCTGAAGAAGCTGAAGTTGAATGGTTTTATGAGGACCTTCAAGACCTTTTAGAGCCAACACCCAAAAAAGATGTCCTTTTCATTATAGGGGACTGGAATGCAAAAGTAGGAAGTCAAGAAACACCTGGAGTAACAAGCAGATTTGGCCTTGGAATGCAGAATGAAGCAGGGCAAAGACTAATAGAGTTTTGCCAAGAACATGCACTGATCATAGCAAACACCCTCTTCCAACAACACAAAAGAAGACTCTACACATGGACAGCACCAGATGGTCAATACCGAAATCAGATTAATTATATTCTATGCAGCCAAAGATGGAGAAGCTCTATACAGTCAACAAATACAAGTCCAGAAGCTGACTGTGGCTCAGATCATGAACTCCTTATTACTAAATTCAGACTCAAATTGAAGAAAATAGGGAAAACCGCTAGACCATTCAGGTATGACCTATTCAAATCCCTTATGATTATACAGTGGAAGTGAGAAATAGATTTAAGGGCCTAGATTTGATAGATAGAGTGCCTGATGATCTATGGAATGAGGTTCGTGACATTGTACAGGAGACAGGGATCAAGACCATCCCCATGGAAAAGAAAGGCAAAAAAGCAAAATGGCTGTTTGGGGAGGCCTTACAAATAGTTGTGAAAGAAGAGAGGCGAAAAACCAAGGAGAAAAGGAAAGATATAAGCATCTGAATGCAGAGTTCCAAAGAATAGCAAGAAGAGATAAGAAAGCCTTCTTCAGTGATCAATGCAAAGAAAAAGAGGAAAACAACAGAATGGGAAAGACTAGAGATCTGTTTAAGAAAATTAGAGATACCAAGGGAACATTTCATGGAAAGATGGGCTCGATAAAGGACAGAAATTGTCTGGACCTAAGAGAAGCAGAAGATATTAAGAAGAAGTGGCAAGAATACACAGAAGAACTGTACAAACAAGATCTTCATGACCCAGATAATCATGATGATGTGATCAGTAATCTAGAGCCAGACATCTTGGAATGTGAAGTCAAGTGGGCCTTAGAAAGCATCACTACGAACGAAGCTAGTGGAGGTGATGGCATTCCAGTTGAGCTGTTTCAAATCCTGAAAGATGATGCTGTGAAAGTGGTGCACTCAATATGCCAGCAAATTTGGAAAACTCAGCAGTGGCCACAGGACTGGAAATGGTCAGTTTTCATTCCAATTCCAAAGAAAGGCAATGCCAAAGAATGCTCAAACTACCGCACAATTGCACTCATCTCATATGCTAGTAAAGTAATGCTCAAAATTCTCCAAGCCAGGCTTCAGCAATACGTGAACGGTGAACTCCCTGATGTTCAAGCTAGTTTTCGAAAAGGCAGGGAATCAGAGATCAAATTGCCAACATCCGCTGGATCATGGAAAAAGCAAGAGAGTTCCAGAAAAACATCTATTTCTCCTTTATTGACTATGCCAAAGCCTTTGACTGTGTGGATAACGATAAACTGTGGAACATTCTGAAAGAGATGGGAATACCAGACCACCTGCCCTGCCTCTTGAGAAATCTGTACGCACGTCAGGAAGCAACAGTTAGAACTGGACAGGGAACAACAGATTGGTTCCAAATAGGAAAAGGAGTACATCAAGGCTGTATATTGTCACCCTGCTTACTTAACTTATATGCAGAGTACATCATGAGAAACGCTGGACTGGAAGAAACACAAGCTGGAACTAAGATTGCCTGGAGAAATATCAATAACCTCAGATATGCAGATGACACCACCCTTATGGCAGAAAGTGAAGAGGAGCTAAAAAGCCTCTTGATAAAAGTGAAAGAGGAGAGCGAAAAAGTTGGCTTAAAGCTCAACATTCAGAAAACGAAGATCATTGCATCTGATCCCATCACTTCATGGGAAATAGATGGAGAAACAGCGGAAACAGTGTCAGACTTTATTTTTGGGGGCTCCAAAATCACTCCAGATGGTGATTGCATTCATGAAATTAAAAGACTCTGTAGTAGAGCCTGAAGTCAGGCAAGTTGATTCCTCCAGTTCCATTCTTCTTTCTCAAGATTGCTTTGGCTATTCGAGGTTTTTTGTATTTCCATACAAATCTTGAAATTATTTGTTCTAGTTCTGTGAAAAATGTTGCTGGTAGCTTGATAGGGATTGCATTGAATTTGTAAATTGCTTTGGGTAGTATACTCATTTTCACTATATTGATTCTTCCGATCCATGAACATGGTATATTTCTCCATCTATTAGTGTCCTCTTTGATTTCTTTCATCAGTGTTTTATAGTTTTCTATATATAGGTCTTTAGTTTCTTTAGGTAGATATATTCCTAAGTATTTTATTCTTTTCGTTGCAATGGTGAATGGAATTGTTTCCTTAATTTCTTTTTCTACTTTCTGCATTATTCGTGTATAGGAATGCAAGGGATTTCTGTGTGTTGATTTTATATCCTGCAACTTTACTATATTCATTGATTAGCTCTAGTAATTTTCTGGTGGAGTCTTTAGGGTTTTCCATGTAGAGGATCATGTCATCTGCAAACAGTGAGAGTTTTACTTCTTCTTTTCCAATTTGGATTCCTTTTATTTCTTTTTCTGCTCTAATTGCTGTGGCCAAAACTTCCAGAACTATGTTGAATAGTAGCGGTGAAAGTGGACACCCTTGTCTTGTTCCTGACTTTAGCAGAAATGCTTTCAATTTTTCACCATTGAGGATAATGTTTGCTGTGGGTTTGTCATAGGTAGCTTTTATTATGTTGAGGTATGTTCCTTCTATTCCTGCTTTCTGGAGAGTTTTTATCATAAATGGATGTTGAATTTTGTCAAAGGCCTTCTCTGCATCTATTGAGATAATCATATGGCTTTTATATTTCAGTTTGTTAATGTGGTGAATTACATTGATTGATTTGCGGATATTGAAGAATCCTTGCATCCCTGGGATAAAGCCCACTTGGTCATGGTGTATGATCTTTTTAATGTGTTGTTGGATTCTGATTGCTAGAATTTTGTTGAGGATTTTTGCATCTATGTTCATCAGTGATATTGGCCTGTAGTTTTCTTTTTTTGTGACATCTTTGTCAGGTTTTGGTATTAGGGTGATGGTGGCCTCTGGAATGGGAGAAAATAATAGCAAATGAAGCAACTGACAAACAACTAATCTCAAAAATATACAAACAACTTCTGCAGCTCAATTCCAGAAAAATAAACGACCCAATCAAAAAATGGGCCAAAGAACTAAATAGACATTTCTCCAAAGAAGACATATGGATGGCTAACAAACACATGAAAAGATGCTCAACATCACTCATTATTAGAGAAATGCAAATCAAAACCACAATGAGGTACCACTTCACACCAGTCAGAATGTCTGCGATCCAAAAATCTGCAAGCAATAAATGCTGGAGAGGGTGTGGAGAAAAGGGAACCCTCCTACACTGTTGGTGGGAATGCAAACTAGTACAGCCACTATGGAGAACAGTGTGGAGATTCCTTAAAAAATTGCAAATAGAACTACCTTATGACCCAGCAATCCCACTGCTGGGCATACACACCGAGGAAACCAGAATTGAAAGAGACACATGTACCCCAATGTTCATCGCAGCACTGTTTATAATAGCCAGGACATGGAAACAACCTAGATGTCCATCAACAGATGAATGGATAAGAAAGCTGTGGTAAAATATACACAATGGAGTATTACTCAGCCGTTAAAAAGAATTCATTTGAATCAGTTCTGATGAGATGGATGAAACTGGAGCCGATTATACAGAGTGAAGTAAGCCAGAAAGAAAAACACCAATACAGTATACTAACACATATATATGGGATTTAGGAAGATGGCAATGACGACCCTGTATGCAAGACAGGGAAAGAGACACAGATGTGTATAATGGACTTTTGGACTCAGAGGGAGAGGGAGAAGGTGGGATGATTTGGGAGAATGACATTCTAACATGTATACTATCATGTAAGAATTGAATGGCCAGTCTATGTCTGATGCAGGATACAGCATGCTTGGAGCTGGTGCATGGGGATGACCCAGAGAGGTGTTATGGGGAGGGAGGTGGGAGGGGGGTTCATGTTTGGGAACGCATGTAAGAATTAAAGATTTTAAAATTAAAAAAAAAAAATAGAAGACTCTTACTCCTTGGAAGAAAAGTTATGACCAACCTAGATAGCGTATCAAAAGCAGAGACATGATTTTGCCAACTAAGGTCCGTCTAGTCAAGGCTATGGTTTTTCCTGTGGTCGTGTATGGATGTGAGAGTTGGACTATGAAGAAGGCTGAGCACTGAAGAATTGATGCTTTTGAATTGTGGTGTTGAAGAAGACTCTTGAGAGTCCCTTGGACTGCAAAGAGATCCAACCAGTCCATTCTGAAGGAGATCAGCCCTGGGATTTCTTTGTAAGGAATGATGCTAAAGCTGAAGCTCTAGTACTTTGGCCACCTCATGTGAAGAGCTGACTCATTGGAAAAGACTCTGATGCTGGGAGGGATTGGGGGCAGGAGGAGAAGGGGACGACTGAGGATGAAATGGCTGGATGACATCACTGACTTGCTTGACGTGAGTCCTAGTGAACTCTGGGAGTTGGTGATGGATAGGGAGGCCTGGCGTGCTGCGATTCATTGGGTTGCAAAGAGTTGGACATGACTGAGAGACTGAACTGAACTGAACTGAACTTTTTTTCCATGTCTAGTTCTATTGCTTCCTGACCTGCATACAGATTTCTTAAGAGGAAAGTCAGGTGGTCTGGTATTCCCGTCTGTTTCAGAATTTTTCACAGTTTATTGTGATCCACACAGTCAAAGGCTTTGGCATAGTCAGTACAGCAGAAGTAGATGTTTTTCTGGAACTCGTTTGCTTTTTCAGTGATTCAACAGATGTTGGCATTTGATCTCTGGTTTGTCTGCCTTTTCTAAATCCAGCTTGAACTTAGTGAACCCCATTGAGTTAACAGGGGCTTCCCAAGTGGCACTAGTTCTAAAGAATCCACCTGTTAATGCAGGTGACTCAGTAGACTTGGGTTCAATCCCTGAGTCAGGAAGTTTCCCTGGAGAAGAGAATAGCAACACACTTCAGTGTTCTTGCCTGTAAAATCCCATGGACAGAGAAGCCTAGGGGGCTATATAGTCCTTGGAGTCACAAAGAGTCAGAAGTGACTGAGCACGTACACTGAGCTAATAACACCTCTTGGATGATCACCATGTGTATGAAACTTCTGTGCCTGGCCTTCTTACAATGCACTGAACTCACCAAAATTTATACTTAAAAGCCTGATGGCAGCACTGCTAGCAGTTTTGCTACTTATTACTAGAACTCCTACTTTGTGCCAGAAACTATGCTAGAATTGGGTGTGTAGTGTTGAATCAGAAAGTCCTGGATGCTTACAGAAAGTTGCTGTCAGTGCTGGCACTCACTCAAAGACCCTTTTTATTTAGATTAAGGTGATCAGGTCACCCTGATCTTACAAAGAGAGATGAAGCCCCAAGAAAGTGTTCCATAGGCTGAGGAAGAAAATTCTATTTAGAAAAGTCTCTAAGATGCTGTTTTACGCTTTATAATTCATTTAAAATGCTTCCTTATTTCTAGTGTATTCGCTACAGCTTAAAATGTTTGAAGTAATAATAATCTAGCCTACCATAAAGAAGTAAAGAGAGAAGCCTGTGGCATCTTCACCTATAAAAATATAAAAGATTTATGTCTTTGGTAATATTGACATCACAGGTGTTTGAAAAAATTTGGATGATGCACCAGGAAATTGGATTATATTTTGGGGAAAAACAGTGCAGGAGATGTTCAGATAGGGAGCATGGCTGTTAAAAATGAGTTTTCTCTCATTTACATGTGGTTTGCTTGTTATTCTTTGAAACTGTTCAAAGAGCATGAAAACCCAAGTCTCCTGGCTCAAAATCTGGAACTCTGCCTCAGGGACTGCCTTTAGACTGAGGAAGTTAGTTCTCTTTTCCAACCAAAGAGCACATGTGTCAGGCAGAGTAAAAAACAAAACAAAACATGAGGAGCACTAAAACCTGAACCAGAAGACTAGGATTTGTGCAGCTGTTCAGTTCAGTTCAGTTCAGTCGCTCAGTCCTGTCTGACTCTTTGTGACCCCATGAATCGCAGCACACCAGGCCTCCCTGTCCATCACCAACTCCTGGAGTTCACTCAAACTCACGTCCATTGAGTCAGTGATGCCATCCAGCCATCTCATCCTCTGTCTTCCCCTTCTCCTCCTGCCCCCAATCCCTCCCAGCATCAAAGTCTTTTCCCATGAGTCAACTCTTCACATGAGGTGGCCAAAGTACTGGAGTTTCAGCTTTAGCATCATTCCTTCCAAAGAAATTCCAGGGCTGATCTTCTTCAGAATGGACTGGTTGGATCTCCTTGCAGTCCAAGGGACTCTCAAGAGTCTTCTCCAACACCACAGTTCAAAAGCATCAATTCTTCGGTGCTCAGCCTTCTTCACAGTCCAACTCTCACATCCATACATGACCACTGGGAAAACCATAGCCTTGACTGGATGGACCTTAGTCAGCAAAGTAATGTCTCTGCTTTTGAATATGCTATCTAGGTTGTTCATAACTTTTCTTCCAAGGAGTAAGCATCTTTTAATTTCATGGCTGCAGTCACTACTTACCAGCTTATTTCTGACATTCAGCAGTTTATTTAATATTTTGAAACTTTCATTATAAAAACAGTAAGAGTAATTCCTCATAGGGATTTGTGATGTTTCTGTGGAAAAATGTGTGTAATATGTTTAGCATAAAGCCTGGCAAAACTTGAGCATTCAGGAAATGGTAGTTGGAATTGTTCTTCTTCTTGAGAAATGTGTATATATTACAACTTGATAGAAATGATTTTTAATACCTGTAAGCCCCATATATTTTAAATATTACATCAAAGTTAAAATAGAAATCCTCTGTGTGTTGAAGGGCTAGGGCACTTTTGGGACTCAGAATCCTATAATCAAACCAATGACACATAAAATTATTTCTGTCCTCTGATATTATTTATCATACTGCTGCATTCTCAGTCATGTAGAGGTGATGGGACATGCTGGACTATGGTCTTATAATCTATCCCATCATTGAGTGTTTGCTCCATTTGTGTGGTGTTAGGCAAAGGACAGCTTAGAACACAAGTGCCTTTATGATCCCAGTGATGAAAGATTAGTTTGTCCTCTCATATCTCGGTTTCTTTTTGTCCTTGGAGAACACATTTGCCATGAATCAGATTTTTGTCTAAATATCTGGAATCACAGAGTTGATAGATTATAAATCTGTAAATCAAGTTTTTTCTTAATTGGTGGAGGCTAATTATCTCCCATACTTTGGCCACCTCATACGAAGAGTTGACTCATTGGAAAAGACTCTGATGCTGGGAAGGATTGAGGGAAGGAGCAGAAGGGGACGACGGAGGATGAGATGGCTGGATTGCACCACTGACTCGATGGATGTGAGTCTGAGCGAACTCTGGGAGTTGGTGATGGACAGGGAGGCCTGGTGTGCTACAATTCATGGGGTCGCAATGAGTCGGACACGACTGAGCGACTGAACTGAACTGAACTGAATTATCTCCACTCCAACAATTTTAATAAAAATACAAATATATTTATTATGCACAACAGACTTATTCAATCAACATTAATGGAATGTTCAATTTAGGAAAATCATTCCTCAGATAGCCTTTGTCCTTTATGTCTATTCATCTAAATAAGAAAACTATATTTTATTTAAAAATCTTCTTCAGGTAATAAAATATTTTTTCATTAATATACAAGCTTGTTAGTTCAGTGAAAAGTGCTTACATGTCATCATTTTTAGAATTCACCTTGCTAATATAATAAATAAAATATCTAGATTTCAACACAATTCTAAAAGAACTATTCAAATATTTCAAAGTTAATGTATACTCATAAACTTACTTTTTAGGTAAATCTACCAGAATATGAAAAAGAAAAAAGTCACTTAGGAGAAAAAAATATTGAGTTACCTCCTGTAAGATGTTCCATATAACCCTAAATTTCTGTTTTTGTGATCCTTTTCTCCCTTGTAACTACTTGTTCCATGACTGTTTTACCCAGTAGGCCCAAGCCTATTTCTATTTTGTTCCATGTTATATTCTCCAATTTCTAAAATATCCATTGCACATAGTAGGAGCTCAATAGATACTTTTTCACTGAGTGCATGAAAGTATAAATTGAAGTTATAGTTATAAGTATTTCCTCTACTTATTAAATGGTACAGCATTTTAAAATTGTGTTAATATGTTTCCTCTTCTATTTTCCACATAAACATCTTGCTTTTGTTTCACCAGAGAATCCCGTGTCTGAAGGGCAACTAGAATTGTCTTAGTAGGACTGCACAGGAGAAAAACAGTGAACAGCTCTTAACTTGTAAGAAACAGTGTGTGTGCATGTGTATGCACATGTGTGTGCACATGTGTGTATGTATATGTGTAGAGTAATATAATAACCTTGAACAACAGGCTTTGTTTAGAGAAAAAATGGATTTTCGTATTGCAAAGACATTCTCATTGTTATATCAGAAGTCGGGTATCTAAGAACTATATAAGCCTCAATAATAAAGAAGAGGTCTCTGGGCTTCCCTGGTGGCTCAGATGGTAAAAAATCTGCCTGCAGTGCAAGAGACGCAGGTTCGATCCCTGGGTTGGGAAGATCCCTTGAAGAAGGGAATGACAACCCACTCCGGTATTCTTGCCTCAAGATTTCCATGGACAGAGGAGCCTGGCAGGTCCATGGGGTTGCAAAGAGTTGGACAGGACTGAGCAACTAACACTTTCACTTTTTGAGATAAGACAGAAGAGAATTATCCATTGAAGGAGAAAAGAAAGCACTTTTGAGACCCTGAGAGAAGAAAACAAGACAGAGAGAAGAGAAGGTATGGAGTCAGATGACCGAGATGATTCTTCCTCTTCTCTTCACTTTGGGTAGAACTTCTGGAAGAAAAATAGAAAGAATCCAGATAAGTCGAGACTGGCAGAGAGCTAAAAGCAAACATGTTTAAAAAATTATTTTTTTAGTTTTTTGTACTCAGGGTGTGTTGACCATTTCTGAAGTCACATTCACTCCACCATGGACATTATGAAGATGTAAAGAAAGCATGCTGTCTTCAGTCACAGAGAGGGTGTACATTAATACTCCATTGCTTTCTCTTGGTTCCCTGTGGCATGGAAGATACAGACCTCCCTCTCATTCTCTTAACCAAGGTACCAGACAAGTAGAGTGGTACCAGTCTGCCTGCTGTAGGGTTGTTTTGATGAGGGGAAGGTGAACTATGAAGATGATAGCCTAGCCAGGGGTGGGATAGAGGGCACAGTCTTCTCAGATGAGAGGATAAAAGAAATGCCATTGCTTGAAAAGGCAGAATTATCTTTGTTAGGCAGATAACTTTGAATTGACTGAATATCTGTCCCAAAGAGATTGCTTTATATTGAAATAGACTGTTTACTTTGAGAAGAGACTAAACTTAGTTTTCTTGGCTGGTTAAACACATCCTCCCTCCCTAACATCTGAAAGGGATGTGAAACTGAAAATAAGAAAATATGGGTTTTTTAATCTCATGACTAATATTTGAATATGTTTTCTCTAAACATTTAGAATAATTCTATATGTGACATCTTTATTTTGGAGATGAGGGAGAAAACTTACTGAAGGCCACATCTATATATTTTTGTTGTCATTGTTGTTGTTCAGTTGCTCAGTCATGTCCAACGCCCTGCAACCCCAGTGACTGAAGCACCTCAGGCTTCCCTGTCTTTCACTATCTCCCGGAGTTTGCTAAAACTCATGTCCATTGAATTGATGATGTCATCCAACCATTTCATCCTCTGTTGCCCCCTCATCCTCTTGTCCTCAATCTTTCAAGGCATCAGGGTCTTTTCCAATGAGTCGATCTTCACATGAGGTCGCCAAATAATCTATTTTAGATAATGCAATCAGAACTCAAACACAGATTTTTCTCTAAAGGCAACCCATATAAATGTCATAATTTATTAGCTTAATTCTAGAGCAATGAATTTGTTATGATCTCTCCCATAGTTAGTTGTTCAAAAAGCCATTTTTAAGCATTTGCCAGACCCTTCTTGTTTAAAGCAATCATAGAAGTTATTATCACTATGATTTTTAGTATTTTGTAGCACTATCTAAATATCTCACTGAGAGAAGTCTCCATCCTCCTAAATTATTACTAAATTTTTCCACCAGGGAGTTTTTATAACTGGATGCACCTCCTGCTGTAAGAGCATGTGTAGGCATTAGTGGAGAACACCTTACACTATGTGGTTTACTGTGACTCATCTAAACATCAACGTTGAAGGAGAGATTTTTCATAGTTAGTGTCCTTGTAACCACAAACAACAGGCTCTGGAGTGGCTGTGAGGAGATATACAACATCCAAGGGCAGAGAAGTCCTAGCAACATGGTAGGTGCTGGAGTGGTGGCTGTGTGGGGCTGGAGTGACATTGAGGAGATACCCCACATCCAAGGGCAAAGGGGAAGCCCCAAGCTTCAGTAAGATGGTAGCAGGGGCAAAATCACATTTAGAATCAAACCCCAGAGATGCTCAGAGTGGTCAAACATTGTGCACACCAGGTTCCAGAGACCCCACAGAGGCTGAGACAGAACTGTGTTTGAGTGTATCCTGCAGAGGTACAGGTCACAGTGTACTGCCCCAGGGACAGGGGCTCTGGGTAGCAGAGCTGGGTATGGCATAAGCCCTCCTGGAGGAGGTCTCCATTAACCCCATCATAGAGTCACCAGAACTTAAAGGACTGGGGAAACAGATGCTTGGAGGGCACAAACAAAACCTTGTGCACACCAGGACCCAGAAGAAAAGAGCAGTGATCTCACAAGAGACTGACGTAGACTTGCCCGTGAATGTCCAGAAGTCTCCGGTGGAGGCGTGGGTTGTGGGTGGCCTGTTGCTGGGTTGGGGGCACTGAGTATAGCAATGCCTGCATAGAACATTTTGAAGGAGGTCTTCATTATCTTCATCACCTCCACCATAATTTTCCCAGGAAAATAACAGGGAGGTAACACAGCCCAACCCAAAACAGAAAATTGGATTAAAGATTTACTGAGCATGGCACTATCCATCAGAACAAGGCCCACTTTCCCCCTTGGTCACTCTCTACCATCAAGAAGCTTGCATAAGCCTTTTATCCCTCTCTATCAGAGGGCAGACAGACTGAAAAACACAATCACAGAAAACAAACCAACCTGATCACATGGATCACAGCCTTGTCTAACTCAATGAAAGTATAAGCCATGCCATATAGGGCCACCCAAGACAGACAGGTCATGGTGGAGAGTTCTGACAAAATGTGGTCCACTGGAGAAGGGAATGGCAAACCACTTCAGTATTCTTGCCTTGAGAACCCCATGAACAGTATGAAAAGGGAAAAAGATAAGACACTGAAAGATGAGCTCCCCAGGTTGGTAGGTCCCCAGTATGCTACTGAAGATGAGTGGAGAAATAACTCCACAAAGAATGAAGAGACAGAGCCCAAGCAAAAATAACACCCAGTTGTGGATGTGACTGGTGATGGAAGTAAAGTCCAATGCTGTAAAGAGCATTATTGCATAGGAACCTGGAATGTTAGGTCCATGAATCAAGGCAAATTCAGTTCAGTTCAGTTCAGTTGCTCAGTAGTGTCCGACTCTTTGAGGCCCCATGAGCTGCAGCACACCAGGCCTCCCTGTCCATCACCAACTCCCAGAGTTCACCAAAACTTATGCCCATTGAGTTGATGGTGCTGTTCAACCATCTCATCCTCTGTCCTTCCCTTCTCCTCCTGCCCTCAATCTTTCCCAGCATCAGGGTCTTTTCAAATGAGTCAGCTCTTCACATCAGGTGGCCAAAGTATTTGAGTTTCAGCTTTAACATCAGTCCTTCCAATTAACAGACAGGACTGATATACTGGTTAGGATGATGGATTGGTTAGATCTCCTTGCAGTCCAAAGGACTCTCAAAAGTATTCTCCAACACAGCAGTTCAAAAGCATCAATTCTTCAGTGCTCAACTTTCTTTGTAGTCAAACTCTCACATGCATACATGACTACTGGAAAACCATAGTCTTGACTAGATGGACCTTTGTTGGCAAAGTAATGCTCTGCTTTTTAATATGCTGTCTATGTTGGTCATAACTTTCCTTCCAAGGAGGAAGCATCTTTTAATTACATGGCTGCAATCACCATCTGCAGTGATTTTGGAGCCCCCCGAAATAAAGTTTGTCACTGTTTCCCCATCTATTTCACAGGAAGTGTTGGGACCAGATGCAATGATCTTAGTTTTCTGAATGCTGAGCTTTAAGCCAACTTTTTCACTCTCCTCTTTCACTTTCATCAAGAGGCCTTTAGTTCTTCACTTTTTGCCATAAGGATGGTGTCATCTGCATATCTGAGGTTATTGATATTTTTCCCGGCAATCTTGATTCTAGCTTTTGCTTCATTCAGCCCAGCATTTTGCATGATGTACTCTGCGTATAAGTTAAATAAGCAGGGGGAAAATATACAGCCTTGATGGGCTCCTTTTCATATTTGGAACCAGTCTGTTGTTCCATGTCCAGTTCTAACTGTTGATTCCTGACCTGTATACAGGTTTCTCAAGAGGCAGGTCATGTGGTCTGGCATTCCCATCTCTTTCAGAATTTTCCACAGTTTATTGTGATTCACACAGTCAAAGGTTTTGGCATAGTCAACAAAGCGGAAATAGATGTTTTTCTGGAACTCTCTTGCTTTTTCCATGATCTAGCAGATGTTGGCAATTTGATCTCTGGTTCTTCTGTCTTTTCTAAAATCAGCTTGAACATCTGGATGTTCATGGTTCATGTATTGCTGAAGCCTGGCTTGGAGAATTTTGAACATTACTTTACTAGCATGTGAGATGAGTGCAATTGTGTAGTAGTTTGAGCATTCTTTGGCATTGCCTTTCTTTGGGATTGGAATGAAAACTGACATTTCCAGTCCTGTGGCCACAGCTGAGTTTTCCAAATTTGCTGGCATATTGAGTGCTGCACTTTAACAGTATTTTTACTTTTATAGTAGTAGATATAATGCAAATTGGAAGTGATCAAACAGGAGATGGCAAGAGTGAACATTGACAACTCAGGAATCAGCGAACTAAAATGGACTGGAATGGGTGAATTTAACTCAGTTGACCATAATATCTACTACTGTGGGCAAGAATCCTTTAGAAAAGATAGAGTAACCAATTTAGTCAACTAAAGAGTTTGAAATGTAGTACTTGGATGCAATCTCAAAAACGACAGAATAATCTTTATTTGTATCCAAGGCAAACCATGTATTATCACAGTAATCCAAGTCAATGCCCCTACCAGTAATGCTGAAGAAGTTGTAGTTGAATGGTTCTATAAAGACCTACAAGACCTTCTGGAACTAACACACCCACCCCCACCCCCCCAAAAAATGTCCTTTTTATTATTGGGTAATGGAATGCAAAAAAGGAAGACAAGAAATATCTGGAGTAATAGGCAAATTTGGCCTTGGAGCACAGAATGAAGCTGGCCAAAGACTTATAGAGTTTTGCCAAGAAAACACACTGGTCATAGTAAACACCCTCTTCCAACAACACAAGAGAAGACTCTACACACGGACATCACCAGATGGTCAATACTGAAATCAGATTCATTATATTCTTTGCAGCCAAAGATGGAGAAGCTCTATACAGTCAGTGAAAACAAGACAGGCAGCTGACTATGGCTCAGATCATGAACTCCTCATTGCCAAATTCAGGCTTAAATTGAAGAAATTGGGGAAAACCATTGATCTAAATAAAATCTCTTATGATTATACAGTGGAAGTGAGATATAAATTCAAGGGATTAGATCTGATAGAGAGAGTGCCTGATGAACTATTTTCAGAGGTTCTTGACATTGTACAGGAAGCATCGATCAAGTCTATCCCCAAGAAAAGGGTATGCAAAAGGACAAAATGGCTGTTTTAGGAGTCCTTAGAAATAGCTGTGAAAAGAAAAGAAGTGAAAGGCAAAGGAGAAAAGGAAAGATATACCCATTTGAAGGAAGAGTTCTAAAGAATAGCAGAGAGAGGTAAGAAAGCCTTCGTTAGTGATCAATGCAAAGATATAGAGGAAAAGAATAGAATGGGAAAGACTAGAGACATCTTCAAGAAAATTAGAGATACCAAGGGAATGCTTTCTGCAACTGTGGGCACAATAAAGGACAGAAAAGGTATAGACCTAACAGAAGCATAAGATATTAAGAATAGGTGGCAAGAATACACAAAAGAACTATACAAATTGATCTTCATGAGCCAGATAATCATGATGGTGTGATCACTCACCTAGAGCCAGATATCCTGGAATGAAAAGTCAAGTGGGCCTTAGGACACATCACAAAGAACAAAGCTAGTAGAGTTGATGGAATTTCAATTGAGATATTTCAAATCTTAAAAGATGATGCTGTGAAAGTGCTACACTCAAAATGTCAGCAAGTTTGGAAAACTCAGCAGTGGCCACAGGACTAGAAAATGTCAGTTTTCATTCCAATTCCAAAAAAAGGCAATGCCAAAGAATGTTCAAACTAACACACAATTGCATTCAGCTCACATGCTAGTAAAGTAATGCTCAAAATTCTCCAAGCCAGGCTTCAAAAGTAGGTGAACCACGAGCTTCCTGATGTTCAAGCCAGTTTTAGAAAAGAGAGAGGAATCAGAGATTAAATTGGCAACATCTGTTGGATCATTGAAAAAGCAAGAGAGTTCCAGGAAGACATCTATTTCTGCTTTTTGACTATGCCAAAGCCTTTGACTGTGTGGATCACAACAAATTGTGGAAAATTCTGAAAGAGATGGGAATACCAGACCACCTGACCTGCCTCTTGAGAAACCTGTATGTAGGTCAGGAAGCAACAGTTAGAACTGGACATGGAACAACAGACTGGTTCCCAATAGGGAACGGAGTACGTTAAGGCTGTATATTGTCACTGTGCTTATTTAATTTTTATGCAGATTATATCATGAGAAAGCCTTGGCTGGATGAAGCACAAGCTGGTATCAACATTGCTGGGAGAAATATCAATAACCTCAGATATGCAGATGACAACCACCCTTATGGATGAAAGCAAAGAAGAACTAAAGAGCCTCTTGATGGAAGTGAAAGAGGAGAGTGAAAAAGTTGGCTTAAAGCTCAACATTCAGAAAACTAAGATCATGGCATCTGGTCCCATCACTTCATGGCAAATAGATGGGGAAACTGTGGAAAACTGACAGATGTTATTCTTTTGGGCTTCAAAATCACTGCAGATGGTGACTGCAGCCATGAAATTAAAGGACGGTTCTTCCTTGGAAGAAAAGTTGTGACCACCTAGATAGCATATTAAAAGCAGAGACATTACTTTTCCAACAAAAGTTTGTCTAGTCAAGGGTATGGTTTTCCAGTGGTCATGTATGGATGTGAGAGTTGGACTATAAAGAAAGCTGAGCACTGAAGAATTGATGCTTTTGAATTGTGGTGTTGGAGAAGACTCTTGAGCACCCTTTGGCCTGCAAGGAGATCCAACCAGTCCATCCTAAAGGAAATCAGTACTGAATATTCATTGTAAGCACTGATGCTGAAGCTGAAAGCCAATACTTCAGCCACCTGATGCGAACACCTGACTCATTGGAAAAGACCCTGGTGCTGGGAAAGATTGGAGGCGAGAGAAGAAGGGGACGACAGAGGATAAGTTGGTTGGACAGCATCACTGATTCAATGGACATGAGTTTGAGTAAACTCCGGAAGTTGGTGATCGACAGGGAAAGCTGATGTCCTGCAGTCCATGGGTCACAAAAAGTAGTACAGTACTGAACGACTGAACTGAACTGAACCACAAACTATAGGAAAGAAACAAATCATTTTTATTCAAAGTATTTAAAAGAGTTTATAGAACTGATGTAATGTCTTAAGCCAGAACCTCTAGAGACATGGCAGAATCTGGATGTTAATACTGGCCCAGGATTTGCTAGTTGATATAGGACACCTGCCATGGCTTACTAGGTGGTGCAGTGCTAAAGAACCTCCCTGTCAAAACACGAAATTCAAGAGATGCGAGTTTGATCCCTAGGTCAGAAAGATCCCCTAGAATAGGAAATGGCAACCCACTCCACTATCTTTGTCTGAGAAATTCCATGGACAGAGGAGCCTTGTGGCCTGCATTCCATGGGGTTGCACAGAGTCAGACACCACAGCACAAACGCATAGGACACCAGCTAACCCTGGGGACTTCAGGCAGGTGCCCAGCTCTGATCAGCAGTGGAAATACTTTGACTCCTAGTACTTATGTCATGTCTGTATTAGACACTTAGGGCTGCCATAACACAATATCACAGACCTGATTGCTTAAACAACGGAAATTTATTTTCCAACACTTCTGAAAGCTGGAAGTCCAAGATCAAGGTATTGACATGGTTGTTGTTGTTTTTATGTTTTTATTTTTTTTTTGAGCATTCTTTTCCTTATTTATATATGGTTACCTTCTCCTCAACTTCACAGTGTCCGTCTTTTGTGTGTGGGTACCTCTAATGTCTTTCCATTTGTACGAATTTCCTTTTCTTAAAAGAGCATGAGTCAGATTGAATTTGTACCCACCCTAACAGCCTCACTTTAACTTAATCATCTCTTTAAAGGCCCTTAGATTCTAGGGTCTGAGGGCTTCAACATATAGACTGTGAGAGGGAAAGACCCATGCCACTGCCTAATATTCAGTTACAAGACCCAAAGTCCTGGGTATTTTTGACCTATGTACAAGTTTATTTTTTTAGCTTTGTCAGATTTAGTCTCATTCTTAAATAGTTTTGGACAATTCAAGCTAAAGTATAACTTTAATTATAGATTATAATCAATAAAGGGTGTATTTTTCCATATTTTCAAGTTAAGCTAGAAAAATATTTCTATTTCTATTGCTATGTGAGAGACTACCTGAACAAGATAAATTACTACTTCTTACAGTCCCCTGGGTTGCTTGGACTTACTTGAGTAGTTCTCACTCAGGGTTCACATATGATTTTAGTTAGAAACCATAGGCTTGTGCTGGAATCAGCTGAGGTATAACTGGGCTGTAGTCCAGATGGCTTTTCAGTCACATGCCTGGCACTTAAGTGGGGATAACTGGAACAGCTAGAGACTGATTGGCATCTATCTTTCCATACTGCCTCTCCACATGACTAGTGTGGGCTTCCTCACAGAAGAGTAGCTCAGGACAGTCAAACTAAATATAAGGCCACCAGTTTTATATAATAAGTTTTGCAAGACATTCAGACAGAAACTGAAAAACTTCTATGACTTTGCCTCAGAAGTTACTTCACTACAGTTTATTTGCTGTGTAGGGAACAGCCCAAATACACCCAGGGGCTGGGGTTGGGAGGGGCATTCAGCAATGTGAATATCAGAGGCATTTTCCATTGGTCCTTAGAGAGGTCATTTTGAATATTAACTACAATGTTTGTTTTATAATAAGATTAACAATAATGATTGGAATTGGAAGGAAGGGAAAATCACCTACTGATCATTTCCTGAAAAATATATTAATAAGTCCACAACTCACAGTGGCATAAGTAGATTTTAACTAGTTATTAAAGCAAAACTGAATAAAAAAAGGTGTTTAAATCTTCTTTGTATATTGATAACAATATCCTATATGATCATTTGCTCTCTGATGCATAATTAAAGCAGTCTCTTATGTATGCTTCATATAAACAGTCACTAGTGTGTGGCCCAAGAAGCCTTTCCACCCAATGTAAAATGATAGCAAAACATAAGTGAGGAACCTAAATGTAGCAGTTACTGTGTTAGATTTTGAAGTGAATTTTCATATCCTCTTTGAATCCTTTTGAAACAGCTTTTATTATTCTCTTTTAGTGATGAGGAAATGGATGAAACAACAAGTTGAGAATTTCTTCTACATAACATAACTAATCAGCATCAGAGCTGGGATTTAATCTATATTACATTTACTCTATATTTTTAACTGTATACCAATTCTTGGCATTTTAAAGTGTCAATGTGGAACTGAGAAATAGATTTAAGGGCCTAGATCTAATAGATAGAGTGCCTGATGAACTATGGAATGAGGTTCGTGACACTGGACAGGAGACAGGGATCAAGACCATCCCCATGGAAAAGAAATGCAATAAAGCAAAATGGCTGTCTGGGGAAGCCTTACAAATAGCTGTGAAAAGAAGAGAAGCAAAAAGCCAAGGAGAAAAGGAAAGATATAAGCATCTGAATGCAGAGTTTCAAAGAATAGCAGGAAGAGATAAGAAAGCCTTCTTCAGTGATCAATGCAAAGAAATAGAGGAAAACAACAGAATGGGAAAGACTAGAGATCTGTTCAAGAAAATTAGAGATACCAAGGGAATATTTCATGCAAAGATGGGCTCAATAAAGGACAGAAATGGTCTGGACCTAACAGAAGCAGAAGATATTAAGAAGAGGTGGCAAGAATACACAGAAGAACTGTACAAAAAGGATCTTCATGACCAAGATAATCACAATGGTGTGATCACTCATCTAGAGCCAGACATCCTGGAACGTGAAGTCAAGTGGGCCTTAGAAAGAATCATTACGAACAAAGATAGTGGAGGTGATGGAATTCCAGTAGAACTATTTCAAATCCTGAAAGATAATGCTGTGAAAGTGCTGCACTCAATATGCCAGGAAATTTGGAAAACTCAGCAGTGTCCACAGGATTTTAAAAGGTCAGTTTTCATTCCAATCCAAAAGAAAGGCAATGCAAAAGATGCTCAAACTAGCATACAATTGCGCTCATCTCACATGCTAGTAAAGTAATGCTCAAAATTCTCCAAGCCAGGCTTCAGCAATACTTGAACCGGGAACATCCTGATGTTCAAGCTGGTTTTAGAAAAGGCAGAGGAACCAGAGATCAAATTGCCAACATCTGCTGGATCATGGAAAAAGAAAGAGAGTTCCAGAAAAACATCTATTTCTGCTTTATTGACTATGTCAAAGCCTTTGACTGTGTGAATCACAATAAACTGTGGAAAATTCTGAAAGAGATGGGAATATCAGACCACCTAACCTGGCTCTTGAGAAATCTGTATGTAGGTCAGGAAGCAACAGTTAGAACTGGACATGGAACAACAGACTGGTTCGAAATAGGAAAAGGAGTACGACAAGGCTGTATATTGTCATCCTGCTTACTTAACTTTTATGCAGAGCACATCATGAGAAACACTGGACTGGAAGAAACATAAGCTGGAATCAAGATTGCCGGGAGAAATATCAATAACCTCAGATATGCAGATGACACCACCCTTATGGCAGAAAGTGAAGAGGAACTAAAAAGCCTCTTGATGAAAGTAAAAGAGGAGAGTGAAAAAGTTGTCTTAAAGCTCAACATTCAGAAAACGAAGATCATTGCATCTGATCCCATCACTCCATGGGAAATAGATGGGGAAACAGTAGAAACAGTGTCAGACTTTATTTTTTGAGGCTCCAAAATCACTGCAGATGATGACTGCAGCCATGAAATTAAGAGATGCTTACTCCTTGGAAGAAAAGTTATGACCAACCTAGATAGCATATCAAAAGCAGAGACATTACTTTGCCAACTAAGGTCCGTCTAGTCAAGGCTATGGTTTTTCCAGTAGTCATGTATGGATGTGAGAGTTGGACTGTGAAGAAGGCTGAGCACCAAAGAGTTGATGCTTTTGAACTGTGATGTTGGAGAAGACTCTTGAGAGTCCCTTGGACTGCAAGGAGATCCCACCAGTCCATTCTAAAGGAGATCAACCCTGGGATTTCTTTGGAAGGAATGATGCTAAAGCTGAAACTCCAGTACTTTGGCCACCTCATGCAAAGAGTTGACTCATTGGGGAAGACTTTGATGCTGGATGGATTGGGGGCAGGAGGAGAAGGGGACGACTGAGAATTAGATGGCTGGATGGCATGACTGACTTGATGGATGTGAGTCTGAGTGAACTCTAGGAATTGGTGATGGACATCGAGGCCTGGCATGCTGTGATTCATGGGGTCGCAAAGAGTCGGACAAGACTGAGTGACTGAACTGAACTGAACTGAACTGATGCCATGTTTTATAACCAATCTGTATTTTGGAATTAGTTAAATGGGCAGCGTAATAAAAGTCCATGAGGGTAAGAAGACCTGACAGTTATACCAACAGATTGTCAGTTACCTTGCCAGTTACTGTTCAATTGAACAGAATCCTTACAAGGGTAGTGACTTTGCTGAGACATGGAAGCCTGAGCTAGCAATCCTCTGAAGAAAACCGAAATTAATATTGCTTCTTTTCTTTATAAACAATGGAAGCATACTATCATCTGAATAGCAGACAGGATAATATTTCTATAATGGTTTCTGAAGTATCACAGCATTGCAATTTTCTCTTGCCATCAGTGATTTGACAATGCTTTTAGTTACTGTGATATTAATGATCAGAACGCTTGTTCACATGTTACCTTAGTGTTTGCTGATCCTGGCAAATATTACTAAAGGAAAAATAACATAAGAATTAATAAGCAAAGCCTGAAATATTAGGGATACTTATCAAATTATATATCAAGCATGGAGCTCCAAAACTGAATTAAAAAAAAGAAAATATCTCAAATAAAACTTGAAACTTATAAAATGCTATTTAAATATTTATACATGTTAAATATAAAATCCTAGGGTACATTTATCTTGCTAAACTGAAGTTTTATTCTTATAGAATGATATAATCAAACTTCAAAAAACAGATATTTACATTCCTTCATGTTTGAAAATCCTATTTGAATAGGCAATCTCTTAATATAGATGGTTACTGAAAGCATAAAATAAACACTACTTTCAAACTAAGTAAACTCTAAGTTACTAATTCAGAGAGTACACGGAATACTTATATTGTTTATTTGGAGGAAATAAAATTAAAAACAAAATTTTCTCTCAGCCCAGAAAATCTCTTCATAAAGGTGAAAGGAAAAGTAAACAATTTTCCTATTGAATAAGCATTAAACAAGAATGGGATGTGCATCACAGGCAACCTTCTGAGAGACTGCAAAGACAAAAAGAAACCTCACCCTTTTTATATAGCAGAGCAGAATCACCCATTAGATCAGTTCAGTTCAGTTCAGTCACTCAGTCATGTCCAACTCTTTGCGACTCCATGAATCGCAGCATGCCAGGCCTCCCTGTCCATCACCAACTCTCGGAGTTCACTCACACTCACATCCATCAAGTCAGTCATGCCATCCAGCCATCTCATCCTCTGTCGTCCCCTTCTCCTCCTGCCCCCAATCCCTCCCAGCATCAGGGTCTTTTCCAATGAGTCAACACTTTGCATGAGGTGGCCAAAGTACTGGAGTTTCAGCTTTAGCATCATTCCTTCCAAAGAAATCCCAGGGCTGATCTCCTTCAGAATTGACTGGTTGGATCTCCTTGCAGTCCAAGGGTCTCTCAAGAGCCTTCTTCAACACCACAGTTCAAAAGCATTAATTCTTCAGTGCTCAGCTTTCTTTACAGTCCAACTCTCACATCTATACATGACCACTGGAAAAACCATAACCTTGACTAGACGAACCTTTGTTGGCAAAGTAATATCTCTGCTTTTCAATATGCTATCTAGGTTGGTCATAACTTTTCTTCCAAGGAGTAAGCGTCTTTTAATTTCATGGCTACAGTCACCATCTGCAGTGATTTTGGAGCCCAAAAAATGAAGTCTGACACTGTTTTCCCATCTATTTCCCATGAAGTGATGGGACTGGATACCATGATCTTCATTTTCTGAATGTTGAGCTTTAAACCAACTTTTTCACTCTCCACTTTCACTTTCATCAAGAAGCTTTGTAGTTCTTCTTCACTTTTCTGCCGTAAGGATGGTGTCCTCTGCATATCTGAGGTTATTGATATTTCTCCCAGCAAACTTGATTCCAGCTTGTGCTTCTTCCAGCCCAGCGTTTCTCATGATGTACTTTGCATATACGTTAAATAAGCAGGGTGAAAATATACAGCGTTAATGTACTCCCTTTCCTATTTGGAACCAGTCTATTGTTCCATGTCCAGTTCTAACTGTTGCTTCCTGACCTGCATATAGGTTTCTCAAGAGGACAAGCCTTTAAATAAGAGGATTTGACAAACAAAACCATTTGTCAAACATAGTTCATCCTAAATTGACTTGCAATAGAGGTGACTATCTGTATTTCCTAATTAATTTTATCTAGAAGAAAATAAAATTTTCATATTTTTAGACAGGAGGTGATTTTAAAGCTGGGCTTCCCAGGTGGCACAGTGATAAAAAGTCCACCTGCCGCTGCAGGAGATGAAGGAGACTTGGGTGTGGTTCTTGGGTCAGGAAGATCCCCTCGAGAAAGAAATGGCAACCTGCTCCAGTATTCTTGTCTGGAAAATCTCATGGACAGAGGAGCCTGGCAAGCCACAGTTGATGGGATCCCAGAGAGGTGGACATGACTGAGCAACTAATGTTTTCATTTTCACTACCAGTTTTGGTGAAACTGGTGTTTTTTAGTGTGATTTCTCTCACTAATGATCTCAGTTTGTTTCCAAGGCAAACTATTCAATATCTCAATAATCCAAGTCTATGCCCCAACCGCTAATTGTGAAGAAGCTGAAGTTGAATGATTCTATGAAGACATACAAGACTTTCTAGAACTAACACCAAAAAAGGAACTCTTTTTCATTATAGGGAATTGGAATGCTAAAGTAGAAAGTCAAGAGATACCTGGAGTAACAGGCAAATTTGGCCTTGGAGTACGGAACAAAGCAGGACAAAGGCTAGCAAGAGTTTTGCCAAGAGATCACACTGGTCATAGCGAGCACCCTTTTCCAACAATACAAGAGACCACAATGCCCATCAACACCACCAGATGGTCAATAATGAAATCAAATTGTCTATATTCCTTGCAGTTGAAGATGGAGAAGCTCTAAACAGTCAGCAAAACAAGGCCTGGTGCTGACTGTTGCTCAGATCATCAGCTCCCTATAAAAAGTGATAAAACTGTATTAAGCTTGAATATTGGGAGTTCGATGAGGCTCCTCTCCGTTAGTGCTAAAGAACCCACCAGCCAATGCAGGAGATATAAGAGACTTGGGTTCAATCCTTGGGTCAGAAGATCCCCTTGTGGAGGGCATGACACCTTACTCCCATATTCTTTCCTGGAGAAATCTCATGGTAGAGGAGCTTGGCACACTATAGTCCATAGTGTCGCAAAGAATCAGACATGACTGAAATGATTTAGTATGCATGCACCCCTCCATTAGTTAAGAGATTTAATTCTATCCACGTTTTCCATGCAAAAAGCAGGATTCAAATAATCACTTCAGCAAAACGACAACTAGCAGCTCTGAAATTTGGAGTGACAATAGAGTGTGTGTGTAGCTATTTTACACTTTGTGATCAGCATTGCCTCTCTGTGGAAGTGGAGATTTAAGGCAAGGCTATCACTGGAAAATTCAGGGTGACGAGCGCTACCCTGATTTTATTAGGTTGATGATGAGGAAGTTTGCTATATTTTCACACCTGCTATGCCCGTACTGGATAGAATAGTGTCCTCTCAAAATTCATGTCGACTAGAAACTCAGAATGTAACCCAAGTTGGAAATAACACGCTTGAATAATTAGTCTCCATGAGGTTCTACTGGATTATAGTGGGTCTTAACCCACTGAATGGTGCACCTACCAGAAGAAAAAACAGAGAGTGAGACAAAGGCAGAATGTCCTGTGATGGGACTGTGATGAGAATGTGGTGTGTCTGCAAGGCAAGGAACACCAAGGAAGAAGCATGGAGCAGATGGTCCTCAGAAGGGACCAACTCTCGTGCCACCTTGATTTCAGACTTGTGAACTTCAAAAGGGTGATATAATACATTTGCACTATTTTAAACTCTCTAGTTTGTCATAATTGTTACAACAGCTGTAGAATATTAATACAATGTGCTTTCTGGAGGTTGGCAAACATTTTCTGTGAAGCACCAGATAAATATTTTAGGCTTAAGGGTCACATAAGGTCATTATTGCATAATACTCTTTGTTCTGTTTTTATAACCCATTAAATGTAAAAACTAATCCTAGCTTTGTGGACCATACACAAACAGACCCTGGGCCAGACTTGACCCATGGACCACAACTTGCTTCCCCTGCCTTACTCTCTTACTCCATTGCTTTAGAAAACAGGGAATTATATGATTAAATATAAGGATACAATCAAGTCTCCATATTTGGGGGTGGACAGAGGAGACTGAATATAAACAAGCATGAGTTTGGAAAATTCCTTCATTTAGTGCACATTTTGTTGTATTTTCCCCCCTGACATTTATATTATGCATTTAAGCAATGCCTCATTCAGGGTTAAAGTTTAAGAAATGAAAGCTATTGTTATTTTTAGGTCTCTGTCTGTCAGCATGAGGCATAAGCATTCCATTTTTCTCATAATGAGGGAATTAAGAGTTCATTATGAGTTGCTTATAATGAAGGAAATCTGAATTACTCATAATGAAGGAAGTCTGAATTGTTAGAATGGTCAGAGGGGAGTCATATTTGGATTGTTTTTATTATCTGTTTGCTTTCTGTTGTACATTTTGCATCTCTGTTCAGTGTTTGACTGGACATTTTAACCACTTAGTTCAGTTACTGATGCTACAGAACAGGTGAGGGTATTGTTTCTAAGAAGATTTTTTTTGACCTATGCGGTTAAATTAATTTAAACCGTGCATGGACCCATTTATTTTCCAGGCAAGAAATATTGGGGTAGGTTGCCATTTCCTACCCTAAGAGATCCTACTGACTCAGTGATCAAACCCACATCTCCTGCGTGTATCTCCTGCATTGCAGGCAGATTCTCTTTACTGCTGAACCACCAGAAAAGCCTTTTCTTGAATTGGTTGCTATAGGGCTTATTTTTGTGTCTATGGGTTGAGGGGAAATTTAAGTAGATATTCATAAAGTCTTGAGGATCTGACTTACATATTTCACTGTTCAGAAGTAAAAATATAGAGAACACTATGAAGAAGAAAAAGTTGAACAAGGGGCCCTCAAATATAAAGCCTTGTTATATCTTGAAGAGACTATCAATGGCCCTAGTTGATGCTAGGATTAACAGAGATTACTGGTTACCCATCTTTAAAGAAACTCAAGAAAACTTTTCCCTTTCTTCACTCCTTGAAGAGGAAAGAACCTAGGATTCAGATAGTCCATCTCTCTACTAGGTGGTACTTTATCAGGAGGAGGATAAACACATTAATTTGGGGCCAACTTTCCCTTTTGGGGGGCTGGTTTTACTAAGGTTTACTTTTTATTATATCTTCTTGTCTAACTGTCAAGGTTATATTTTGTGGGAAAAAGGCAGAGACCTATTGAGGAAAATTCCTTTTGCCTCGGGTAGTTTCCATTATGCACTGTGACAAGGGTGAGTTTCTGTATATAAGCCTGTCTTGTATACAGTATGATTTCTATTCAGAGTATTCCCTCTGGATATCTTTCCCCAGATCTCATGGCTTCTATTTGTATTAATTATATTTGGCTGTCTTCTCGAAATGATTAACAGAAAAGATTAAATCAGCTCTCCTAAGTGGCAAAACCAAACTTTTTTGAAGTTAAGAGATTTAAGTTCATAATTTTCTTCTTATCACTTCATCCTTTATTCTTTCCTTGCTTCACTGGTTGCTTACTAGTTAAAGGATTATAGTAATTAAGTCAGTGAAACTAGGCTTCCTGCAGGAGTTATAGAAAAAGGAAAGTTTGCCCAACAGCATTAATAAATGCTACAACCAAACCAAGTGTCCAAGATTCATTTGAGATTTCCTCCTTTTCCACTAAATTTACTGTAGTCTGTAATGCCACTAAACATAGACAGTATAATCACAGTTTTAAAATGGTTACAAATTGATAAATAAAATGTATTTTAAAGTTTCTTTCAAAGCCCAATATTTATTTATTTCAAAGCTCTCCATGCAGAAACATTTGTAACTGGTTAAAATGAAACAAATTGACCAAAGGAAGATTTTCTCTGTTTTTAAATTAATGTGTTTATTTATACCCTACTTTGTTTGAAAATACATTTAAGAAGCCTCTGAAAATGACTTAACTCTCTTGCAGTGAAATGCATAAATGTACAATATTGTTTTCTAGCTCTGAAAACAATATATAAAAATTGAAACAGGATTTTTAAATTGCTATTTAAGTATGCTGCATTTTTCTAATTAATTGTCTGGGGAAATGCTCTGAATCAAAAAATGAAGAACTAAACTGAATCCAACATTTTGTCTTTTGGTAGATTTTTCTCAAATATATTCATGACAGGAATGTCTGGCTCTTAGATTTCTCAAGAGGAAATGAATTTCATTGTGTTTCTAAATAATTCATTCTAATACTTAAAAAACAACTGTCAGAAAATATTGGTTAAACAAATTTAAATCCCAGTCGGTTGCTTTCTCAGTTCAGTTCAGACCTAACTATGAAAAGACAAAACAAAAGGTCTATACTGTTCATATAAAAATACTTGCAATATGCAGGTAGTTGTACAAGTAACATAATTTCATTACTTCAGGAGTTTCCCAGTGCCCTGCAGGACACTGTGATGAATGAAGCCTCAGACAATCTAAGGGAGAGGGTTTGTCAGAACTAGGGGCACAATTCCAAAGTCAGTATGAATATATGTATTAAACATTGCTCCAACAAATACAGGGAAAATGTGTGGTCAGTATCATTTTTAAATTCTCTTGTCACATTCATATATCACAATCACATTTCTACAGTTCTACAATGTTGACATTTTTTGAAATGCAATCATTTTAAGCTTGAATATATATTTTCTTTTCCTTTTCCATTATACTTTGTACTTATTTCTGTAGGCACTCCATCTATGGGTTTTTTTTACAACCTATATATGTATTTGAAAAAAAAAAAAAAACTGAAAGTGTCTTTTAATCACTCCTTTGTGTCTGACTCTTTTTGACCTCATGGACTGTAGCCAGTCAGGCTCCTCTACCAGTGGGATTTCCTGGGCAAGAATACTGGGGTGGGTTGTCATTTCCTACTCCAGGGGTCCTCCTGACCCAGGGATCAAACCTGTGTCTCCTGCAATGGCAGGTGGATTCTTTACCACTGAGCCACCAGGGAAGCCCAGAGACACAGATCAGTTCAGTTCAGTTCAGTCACTCAGTTGGGTCCAACTCTTTGCAACCCCATGGAGTGCAGCACACCAAGCCTCCCTGCTCATCACCAATTCCTGGAGTTTATTCAAACTCATGCCATTGAGTCTGTGATGCCATCCAACCATCTCATTCTCTGTTGTCCCCTTCTCCTCTCGCCTTCAATCTTTCCCAGCATCAGGGTCTTTTCAAATGAGTCAGTTCTTCACATTAGGTGGCCAAAGTATTGGAGTTTCAGCTTCAGCATCAGTCCTTCTAATGAATATTCAGGACTGATTTCCTTTAGGATGGACTGGTTGGATCTCCTTGCAGTCCAAGGGACTCTCAAGAGTCTTCTCCAACACCACGGTTCAAAAGCATCCATTCTTTGGCGCTCAGCTTTCTTTATAGTCCAACTCTCACACCCATACATGACTATTGGAAAAACCATAGCCTTGACTAGATGGACTTCTGTTGGCAAAGTACTGTCACTGCTTTTTAATATACTGTCTAGATTGGTCATAACTTTTCTTCCAAGGAGCAAGCGCAGATACTGAGCTCTAAATTCTGCTCACCAATGTTAGCAAATTTAGACAGTGATACATATTTTCCTGCAATTTTATGTAGTGAAGACACAGGTATGCTAGATTTCTCCTAAATCACCATTATTCCTAAGGATTCAATATTATGCTCCAGATTTCAAACATGCACACCGTGAGGGCAGGTTTTCCTATAGAGATTTTAGAGTCACAGACTAAAAAGTTAAACTTATTTTTATGCTCAAGTGATTTCAATTAAATGGGCCCAGCCTTCTATCAATGTCCATTCCTCCCTGCCTTGGCAGGAAACAAGAATATATGCTTAAGTATCACAGAGTTCCTGATCTCTGCTAAGGTAGGGTAGCTGCAGACTAAAAGATGAATCAAAGCAAAAAATGGATGCCCCCGTTGACCACCTCTGCAGCTACTGATCTATATTTTTTACAGTCAAGACAAATCTATACATTGATACAAGACAGATTCATCAATACAGAAAATAATCTTGTGGTTACCAAAGGGGAAATGGATAAGGAGAGGGATAAGTTAGGAGTGTGAGATTAACAGATGCAAACCAGTATAAACAAAATAGATAAGCAACAAGGATTTATTCTATACCATAGAGAACTTTCCTCTCTGGCTCAGCAGTAAAGAATCCGCCCGCAATGAAGGACATGCAGGGAGATGTGGGTTCAATCCCTGGATTAGGAAGATCCCTGGAGAAGGAAATGGCAACCCATTCAAGTGATCTTGCCTAGAAAAATCCCATGGGCAGAGGAGCCTGGTGGGCTACAGTCCATGTGGGTCACAAAAGTGTCAGACAAAACTGAGTGAAAAAAAAAACACAACAGAGAACTATAGTCAATATCTTGTATTAACCTATAATAGTAAATCATCTCTATATGTGCATGTATGTGTATGTATATACCAGCATATATTTTGTGAATTAACTATACTTCAGTTTTTAAAAAAAAGATATATATATATATATATATATACTTGGTAGCTGAAAAGTGATCTCTAAATATTGTCAGACCACTGTCATGCTAGCTTCTGGGAAAATGGAAGATGAGAGTATGTGTCAGGGTCAGCTTTTAAAAGCCAGGGACGTTTAGATACATGGTTTCTTCCAAATGTCTTGACAGTTATTCTCCAACAAGGGAAGGTAAACATGACCTACAGGCTGAATTTGGCTCATCGTCTATTTTCGTAAGTAAAGGGCTTTTTTTAAAAAATTGCAGGTAATTTGGAAAATCAGCAAATGATCACATCTCTTCTGTCCAAAACATTTAAAAAAATCTTACCAATCCATGTTTCTATTTCAGTATAGATAACAGCACACATTTGTGCTATACTATATTCACAAAAAATTCAAAGTATAGTAAACACAAAGATTATTGCTTGATTTATTGCCCCTGGGTATGACTGATTTAAGTTAAAAATCAAAGCCAAATTCTTACAAAACTATCATAAAATGTGGCCTCAGTTCAGTTTACTCGCTCAGTTGGGTCCAACTCTTTGTGACCCCATGGACTACAGCACACCAGGCTTTCCTGTCCATCACCAACTCCTAGAGCTTACTCAAACTCATGTCCATTGAGTTGGTGATCCTCTTAAATAATTGCATCTTCCAGTTGGCATTTCATTTGACCTCTGGACCAAACCAGGAGTGACTCATGGGTCACTGCAAATAAAACTCTAAAAACTAACAGTAGGATTAAATAAAAACCTCATCTATCTTCTTCAGTCCAGAAACCAATGTGGTATATGTTTATCCTGAGCTAAACCTAGAATGTAACAAAATTCTTATCTCTAATCATAGCACAAACTTAAAATTCTATAGAAGTGTGAGTAGATTTTAAGAAAGATCCCATCCCTCCCTAGATGGTATTTTTGATATGTGTGCCAGTTCAGGTATCATGTATTTCTTTAAACCTTCTTTTTCACTTTTAGTTCACCTACTGTTCCATGTAATAAGGTTCATTATGCCTCATTTTCATGAAAGCAAGGATCTTATCAATATAGTATCTTGAGATCATTTTCAGATCTGATATGAATATGGGAGGCATTCATTGAAAACTAAACCAGTCTTCACTTTATTTTCCCTCTACAGAATCAAATATGAAAATGAGGAAGCTCCATATCCTGTCAAGTCTTTGGAATTCTATCTGGGAGGTCTTGCTGCTTCCCTAAAAAGAGAAAAAGGACACACACACATACACACACACACACTCACAACCATGTGCTCAATTAAGTTTGAGTGAATGATTGACTGGGACTATTCATGTGAATATGTCATTGTCAGAATTTTCCAATCTGACTTCCTTAACTTAGCACTTGTGGCAATTTTGGAGACATAACACTTGGATCTCCTATCATGAAGAATAGTGTGTATTCAGTGGTAAAGAATACAGTTTACTGACTTCTCTTCACTATAAGGTGTTCAGGATCACCTCCGCTTTCAAGCTGTAGCCACATTCTTCTTAGGAAGTTCCCAGGCAATTACTGAACATGGAGGAAGCACTAAATACAAAGTCTTTTCCCTCCAATATGGGAGGGACTCTTACAAGCAAGGAATTTTTGTTTCAGAGCTGCCTGTGGTTTGGTGAAGACTAACATCTTCATTCGGAGAAGAAAATGGCAACCCACTCCAGTGTTCTTGCCTGGAGAATCCCAGGGATGGGGGAGCCTGGTGGGCTGCCATCTATGGGGTCACACAGAGTCAGACATGACTGAAGTGACTTAGCAGCAGCAGCAGCAGCATCTTCATTGCAGGTAGCTGTTTTCTCTGTCTAACCTTACTACTTCTCCATTCTCCCCACTCACAAACATTACCTGTCCATTAAACCTCTTATAATGTGAGACTGTGCCTCTGTCTCTACTCCAACTACCTAATACTGAGGTTTGATGAAATATTGTTATCATTCTTGAATAAGCAGTTCCATGGACAAATAAGTTGATTTCAGATAGACATGCAAAAATATACATTAGCACTATAGAATTTCTACAGCAACTATATTTGCTTAATGTTGCTTCACTCTGCATTTCTAGTTTTGTTAAAGAACATAGTGCTTTCCTACAATTTTGTTTTCAATATCACTTTTGATTCTAGTATTTTTCAGATTTTGATATATTTGATGTAATGATGTTACAGAAAATATTTTTCATTTTGAAAAGAGGAAAAGGTCTGTCCAGTTTTCCTTCACATCTTATTCCCAAACTTTGCTTCTTTGAAAGAGTCAATGCAATTAGTAATATTCAATGATGACTACATGACTGTCATACTGGCGACCAGGGAAAAGTTGGAAGCATAGAAGGTTCTTTCTCTTTCTACTCATACTCTGGTTAGCTCATTCTCTTGAACTGTGTGGCTGTTTTCCTGGTGGCTCAGATGGTAAAGAATCTGCCTGAAATGCAAGAGACCCAGGTTCAATCCCTGGGTCAGGAAGATCTTCTGAGGAGTGGCTACCCACTCTGGCTATTCTTGCCTGGCAAGTTCCACGGACAGAGGAGCCTGGAGGGCTACAGTTCATGGGGTCGCAAAGAGTTGGGACATGACTGAGCAACTTTCACTTTCACTTTTTATGTGGCTGCTTAAAGTACTGAATCAGGGGAGACTTCTCTGGTGGTTCAGTGGCTGACTTCATGCTCCCAATGCAGAGGGCCCAGGTTCAATTCCTGGTCAGGGAACTAGATCCCATATGCTGCAACTAAGTGGTTGTGTGCCACAGCTAAAGATCTCACGTGCCACAACTAAAATCCAGTGGAGCCAAATAAAGAAACAAAGAACTGAACTAGGATTGGGGTTTATAGTTTAAGGAGGTTTCACCATCCTCTAATCTACACTTCAATATGAAGCAAGGTATACCAGAGAATTCTGCTTCTGATAGGAGTCTAATTAATGATATGACAACATGGATATAGCTAACAATAATGATAATTTTCTTTCCTTTGACATTGCCTCTTATTCATCTATCTTTCGTATAGAATTTTTGGTCAAGCAGGGTTTCAGACATTTTTTATTTCTCTGGCCATCTTGACATCACCATAACTCATCTCTGCATTCTGATTCTTGGCCTGATCAGCTTTGACATTTAGCTTCATTCTGGATCTTACTTTAAGACCTCTTTATTTTTCAAACAACTTTTTCTAGTACTCTTGCACTTATTCATAAGGGACATGTTGACCCAAAGTAGTAGTGAGGGATACACCATGACAAAACTCAGTATATTTTATTAAGGAAAATGTGAAATACAGTGATTATTTTTGATATTTGATATTTGGATAATGGCTCTGGTGATAGATCCTGAGAGCAAATACTAATAACAGAGGTCTTATTAGAAATTCTTTTAATACCTCAGTATCTAGATTGGTATGTCAAATATGCCTCCCTGGGAAATCTTTATATAAGCTTATGAGATGGAAGAGAATATGACAGTGACTTTCCAATATCTCTATAGTCAGTTAATATCAGTTAAAGTACTTTTGCATCTCTGTGTATTTGTGGTCATTAGTCCAATTTTCCTGCTGTGGGTTCCACATGATAATGTTATGCTATATAAGAGGTGCTAAGGTAATCCTTATAGACCTTAATAGGGAAGGTACCTATTAAGACAGCCTTTACGGAGACATTATGCTTGTGATACGTGATACCAAATTAAGAACAGCAGTCAAAATATATGAATTGATTTCAAGCTCTACCCCCTATTACCTATGAGAACTTGAGGTGGTGGGTATCCTCTCTGAAGCTCAGTCTCTTCACTTTTGGAAAGAGGAATTACAATGTACTTATTTCACCACAAGAAAAGTAAGAACAGCCAGATTAGAAAATATTTGGAAATTACTTTTTAAATGGAAAAGAACCAAAAAAAGTGAAAATGAAGAAACTCAGAATAAACCTTAGACAAAAGGCATAAAGGAAATAAGTTTGTGTTCTGGTCCTCAGATTTTACTGGAGATAGCCTGAATGCTCCCTGGCAGTCCAAAATATCTATGGTTGTAGAACAGATATGCTAAATATAATTCTAAATGACTGCCACTATCTCTGCACTTTGATAAGTATCCTGCTTCTAGCCAACCAAGTATAACAGAGGGGAATGGGATATAATTCTGTCTACAAAATCACATTATGTGGAAAAGATGTTGGTAATGGAACTCCATCTCATTGACCTCATTATGTTATACAAAACTCTCTTTCCAAACAATGCTAGTGGCTTTGAAGAAGCAAGTGGCCATGATATGAAATGCCTATTAAGGACAAGACTACAGGGGATCTCAGCATCTCATGGCTTCACTCCTGCAGCCAAAAGCAACTGAATTCTGCCAACAAGTACATTCTCTTGAAACAAGGTCCAGACCTCAGATGAAACCAGGGTCCTGGCAAATATTTTAACTGTAGCCTGTGGAACCCTAAGCAGAGAATCCCATTAAGCCATATTCAGATTCCTGATCTATGAAAATATAAAGTTATAAATGCTTATTGTTTTAAATCATAAAGTTTGTTTATGGAAATCTGTTTTTAGTCACGGAAAACTAATGCACAAGGTTATAGATCTTTCCTTTCACATTAAACCTAAACTGTCTGTTTTTCCAAAGCTAATCTGATTCATGAATTGACCCAGTGTTATTTGTTTGATATTCTATTCTTTCTAGTTAGTATATAATCACTACATAATGTAATGTCAATGTAAATTTGATGATTTTTAAAAGGAGGAGACTTTAAGTTATAGTTGGGTAAGCTGATAAAAGAGGAAATTGCAAAATCATTCCAGAACTTGATATCTGCTTATGTGCTATAAATATGGGAACTCCTTTAAGTGTACAAATTAAAAATTACTTTTAAAAGCAATTATTCTTATAAAATATTTGAAAATTGCTTTCTTAAGCCGAAGCATTAACGAATGGTGTGGAGGCTGAGTGAAGGAAGGTAGCCTCATAATTCCAGTTCCAAGCATGTTTAGATAATCAAAATGGAAAGAAAGAAGAAAGGAAGGAGGAAAATAGGAAGGAGGGATTGAAATAATGCATACAAAAACCCTAGGCTCCTAACAGACACACAAAATGTTAGCAACACATATACACTATTGATAGTATGTATAAAACATACAGGACTTTGCCGGTAGCTCAGCTGGTAAAGAATGTGCTTGCAATGAGGGAGACCCTGGTTTGGTTGCTTGGTTGGGAAGATCCCCTGGAGAAGGGATAGGCTACCCAGTCCACTATTCTTGGTCTTCCCTGGTGACTCAGTTGGTAAATAATCTGCTGCAATGCGGGAGACCTGGGTTCGATCCCTGGGTTGGGAAGATCCCCCTGGAGGAGGGCATGATAACCTACTCCAGCATGCTTGCCTGGAGAATCCCCATGAACAGAGGAGCCTGGCAGGCTACAGTTCACTGGGTCACAAAGAGTCAGACTGGACTGAGTGACTAAGCACAGCACAGCGCAGGAAAAAAACATATAACTAATGAGAACATACCAGAAAGCACAGGGAACTCGACTAAATGCATTGTGGTGACCTGAATGGGAAGGAAGTCCAAAAGGGAAGGAATGTATGTATATGTATGGCTGATTCATTTTACTGCATAGTATAAACTAACACAACACCCAGAGAGATGTTGTGGGGAGGGAGGTGGGAGGGGGGTTCATGTTTGGGAACGCATGTAAGAATTAAAGATTTTAAAATTTAAAAAATTAAAAAATTTTAAAAAAAAAGTAAAGAAAATACACTCCAAAATGTTTTTAAAAAATAAAATGTTAAAAAAATCTATTTTGTATATTTACGGAATTTCATTCTACACTGAAATTCATTCTCATTAATTTCAATCTTTCTCATAATTTTGAGAAGCAATGATATTTGCCTTTTTAAGAGGCAAACTATAACTATATTAGCTTTTATTTTCTTTTTAGTTTAAACATGCTAAATTCCAAACAAGCTAATAATAACTAATGGACAAAACATGAAGTAAGACATGTTCCATTCTGTATACATAAAGAAGAAACCAATGACAGGTGAGTGAATTGTCCAGCTTATGATTCTTTAAAGATTGCTTTCACTTAGGCTTACACGTGTGTTAAGATCAAGTGCTTTGACCACTAAACACAGTGCTCACTGAAAAATATTTACAAAGAGATATAAATTTCTTTCTAATTCTTTGGGCTAAAAGGTAATGCATTAAAAAGTTAAAGCAATTCAAGGAGTTCACTCGCTCTCATTGAACTGAGCCACTTTTAGAGAGCAAGTAGATTTTAAATGGCAAAATGGAATTCAAGTTTCCCTGAACACAGAGAAGCAATTCCTGGCCTGACAGCGCTGCACAAATGTGAAGCAGCTCAGGAGATGGGCTGTGGGTTTTAAGTAAGTTCACACTCCAAACCCAATGAACTCATTATAACATTTTATATTAGTTACAGGGCTGGAAATAGCAAAGCACTTTAATGTGTCAACTCCTTTTATCTCCAGCATGTCTATCTTGGTTATAATGCAAAGCTATCCACTGGCTTTATGTAATATACTTGCCAGAATCTTCAAACTTTCCCTTTGACATCCTTGCTATTAAAAAGCTAGGGGCTTCAGCAAGTTGTAGACCTGTGGAAATCTATTTCTTTTTTTTTTGCTATTCAATCAAATATGAGAATATTTTAAGATGTGCCTGAGACTTTAAGCTCCTGAAAAGTAAATAGGGAATTTTCTTCCTTTATAGGCTGCTAAGTCCCAGATTTCATTTCCTGTCTTTCCTATCTAAATTTTAAAACAAAACCAAATAAGATGATTTGTCAGTGTTCATCAGTGTACAAATTTTAGGAATCATTGACTTGGTTCTTGTGTATCACTTGATGTGTACAAGTTATGCTCTATACCTTGTGGTAGGAAGGGAGGATGAAAAGGACAAAAGACAGTTCAATTTGACTAAGGAAATTATATAGGTCACTCATGAGGTTCATAATTCATTTTGACCAAAAAATTACATGCTCAATTATTTCTGTCCTAGAAAATCAGTGAGCAAAGATAATATCTACACAACATTAAAGTACAAAGTAGTTAGTAAATCACTAAATTAATAGGCTGATATGAGACATTGCATGTAACTATGGTGGTCATGAGGATATAATGCTTTTGTCTCTTTGAGAAAAAAGTTTGTTGGCTGACAATCCTTAGTTGCTGCATTTAAAGATTTCTTGTTAATGCTGGAGCCATATGCTCTCAGCCAATGATTGAGCACATGTGGAGTACCCGAGCTGGGTTATTCATGCCATCTGCTGAACCCCTCTGAAAAGCAATATTTTTAGGAAGCCCAGTGTTGTCCTGGATAACATTTTCTCAGATTGGCTGATCTCTTTTACTCTTTTATGTCAGTAGAAACTATACAGAGAATACGTGTGACACAATATTGAACTTAGGGTACAGACCTGAAGTTGTGCTTTTCTATCATTTCAGGAAATAAGCTTAAAGTAGTAGAATTGGTGCTCTGCATAGCTAAAGACTTGACAGCTGCTTTTATTGTTGTTTTCTGCTTGTTTTGCCTTCTTATACATAAATGAGAAATCTTACTATATCCTTGGGCTTCTCTTGAGGCTCAGCTGGTAAAGAATCCACCTGTAATACGGGAGACCTGGGTTCAATCCTTGGATTAGGAAGATGCCCTGGAGAAGGGAAAGGCTGCCTTCCCCAGTATTCTGACCTGGAGAATTCCATGAACTGTATAGTCCATGGGGTCACAAAGAGTTGGACACAACTGAGTGACTTTCACTTCACACTAGTATATCCTAAGCATTTCAGTGAAACTGGATGTGAGTTAATGCATTAGATATAAGAGAGTGTTGGTGATTCAATTAGAAAATAACATAAAATATTTCCTTAACGGCAGTCAGTTCCTTCTGCAGCATTATGGAGATCCCTGAAATAGTTCTTTATGGTAGAATAATGGTTAGTCATTCTTCTCATAATCTGACATAGGTCAATCAGTGCCTTCACACTTTTGATTCCTTAAATGAGATGATTTTCTTCAGAACTGATATTAGTGGTACTTCTTTGATGTTTTGGGTTGCTTTTCAGCTGAAATCAAAAGTATCATTTATATTTGAACAGTCATTACTTTCCATAGTTCTGCTAAACATCATCCCAAAGAATATTGTACAGATGGCATCTGTTGCATGAATACTAAGCAAAATCATATTGATTTCGGGTGCACTTTGCCTGCTAGCATTTGCATCATAAATGTAGCGCTTAGATAGCACACAATGCGAAAAGAATGAACACACTGATGCTTCTGCCCCACCAAACCTCAAGCTCCACAGCTTCATTTACATGACTTTAGATCTAGATAACTGAGTTGTTATGTCCTGAGAATATGAATCTTTTCATTTCTTGTCTTTACAGCCTTGAAGTTGGTATACTAGATGTGGACAGGAAATTATACTAATATTGGGTTAAATAATCATTTGTTAACTTGTTGGAATTTTAAGAAGAGGATTTGTTCATCTGTTGCATATAAGCATGAGTTTCCAGGTATCTAGTTAAAACTCACAGGTTCTTAAGTCACAGGGCATAGACCCTTAACTCCAGGGTTGTGACATGACTCATTCCATAGCTGTAATCATAGTGGACAGTCTTTGCCTATGCATAAGATCAACTCATTTTAGGATAAAAGCTTTATTTTGGTTTTCAGAGCACCCAGGGTCTTCCGAGGTGCTGCAGTGGTAAAGAATCCACCTGACAGTGAAGGAGGCACAAGAGACACAGATTTGATCTCTGGATCAGAAAGATCCCTTGTAGTAGGAAACAGGCGACACACTCCAGTATTTCTGCCTGGAAAATTCCATGGACAGAGGAACCTGGCAGGCTATAGTCCATGGGTTGCAAAGAGTTGTACATGACTGAGCACACACACACACACGTGCACAGAGAAAGAGACTAGACCTTTGATACCATAACTGGGCTTCTGGAGCCATAAACTCTAACGTATACTTTACTTGGATCTCCAGTTATGATATCTGTTTTAGTCAATAAATCCTTTTATTATTTATTCCAATTTTAGAGGAATCTATATTATATGCAAATGTAAGGGGATTAATTGACGCAGAATTTGGCATTAGAATGTAAGAGGTTAACAGAATAGGAAATGTGTATAGAACTGTCCAAATTTATCTCAGGCTTAAAAGTTGATAATCCTCAGGTGTTTGTGTAGTTGGTTATATTGTTTTATGTTAGGATGCAAGTCATACTTTAAAAGGCATAGCATTAGAAGATTATGAAAAGACTTCACTTTGTCTGGTCTGTATCTTGGCAGACATGCTAGTCACTGTCTATCTTCCCATTGTTGAAGACAGAATTTCTGAAATGATTCAAAACTACTGGACAGTGTCACTGTTTCCAATCTATAATTTCAAAACTATAAGCATCCCATTTCCCCCTGTGAGATTCCCTGAGCTTTAAATTTCCCTTACTCCTTCTCTTCTACCCATGATAAATGTGAATTTGGGTTTGATTTATAATATTAAAGTTGAGACTTGACTTACTTGTCACCATATCATAAGCATTTGCAACAATAACAATATCACAACAAAGAAAAGTTTCAAAACTGCTATAAATCTATCCTTTCTTTTAGGTCCAGGTCTGATTCTTTTGTAGGATGCTCTGAGGTGCCCTTTGGCAAGATGAATCAATCATATTCTGTTTTCAGGGAAAATCTTGAAAAAATGAAAAAACACAAAAAAATCATGAGCATATCATTGATTAACAATATTCAAATATTCTCTCTAAAAGGAGTGGATTTTTAAGTGTAATGTAGGGATTTTGAGTCCCATGATTATATACACTCAACTTGAATGTTTTGTTCTTTTGCATATAATTGTCTTTGTTGCTGTATTTTAAAACAAAGGTTTAAAAGGTTTTAAAAATCAACTTTCACCTTTATTCATAATTTTAGAAGCACAGGCCCCAGCAGTATATAAGCTGCCTACATCTGCCTTCAGGCCCCAGGCTTAGAAAACATTTACACAAGGAATATGTCACTGCTCCCTTCCAGCTTGCCAATTTATGGTGCCTCATTGAAATTCTCTCTACTGCTCCCATTTCAAGGTTTGCAGTAAAACTGTTTGTGCCAAAAGCATAGAAATTTCATGCTCTTTCTCAATTTGCAGGAGTAGCATTGGTTCAAAGTAGAGAGCTGAGGCTTCTGAGCCAAAGTGAAACATAATATTCTTCCAGACTTTAAAACTTAGTGTTTCACAGATTCTCTGATTATAAGAATTTCTAGGGTACAGATTTCCAGTTTCTATATCTGGAGATGCTGATTCTGTTGGTCAGATATGAAATCTAGGAATCTGTTCAATGAATGTTTACCAAAACTCCAGTCAATAAATTAGAAGATACTGACCTCTGGAGCCTTTCTGAATGTAGTTTATTACTGCAAAGTTTGAAATAATGATGCATTTTTACTATATATTGCAACTTTTTTATACAGAATATCATAGCTCACTGTCAACATAGTCTACCAACAACAAAGACTATCAACATAGTCTTTGGTTTCAAATCATGGCAATACCATTCACTTAATCTATGACTTTGATACATTTCTTCAGTGGGTAAAAGTGCAGCCTCATAGGATTTTTGGATGGATTGAATTAGGTAAACCACAACAAGTATTATGAACAAGTGCCAAGTAGTATTTAGGGCTCAATACTAGCTATTAATAGCCCTGTGATTATTACTGTTGTCACTGTTACTTGAATAATTAAGATAATCAAGAAAATTAGAGACACCAAACGAACATTTCATGCAAAGATGGGCTCAATAAAGGACAGAAATGGTATGTACTTAATAGAACCAGAAGGTATTAAGAAAAGGTGGCAAGAATAAACAGAAGAACTATACAGAAAAGATCTTCATGACTTAGATGATCACAATGGTATGATCACTCACCTAGAGCCAGAAATTCTGGAATGTGAAGTCAAGTGAACCTTAGGAAGCATCACTACGAACAAAGCTAGTGGAGGTGATGGAATTCTAGTCGAGCTATTTCAAATCCCAAAAGATGATGCTGTGAAAGGGCTGCACTCAATATGCCAAAAAACTTGGAAAATTCAGCAGTGGCCACGGGACAGGAAAAGGTCAGTTTTAATTCCAATCCCAAAGAAAGGCAATGCCAAAGAATGCTCAGACTACCACACAATTGCACTCATCTCACATGCTAGTAAAGAAGTGCTCAAAATTCTCCAAGCTAGGCTTCAACAATACATGAACCGTGAGCTTCCGGATGTTCAAGCTGGTTTTAGAAAAAGCAGAGGAACCAGAGATTAAACTGCCAACATCCACTGGATCATGGAGAAAGCAAAAGAGTTCCAGAAAAACATCTATTTCTGCTTTCTTGACTATACCAAAGCCTTTGACTGTGTGGCTCACAATAAACTGTGGAAAATTCTGAAAGAGATGGGAATACCAGACCACCTGCCCTGCCTCTTGAGAAATCTGTATGCAGGTCAGGAAGCAACAGTTAGAACTGGACATGGAACAATAGATTTGTTCCAAATAGGGAAAGGAGTACATCAAGGCTGTATATTGTCACTGTGCTTATTTAACTTATATGCAGAGTATATCATAGAAACGCTGGGCTGGATGAAGCACAAGCTGGAATCAAGATTGCTGGGAGAAAGATCAATAACCTCAGATATGCAGATGACACCAACCTTATGGCAGAAAGAGAATAAGAACTAAAGATCCTCTTGATGAAAGTGAAAGAGGAGAATGAAAAAGTTGGCTTAAATCTCAGCATTCAGAAAACTAATGTCATGGTATCTGGTCCCATCACTTCATGGCAAATAGATGGGGAAACAGTGGAAACCGTGACAGAGTTTATTTTGGGGGCTCCAAAATCACTGCAGATGGTGATTGCAGCCATGAAATTAAAAGATGCTTACTTCTTGGAAAGGGAAGTTATGACCAACCTTGATGGCATATTAAAAAGCAGAAACATTACTTTGCCAGCCAAAGTCTGTCTAGTCAAGGCTATGGTTTTTCCAGTGGTCATGTATGAATGTGAGAGTTGGACTATAAAGAAGGCTGAGCACCAAAAAATTGATGCTTTTGAACTGTAATATTGGAGAAGACTCTTGAGAGTCCCTTGGACTGGTTGGATCTCAGTCCTGGGTGTTCACTGGAAGGACTGATATTGAAGCTGAAACTCCAATACTTCAGCCACCTGATGCGAAGAACTGACTCATTTGCAAAGAATCTGATGCTGGGAAAGACTGAAGGCAGGAGGAGAACGGGACAACAGAGGATGAGATGGTTGGATGGCATCACCAACTCAATGGACATGAGTTTGAATAAACTCTGGGAGTTGGTGACGGACAGGGAGGCCTGGCATGCTGCAGTCCATGGGGTCACAAAGAGTCGGATATGACAGAGCGACTGAAATTAGGTGACTGTTATGTGAATGCTAAGTGTTGCACTATGGCTAATAAAGTTGTTCTTTTAGACAAACAAAAGTAAAGCTATCAGTTCAGTTCAGTTCAGTCCCTCAGTCATGTCCAACTCTTTGCGACCCCATGAATCGCAGCATGCCAGGCCTCCCTGTCCATCACCAACTCCCAGAGTTCACTCAGACTCATATCCATCGAGTTAGTGATGCCATCCAGCCATCTCATCCTCTGTTGTCCCCTTCTCCTCCTGCCCCCAATCCCTCCCGGCATCAGAGTCTTTTCCAATGAGTCAACTCTTTGCATGAGGTGGTAAAAGTACTGGAGTTTCTGCTTTAGCATCATTCCTTCCAAAGAAATCCGAGGGCTGATCTCCTTCAGAATGGACTGGTTGGATCTCCTTGCAGTCCAAGGGACTCTCAAGAGTCTTCTCCAACACCATAGTTCAAAAGCATCAGTTTTCGGTGCTCAGCCTTCTTCACAGTCCAACTCTCACATCCATATACAACTACTGGAAAACCATAGCCTTGACTAGACGGACCTTAGTCAGCAAAGTAATGTCTCTGCTTTTGAATATGCTATTTAGGTTGGTCATAACTTTTCTTCCAATGAGTAAGTGTCTTTTAATTTCATGGCTGCAATCACCATCTGCAGTGATTTTGGAGCCCCCCAAAATAAACTCTGTCACTGTTTCCACTGTTTCCCCATCTATTTCCCATGAAGTGATGGGACCAGATGCCATGCTATTGCTGTGTGTTTAAGATTTTCAGGATTTTCCCTGAGGAGTGAAATTTTGTGCTACCGGGCAACCTTGAAAAATTCGTATTTTTTAAGGGGCTGATAGTATATAAAGGTAAAACTCTAGGTAAGCTTTAGAATTGAAGTAAGATCCTCTTTTTTTGGGGAAACAAAATTAAACAGGTTTGGAGAGACATCTTGTTCTGTGACATAGAGGATGAAGAGGAAAAAACACAAACTTATTAACAATGTAAACTGATACAAAATATACGTTACTTACAGTGATTCTGACAACAGTTGAGATTGATGTTGATATCTCTGTTGAAAATTGAGAGAAGAACAGCTCAAATAAGTTAATAACTTGTCTGAATTTATCTACTCTTAGTTTGCCAGTGAAACTATTTGAGCTACAGTTATTCTGACTTTTCTATAGTAGAGGAAAGCTGGATGCTAGGACAAAAAAATAAAATTGTGGAGCCAGATGTTATGAGTTTTGTTTGCTTTTAAAAACTTTATTTTTTACAGCTTTGTTGAGGTATAGTTGATATATAGAAAACTGCACAGATTTAATATATACGATTTGATGAATTTAGACATATGCATACACCTATAATACCATTACTATAATCATGGTAATAACATGTTGCTGCTGCTAAATCACTTCAGTCGTGTCCAACTCTGTGTGACCCCATAGACGGCAGCCCAGCAGGCTCCCCAGTCTCTGGGATTCTCCAGGCAAGAACACTGGAGTGGGTTGCCATTTCCTTCTCCAATGCATGAAAGTGAAAAGTAAAAGTGAAGTCGCTTAGTCGTGTCCGACTCTTTGTGACCCCATGGACTGCAGCCTACCAGTCTCCTCCATGCATAGGATTTTCCAGGCAAGAGTACTGGAGTGGGGTGCCATCATCTTCTCCAAGTAATAACATATCCATCTTCAAAGTTACCTGGCTGTCCATTTATATTTGTCTGTGTGTTTAATAGTAAGAATATTTAGTATGAAATCTGCCCTGTTAACAAATTTTAAGTGCATACTGTTAACTTGTGCACAGCTACAACTTCCTACCAACTCCCTGCTTCATCTTCCCACATCTCTTGGCAACTAGTGATCTGTTTTCTGCATCTGCAAGTTCTACAATTTTAGATATCTTATATGAATTGTATCAGACTGTGTTTATCATTCTGTAGTGAACTAATTTCTCTTAGAATAATGTATTTCATGTCCATCAATAATGTTGTTATTTCCTTCCTTAAAAAAAAAAAAACCTGCAGAATATTCCATTGTATATATACCACATTTTCTTTATTCTTTTATCTGTCAAAGCACCTTTGGGTTGTTTCTATATCTTGGCTATTATAAATAATGTTGCAATGAACATGAAGTTGCAGATACCTCTTCAATATCCTGATTTCAATTTCTTTTCAAATATATCCAAGGGTGGAATTGATGCATCATATGGTAGCTCTCAAGGCAATAATACTGAAGCGGTTTGCCCTTCCCTTCTCCAGTGAGTAAAGTAATTCTCAAAATTCTCCAAGCCAGGCTTAAGCAATACTTGAACTGTGAACTTCCAGATGTTCAAGCTGGTGTAGAAAAGGCAGAGGAACCAAAGATTAAATTGCCAACATCAGCTGAATCATCGAAAAAGCAAGAGAGTTCCAGAAAAAAACATCTATTTCTGCTTTATTGACTATGCCAAAACCTTTGACTATGTGGATCACAGTAAACTGTGGAAAATTCTGAAAAAGATGGGCCAGATCTCCTGACCTGCCTCTTGAGAAACCTGTATGCATGTCAGGAAGCAACAGTTAGAAATGGACATGGTACAACAGACTGGTTCCAAATAGGAAAAGGAGTACGTCAAGGCTGTGTACTGCCACCCTGCTTATTTAACTTCTATGCAGAGCACATCATGAGAAATACTGCACTGAAAGAAGCACAGGCTGGAATCAAGATTGCCAGGAGATATATCAGTAACCTCAGACATGCAGATGACACCACCCTCGTGGCAGAAAGTGAAGAGGAACTAAAAAGCCTCTTGATGAAAGTGAAAGAGGAGAGTGAAAAAGTTGACTTAAAGCTCAATATTAAGAAAACGAAGATCATGGCATCTGGTCCCATCACTTCATGGCAAATAGATGGGGAAACAGTTGACACAGGGGCTCACTATTTTTCTGGGCTCCAAAATCACTGCAGATGGTGACTGTAGCCATGAAATTAAAAGATGCTTACTCTTTGGAAGGATAGTCAGGACCAACCTAGACAGAATGTTAAAAAGCAGAGACATTACTTTGTCAACAAAGGTCAGTCTAGTTAAGGCTATGGTTTTTCCAGTAGTCATGTATAGATGTGACAGTTGGACTATAAAGAAAGCTGAGAGCTGAAGAATTGATGCTTTTGAACTGTGGTGTTGGAGAAGACTCTTGAGAGTCCCTTGGACTGCAAGGAGATCCAACCAGTCCATTCTAAAGGAGATCAGTCCTGGATGTTCGTTGGAAGGACTGAGGTTGAAGCTGAAACTCCAATACTTTGGCCACCTGATGTGAAGAGATGACTCACTTGAAAAGACCCTGATGCTGGGAAAGATTGAGGGCAGGAGGAGAAGGGGACGACAGAGGATGAGATGGTTGGATGGCATCACCTACTCAATGGACATGGGTTTAGGTGCACTCTGGCAGTTGATGATGGACATGGAGGTCTGGTGTACTGCAGTCATGGAGTCACAAAGAGTCAGACACGACTGAGTGTCTGAACTGAACTGATGGTAGCTCTATTTTAATATCTGAGGAAATGCCATACCGTTTCCTATATTGGGTGTACCATTTTACTTTCCCACCAAAAATGTACAAATATTCCAATTTCCTCACATCTTCAGCAACACTTGTTACCTTTGGGGTTTCTTCTTTATGCTAATAGCTATCCCAGCAAGTATAAAATAATACCTCATTATGGTTTTGGTTTGCCTTTCTCTGATAATATGTGATGTTGAGCATCTTTTCAAATATCTATTGGCCATTTGTATGTCTTCTTTGGAGAAAATATATTCAAGTCCTTTGCACATTTTCTAAGTTTGATTTTGTTTTTTGCTTTTGAGGTTTAGGAGTTCCTTCTATATTTTGGAAAATTGTTTACTGTTTACATTGCTTTTTTTTGGATCAAACTGTTTTTGGTTGTGTTTCTGGTAGTCTCTGTAGCCATTTCTTCTTTATTATTATTTTATGGTTTAGCATAGAGTTTTGGGTTTTTTTTTTGTATGTGTATTTTCTTCTAGCTTTACAAAGAAAAAACAACAAGAGGACATATACGGATAGAATTATTGCAATAATCATTCTAGCTAGCAAGCAATTGCTGAAACTTTGGTGAATATAGACAGTGGCCCAAGAACACAATATTCATTATCTGATTTAAGTAGCCAAACAGAAATTCCAAAGAATATCTTACTGTGGTAGATGATAGATTGGCTGGCTCAACATATATTCTGGTTTCCTTCCGTATGCTTTCGTTGGGAAGCTAAAATCTTACCTTTTTGATGCTGCCTGGAGTCCATTTTTCTGGATTTTGTTGAGTTTGCCAATTTGATATACTTACACATGACTAGAATGTGGAACTATATTAAATGGGTTGAAGGGCAATCTACAAGCATTTATTTTGGTGGTGTACATTATCACATGGTTCTGTGATCATATGCTTCCTGATTTTATAGCTTACCACAGCTCTCTGTCAGTTTTCCTCAAAATGGAAGAGACGGTAGGATTCTGGGACCTGATTTGTTCCTGAACTCCACCTTCTTCAAAGGAAATCGAGAGTTTCTTTGTTCATCCAGTGGACTTTATAAACACTTAAAAACTATCTGCTTAAAGTAGCTTTTTTTCTTCTGTTTTTATAATTAAATTTATTTATTTTTAATTTTAGGATAATTGCTTCATAATATTGTTTTGGTTTCTGCCGAACATCAACATGAATCAGCCATAGGGTATACTTATGTCCCCTCCCTCGAGTTTTTAGCAGAAATAGATTTATTATTGCATTTTGAAAAATAGAATGTGGAGATTAGGCTTAGAGCTCAAGCAAATTGCCTAAGATCTTTTCACTAGTAAGTACTAGAGGCAGGAACAGAAGTATGTCCGCCAGCAGAATTCAAATCCAACCTTTATCCTATATTTCATTTTAATCGAGGCAACATATTCCTAAGGACTGGCAGTTTGAAGTGAACTAATACAAGCACTTGTACTGAGATGGTGAGCATTAGAAAGGTAATGCCAAAATGCTATAAGACTCTGCATTTTGCTTTATTGTTTAAATGGTTTTACTCCTCATTTGGGACAGTATTCTTATAGGTTGCACACTTTTCCTGTCTTAACATGAGATGGTAACTATACATCTCTTTTAATCTTTTTATTTGATGTAAGGAGGCTACTGATGCAAGTTAATATACTGTATTTATTTAGACTCACCTGAGGCAAACAGAGTAGACAGAATATTGAGTTACTTAAAAAGGATAATATGTGGACTGAAGACAAGAGTTCTAGTCCTGACTTTTTATTTATAAAACATGTAATCTAAGATGTTGCTTAATTTCTCTGAGTCAGTTTTCATTACCTGTGAAATGGGATAATGATGCGTACCTCAGGAGGTAGAAATCATATAAAGTAATAGATAGGCAAGTGTTTGGTAAGCTACACAATGTTAAACATGTGCTTACTCTTGACAATATTAAAGAGTATAAGAAAGCATCAGATCATTAACTTACAATCATACAGTCTTAGAATATTCTTATAAAAGAATACATGTTAAATTTTTCCATTCTTTTCATAGTTATTTTTGTGTACTCAGACATACACTGTAGGAATGCAATTTAAATGTACTTAAAATATTGAAGATAAATTGATTGCTAAATTTGGGGCAAATGTTGTAAAAATCAATAACCACTTAGCATAAGAGCCCCCTTTAAAAAAAAGCAAATATAATTATATTAGAATTCAGAAAATTGTCAATAAATATTCAAGGAGTTTCCCAACTGCCTAAAATAATATTGGCAGTTAGTTTCTTTGGTCTAAATGTAATGACAAAATCAGCATGTGATGTTAGGTACTATATCATTAATAAGTAAGAAAAATGACTATTGTTACTTTCAATTTGTTGCATGTCAGAAATAAAGTAGTTTGAGTCAACACATGAAACGACATGTCTTTCTGTCTGCATGTGCCTGTTGAAACGGATAGTATAATTATGTAAAAGGCATCCAAGAGGAGTATAATGATTCAGTGTTTCATAGCACAGGATACAATTATTAGAACTGATTAAGTATTGCTTTATTACAATTAATTATAATGAATATATTTTGGGTAATTTAGGGATAGGCTTCAAGCTTTCAATAAAGATAACTCATTTTGATTGAGAATCATTAAATACCAATTGTTCAAACATATAAATAATTTTACAGAAATGAATTAGGATGAAGGTGGTCAAAAAGCACAAACTTAAATTTATAAATTAAAAGTGTACTGAAGATGTAATGCAAGTGATTCTTATAGTTGATATTACTGTATGATATATTTGAAATTTGCTGAGAGTTTTGCTTCTGGAAGTTCTCATCACAGGAAAAAGATGCTTTTTTTTTTTTTTGTATCTGTATGAGATGATGGATTTTCATTAAAATCATTGTGGCAATCACTTCATAATATGTATAAGCCAAGTTACTCTATTATACACCTTAAACTAACTACAGTGCTATATTTCAAAGATATTTCAATAAAACTGAAAAAAAGACTAGAGATATAGGAAAGGGAAAATATAGTTTTGGCTTACACAATATATAATGTACTTAGCATTTACTCTGTGACAAACATTGTATTGAGTACTTTATATGCATCATCTAATTTAACATTCACAATAACCCTTTGAAGTGTATCTTAATTAAGTCATTTACAAATGAGGGGGTTTAGAGTCAGGGAAGTTATATAGTTGATCAAAAATAAAAGTGGATTTTTAACGAATTCAGTTTAGTTCAGTCACTCAGTCATGTCTGACTCTTTGCGACCCCATGAATTGCAGCACGCCAGGCCTCCCTGTCCATCACCAACACCTGGAGTTCACCCAAACTCATGTCCATCTAGTCAGTGATGCCATGCAGCCATCTCATCCTTTGTCGTCCCCTTCTCCTCTGCCCCCAATCTCTCCCAGCATCAGGGTCTTTTCCAGTGAGTCAACTCTTCACATAAGGTGGCCAAAGTATTGGAGTTTCAGCCTCAGCATCAGTGCTTTCAATGAACACCCAGGACTGGTCTCCTTTAGGATGGACGGGTTGGATCTCCTTGCAGTCCAAGGGACTCTCAAGAGTCTTCTTCAACACCACAGTTCAAAAGCATCAATTCTTTGGTGCTAAGCTTTCTTCACAGTCCAACTCTCACATCCATACATGACCACTGGAAAAACCATAGCCTTAACTAGACAGACTTTTGTTGGCAAAGTAATATCTCTGCTTTTTAATATGCTATCTAGGTTGGTCATAACTTTCCTTTCAATCTTTTAATTTCATGGCTGCAATCACCATCCACAGTGATTTTGGAGCCCAAAAAATAAAGTCTGACACTGTTTCCACTGTTTCCCCATCTATTTCCCATGAAGTGATGGGATCAGATGCCATGATCTTCGTTTTCTGAATGTTGAGCTTTAAGCCAACTTTTTCACTCTCCTCTTTCACTCTCATCAGGAGGCTTTTTAGTTCTTCTTCACTTTCTGTCATAAGGGTGGTGTCATCTGAATATCTGAGGTTATTGATATATCTCCTGGCAATCTTGATTCCAGCTTGTGCCTCTTCTAGTCCAGCATTTCTCATGATGTACTCTGCATATAAGTTAAATAAACAGGGTGACGATATATACCCTTGACATACTGCTTTTCCTATTTGGAACCAGTCTGTTGTTCCATGTCCAGTTCTAACTGGATTTTTAACCAAGATCTACCTAATTCCAAAGCTGTATCCTCTCTTCACAGAGCTCTGCCTTTCTGAATGGGCCAAATTTGAGCAAAACTTAAAACTAGTTTACTTATAACTAGCTTACTCTAGTTTACAATGACAATGTAATCACATACTGTCTTCAGTGTTATCATCTTTCATAACATTACATGAACACAAGATGCTTATGTAACAGAAGAAAAAAAGGTTTCGGAAAAGCTTAATCCTCAAATCTGAAAAGGACATCAGGATCATCCATACTTACGGTATTCATTTTTGGAAGAAGAAACATTCATTTATTAAGTCATCCACACAACAAATACAACTGATGCTGGGCACTTGCTGCAAGTAAGGAGGCCCAAACTGGTGAAGGGTTATGTTTAAGTCATAGGGATAGTCATCTATCCTGAGGCCAAGATTAAAATCTTGACCTCATCTCTTCAGCTACAGGTGCCTTCCTTATCTTTGTGGAGCTGACACACCACATAGTAAACACTCGTGTTTCTTAGATACATCTCTACATGTACATATAAACATGCAAACCAGGAGATGTAGCATTTCATGGCATAGTAGTTTGGACACAATATTTTACTACTTATTATCTATATTAATATAGATTCGCCATTAGTAATTTCCCTCTGGATATAGTGTCATTTACACACATAGAAAAAAATGTTTTAGTGATATATGTGCTTAACAATACAGTTTTTCATTTATTTAACATTAAGTTCAGTTCAGTTGCTCAGTCGTGTTTGACTCTTTGTAACCCCATGGACTACTTTTATTGGCAAAGTAATGTCTCTGTTTTTTAATATGCTGTCTAGGTTGGTCATAACTTTCCTTCCGAGGAGTAAGTGTCTTTTAATTTCATGGCTGCAATCACCATCTGCAGTGATTTTGGAGCCCAGAAAAATAAAGTCAGCCCCTGTTTCTACTGTTTCCCCATCTATCTGCCATGAAGTGATGGGACCAGGTCTTAGTTTTCTGAATGTTGAGCTTTAAGCCAACTTTTTCACTCTCCTCTTTCACTTTCATCAAGAGGCTTTTTAGTTCTTCTTCACTTTCTGCCGTAAGGGTGGTATCATCTGCATATCTGAGGTTATTGATATTTCTCCCAGCAATCTTGATTCCAGCTTGTGCTTCCTCCAGCCCAGCATTTCTCATGATGTATTCTGCATAGAAGTTAAATAAGCAGGGTGACATTATACACCCTTGATGTACTCCTTTCCCTATTTGGAACCAGTCTGTTGTTCCATGTCTAGTTGTAACTGTTGCTTCCTGACCTGCATACAGATTTCTCAAGAGGCAGGTCAGGTGGTCTGGTATTCCCATCTCTTTCAGAATTTACCACAGTTATTCAACATTGGATGAGTATTTTTTATAGAGCAATATGTGTCAGGTACTGTTCAAGGTGTTTGGGATAATTCAGGAAACAAAACAGACAAAACCCTGCCTTTGTAGAGCTTGAATGACAGTATGGGTAATACACTATTATTAATAAACACTAGAGGATGTAGATTTTGTAGAAAGTTAAAAGGTGAAATAAGAAAATAAAAAGAGTTATGGAGGGTGATAACCTTGGCAGGTTATGGAGGGTAATTGGTCTGGTTGGGAAGTCGGGTAGTACTTTTCATTGGGGGTAAGTAGGGACATCCAGTGTGACATCCATAAGGAGAGAGCATGCCTGTCACTGCTGGTATGCATTAAACTGTGCCATGCAAAAACAATGGCTGAAGTTTTGCCCATAACCATGGGTGTGTGCTAAGTTGCTTTAGTCTTGTCCAACTCTTTGCAACCCCATGGACTGTAGCCCTCCAGGCTCCTCTGTCCATGGGATTATCCAGGCAATACTGGAGTGGGTTTCCATGCCCTTCTCCAGGGGATATTCCCCAACCTAGGGATCCAGCCAATGTCTCTTATGTCTCCTGGATTGGCAGGTAGGTTCTCTACCACTAGCATCACCCGGGAAGCCCCATAACTATGGGGTATAACTATAGGCCATAACTGTGGACATGACCGTATTCTTGTTATGTTACACAGGTAAAGTCATAAGGGGTATCAATATTCATAGAAAATACAAATAATGCTTTATAAATTTTGGAACAACAATGGGCCAATTTGCCACACAGCATCATCTGGTTTCTCTTGACTTAGCCCATTTAAATAAACATTTTTGCTTATATCAAAAAGTTATAATATTGTGAATCAAGGTAGATGAAATACAATGTAAAACAGCATGTGAACTTCTGCTAATATTAAGATTTAGAATTGGTTAAGGACATTATTATTCTAAAATATTTTATGCATTTGCAGGAAGTCAGATTTGTTTACTTTAACTCTTAACATTGTCTCCCCACCTATCAAGCGGAATAGCATCAATGTATACCTCCCTACCCCGATATAAAATCTTTGCTCTTGGCAGTATTTTGAGAGAGAAAGATTTCACTTATATTTTTGTCATATTCTGTCTAGAAGCATTATGTTTTCCTATTTATTTATTTATTATCAAAGATCATATTTTGTCATCAAACATCTTTTCAAATTCATTTAGAAACTAAAAAGAGAAAACAGATGGTACCCTCTTTATAACACCCTAGCTTTTCAGACCATGCCAGGAGACCATGCTATCAGGAGACACTATCCACTGTGCTCTATATCTATATAAAGCATTTATTTTGGAGAGCTTTAAACTTCTAGTTCCTTAAGTATCCTACATCAGAAAGATAGTTCAGAGACATTAACGTACATGATAATAGTTACCCATATGTTTTTTATAACTAGTTAAAGGCATCAGGAAAATTGTTTGATAGTTGCATTTTTGGTATAGAAGCAAAAAATGAAGTATGGTCCTTGAATGTTAAGCTGTACTGAATTCGAGTCTGTAAATTAAAACTGAAATATTTTCATTTTATGTGGTTCATTTTATGTTTATGTAAGCAGTAGATAAATATGGTTATTACATATACATATATGTTCCATCATATTTTAAAACTTGTCACTTAGCATACTTTCAGATCTAAGAGATGAAAACAAAACTCAACTCATACAATGAAAGAAGTTCACATAATTAGTTACAGAATTCTTCAGCTTTAAGATTGGTTAAACATCAAAATAATGTCAACCAAAGTCCATGTTCCTTTCGTTTGTTTATGTATTTAGTTTTTCTAGCTCTCCTTAGAGCATTAGCTCACTCCTTGCATGGTAGTGATATACTGCTACAGCTCCATATAACACATACTCACAAAGTGATAAAACTAGAGTGAGAGGCAGAAGGTCTCTCTCTCCCTCTCTGTGTCTGCCTCTCTCACTCACTCTACCTCACTGAAGTATAAATTTATATGATTAAAAGCACAGTTATTATACAAATGAGTTTTGACATATATATATTTGTGTAATTAATACTTAGAATAGAGAATATTGCTATTATCTCAATAAGCTCCCCATGCCACTTCCAGTTAATTCATGTCCCAAACAGCAAGCACTGTCACTATAGGCATATTTCATTTTAATGTCTTTTGCTTTATTGATCTTCATTGATATTCTGTTTTTGTTTTTAACAAATTGAAGTTTTGTGACAGCCTTCCATCAAGAAAATCTATTGGTACCATTTTTCCAGCATTTGCTCATTTAGTGTCTCTGTGTCACATTTTGGTAATTCTCAAAATATTTAATTTTTTAATATAAATTTATTTATTTTAATTGGAGGCTACTTACTTTACAATATTGTATTAGTTTTGCCATACATTGACATGAATCCAACACGGGTGTACACGTGTTCTCCATCCTGAAACCCCCTCCCACCTCCCTCCCCATACCATCCCTCTGGGTCATCCCCAGTGCACCAGCCCCGAGCATCCTGTATCATGAATCAAACCTGGACTGGCGATTCATTTCACATATGATAATATAGATATTTCAATGCCATTCTCCCAAATCATCCTACCCTCACCCTGTCCCACAGAGTCCAAAAGACTATTATATACCTCTGTGTCTTTTCTGCTGTCTTGCATACAGGGTTATTGTTACCATCTTTCTAAATTCCATATATATGCATTAGTATACTGTATTGGTGTTTTTCTTTCTGGCTTACTTCACTGTGTATAATAGGCTCCAATTTCGTCCATCTCATTAGAACTGATTCAAATGTATTCTTCTTAATGGCTGAGTAATACTCCATTGTGTATATGTACCCCAGCTTTCTTATCCATTCATCTGCTGATGGGCATCTAGGTTGCTTCCATGTCCTGGCTATTATAAACAGTGCTGCGATGAATATTAGGATACACATGTCTCTTTCAATTTTGGTTTCTTTGGTGTGTATGCCCAGCAGTGGCATTGCTGGGTTGTATGGCAGTTCTATTTCCAGTTTTTTAAGGAATCTTCACACTGTTCTCCATAGTAGACTCTTCATTATTATTATGTTTCTTGTGATGATCTGTGCTCAGTGATCTTTGATGTTACTTCTGTCATTGTTTTGGGGCACCAGGAATCATACTCATTTTAGACTGTGAACTTAACTAGTAAATGCTGTGTGTGTGGGGACTTCTCCACTGACTGACTGTTCCCCCATCTCTCTCCCTCACCTTGGGCCAACCTATTTCATGAGACACAATTGTATTGAAATTTTGCCACTAAATAACCTATAATGGCCTCTTAAGTGTACAAGTGAAAGGAAGATTTGCTTGTATCTAATTTTAAATTAAAAGCTAGAAATGATTATTTAGTGAGGAAGGCATGCTGAAAGTCAAGATAGGCTGAAAGCTAGGCCTCTTGCTGCAAACAGTGAAGTTGTGAATGCAAGGAGTTCTAAGGGAAATTAAAAGGGCTACTCTAGTGAGCATGCAAATGATAAGAAAGCCAGCAGACTTGCTACTATGGAGAAAGTTTTAGTGGTCTGTACAGAATATCAAACCGGCCACAGCATTCCTTAGGGAAGTCACTCAGTCGTGTCTGACTCTCTGAGACCCCGTGGGCTGTAGCCTACCAGGCTCCTCTCTCCATGGAATTTTCCAGGCAAGAGTACTGGAGTGGGTTGCCATTTCCTTCTCCAGGGGATCTTCCTGACCCTGGGATTGAACCCGGGTCTCCTGCATTGCAGGCAGACACTTTACTGTCTGAGCCACCAGGGAGCCCACAACATTCATTAAGCCAAGGCCTAATCCAGACCAAGGCCCTGATTCTTCATTTCCATGAAGGCTGAGGAATCTGCAGAAGGAAAGTATGAAGCTAGCAGAGGTTTATTCGTGAGGTATAAGGAAAGAAGCCTTTTCTATAATATAAAAATGCAAAGTGAAGTGTGTGTTGTAAGTCACTTAAGTCGTGCCTGACTCTTTGTGACCATTTGAATTATAGCCTGCCAGACTCCTCTATCCATGGGATTCTCCAGGCAAGAATACTGGAATGCATTTCCATACCTCCTCCAAGGGATCTTCCCAACCCAGGGGTTGAACCCACATCTCTTATGTCTCCTGTATTGGCAGGTGGTTTTTTTTTTTTTTGTTTTGTTTTGTTTTTTTTTTTTACCACTAGTGCCATCTGGGAAGCTCCAAAGTGAAGTAGCAAGTGCTAATATAAAAGTTACAGCAAGTTATCCAGAAGATCTAGCTGAGATACACAATGAAGGTGACTACACTTTTAATCAGAGGTTTGGAGTGTAGACAAGACAGGCTTTTATTAGAAGAAGATGCCATCTATCACTTAACTAGAGAGGAGAAGTCAAAGACTGGCCTCAAAGTTTCAAAGGACATACTGACTCTTGTTAGAGGCTAATGCAACTTGTGATTTTAAGTTGAAATGAATCCTCCTTTAACATTTCCAAACTCTTAGGGCCCTGAAAATTATGCTCAGCCTGCTCTGTTTGTGCTGTGTACTGTAAACAGAAGAGCAAAGCCTAGGTGACAGCACATCTGTTTACAACACGGTTTACTGAAAATTTTAAGCACACTGTTAGGACTCAGAACAAAATATTCTTTTCAAAATATAACTGCTCACTAACAATATACCTGATCATTCAAGAACTCTGATGGAAATGTACAATAAGATTAATGTTTCAAGTCTGCTGACACCACATTTTCTGGTGTAAAGATTTGGTCTAGAAGGAAAGAGGTGGTTTTTTTTTTTTTTTTTTTTTTTTTTTTTTGGTCTGCTCTCTCCATTTTAATGAATATTGAAAAGTACACTTTTTTGTCTAACCGTCTCTATTACTTTACCTGCTCTAACCTTCAGAGAACTGTGAATCTTAGTTGTGAGAACATGACATTCATCTATCCCTACTTGTTAGCTGAGTTAATGTCTATTAAAAATCAGGGCTCATAAAAGTTCCAGCTGCAAGCCCTCTTCCATGTGGATATTGAATGAGTTTCTGGACTTTTTGGATAAACTGACTCTTCAGTGGCTAAAACTGCAAATGTACAACTCATGCTGGTTTCTGCCTCATCTAAGTTTAGAAGGACTAGAGTCATTTCTGCCAACTACTACCACCCCTCACTATGGTCTAACCATGTGGAGGAGGCCTCTGAGCTTCTGCCCCTGAACATGAGAAATAAATGCCACTATTGTAGTTAAGAGAACAAACTGGTACAGTCTCAATGATAAAAACAACAACAAATATGTAGCATCTATTAAACTTGCAAATAAAATATTCTCTCACCTGGCAATTCCATTTCTAGAAATTTATCTTAAAAATACATTTACTTTTGTGTGGAATTATATATTAATAATTATAGTAATATTTCATGAGACTAATTTAATAAATCATGTAAACCACATTATATGCTATGCCAAAGTAAGGAACATGCGTGCTAAGTTGCTTCAGTAGTGTCCGACTCTTTGCAATTCTATGGACTTCAGCCCACCAGGCTCCTCTGTCCATGGGATTCTCCAGACAAGAATACTGGAGTGAGTTGCCATGCCCTCCATCAGGGGATCTTCCTGACCCGGGGCAGAACTTGCATCTCTTATGTCTCCTGTATTGGTAAGTGGGTTCTTTACCACTAGCGCAACCTGAGAAGCCCAAAAGTAAGGAAAGTCTTCATGAATTAATAAAGAACCCAACTGTGAGTATGTTTTTAAGTAAAAAACAAAACAAAATGAAATAATAAACAAAAAACCCACAGTGCAGAAGATTTTCTTAGTAAGCAAAAATTTTAGAAACAAAGATGGAAAAATTATACATATACATACACATCTTTGTGTTTTCTTGAACCTATATAAAATATTACTGATAATGTAGGGAAAAAAAAAAAAAAAGCACTGTTGGCATAGTGACATGTTTTGTTTCCATTAAGGAGAACTAAATAATGGGAGAAAAGGAGTGAGTAGCTTGTTTTCAGTTCTAGTAATATAGTACCATTTGCATTGAGAAGTGGATGAAGCATCTAATAAAAATTAATAAAATATATTTTTTAAAATATGTAAAAAGGTTTAAAATAGACAACAAGAAGCCATCTGAAGTGTTAAATACTGACTAGCTGTTGGTTGGCTAGTGCTGCCTAGTCCGTTTAATTGGCCCTCATTCCAACTTTATCTGATTTTTTATCCAGTAGTACAGAGTAAAATTAAGTTGACTTCTTTCCCAAGTAACTTCCAGTAGGGCTAAAATCCAAAATTTTAAAGTTTGGGGACTTTTGGATAAATAGTACTTAAATGAATACAAATATTTAATTGGCTACCTCAAATTCTATTTCTCTTCATTAGATTTGATTCATATTCAGGCTACAGAGGGAAACTATCGATTCTGCTATATTCTCCTTATCCCATGTATGACATCAATAGGCTCCAGATTGCTCTATCTTACCTGCATGTTTGCAGATTTCAGTGGCAGAGAAGGTGAACCATAAATGGTGATGGTGGTTTAGAGGCTTAGCCATGTGCAACTCTTGCAACGCTATGGACTGCAACCTGTCTGACTCCTCTGTCCATGGGATTCTCCAGGCAAGAATACTGGAGTAGGTTGCCATGCCCTCCTCCAGGGGATCCATCCTGGCCCAGGGATTGAACTGGTGTTTCTTCTTCTGTATAGGCAGGTGGATTCTTTACTAACTGAGCCACTAGGCAAGCCTCACAATAAATAGTAGGTAGATTATTTTATCAGTTATGTAGATGAAGAGTAAAGGAGATATCTCCTCTTACAAATGAGAGGAATTTTCATCTAGGTAATATTACAAAATGTTGTCTCTAAATACCACGTATACTCAGAAGGTGAAAATGAGGCTACTTTAAGAAAAAGCAGTTTGGTCTGATTAGAAACAGTGGGAATATGAAAGAAATGCAAAAAATGCTAAGCTATTTGACTTGGAAAAGTGAGTTACTTTTTTGGAAGAAGAGTGACACTGCTAGCTGCATATCTATTTTTTTTCTATATGAAATAAAGATTCAAAATATTATTTTAACAAAAATAAGTAAACTAACTTATTTATTTTACTTTTGTTTCTTTTTTTGGTTATTACAGATGCTATATGATTCAGTTCTTGCCTACAAGACATAAACAGAAATTGTTAACTACAGATTCTGATATTCAGCTAAACAAGCATTTTTTTCCTATTTCCTTGGCCTTTCCACCTTCTTCCTACATAGAAAGGGTGCCTTGAGCTAGAGGACCCATCTTGTGATTCCAAGGGTCAAATGCCAATGGTCTACAAACTAGATCAAGAGATTTGAATGCAGAATATCATTTTGAGTACTGACCATTATCTTCTGGCCTTTATCTTACATGAAGAAAAACATTCTAGTAATTTAAAATTTTTGAGAGATGTAAAGATCTCTTTTTGAGAGAAGGTGTGGACAGTTCTTTACTTATAGCTGACCACATCTCAAAAATGACACAGAAAAATTAAGATCTTTTTTTAAATGTATTTATTTTTTAATTGAAAGATAATTGCTTTACAGAATTTTGTTGCTTTCCATTTCAACGCTTTAAAACAGTATACTATAGACCATTGTCCAAAATCAGGCTCTCTCCTTTTCATGTTGTTTTGTTTGCTTGAATCATAGCCACACTCATTTGTTTCATCATGTCTATACCAGCATGCATGTTACAGAAGCAGAGCTGAGTAACTGTGACAGAGATCACATTGTCCACAAAGTCTGAAATATTTATTATATGACCCTTTATAAAAAAAAGTTTCTGGCCCTGCTTTAAAATGTAAAACCATCAGACAAAGCAGAGAATAGATTTTAATTGCCATTGGGTCAAAAACCATGACTGGAGCAAGACAGAACAAATAAGAGGTAACAAGCAAGGCATAAATCAAACCACAAGAAATTCTGGGAGGTTTTTTTTTTTTTTTTTTGCTATAATATGAAGTAATTAATAAAAACAATTCAAGGAAGTTTTTGCTAATGCTCTGACTATAATAGGTAGTTATATAAATTTTAGACATATTGCCGCTGCTGCTGCTGCTAAGTTGTTTCAGTCGTGTCCGACTCTGTGCGACCCCATAGACGGCAGTCCACCAGGCTCCGCCATCCCTGGGATGCTCCAGGCAAGAACACTGGAGTTGGTTGCCATTTCCTTCTCCAATGCATGAACGTGAAAAGTGAAAGTGAAGATAAAAGTGTCCAACTCTTTGTGACCCCATAGACCGCAGCCTACCAGGCTCCTCTGTGCATGGGATTTTCCAGGCAAGAGTACTGGAGTGGGTTGCCATTAGACATATTAGGCATGGCAAAATCATGAAAATAACTAAGTAGTACTATTTTTATTTTAATACAACTCATATGCTATAATATAAAGGAAATATACGAGGCTAGGGTCTCAGGAAAACCACAAAATATAAGAAATCAAACAGAAATCACAATAATCCATGCATCTGTGTGTGATGTGGGACACATAAAATAAAATGGCTTAAGGATGGACTTACGCTACTCAAAATAGTGTAAATTGTTAATTTTGACAGATAGATACTTTGGCAGATCAAAAAATGATTGATTTCATTTCTCTCATTAGGAAGAAAAATTACAGGGTAGAACCTGCCAGGAAATGCTAGGGAAACCTATTGCTATATTAGAAATCAAAGATAAAAATACAAAATACAGATACTCTGACCTAGGAAACAGTGTTATATTTGCATAATACAGAGAAGGAAGGGAAATGACTGACTAAACAAAGTTACAGTCCTATAGTTTTAATTTTCTGCTTTTTCTACACCACAAGAAAAAATAAAAAATAACAATCTATGCACTTCTTTCCTGAAAAAAAAAAAAGTGGTAAATTGAAATATTTTTTCTTCCACTGAAAATCCTCAAGCAACTCAACAAAATACTTGAGGTTTACATGACAAGAGACATTCTTCTCTTCATTACTCACATGATAGCAATGGAATCAATCATTATTGGCATATTTGTTTGAAAAATCTTTTGCAAATCATTCCTTATGTTTTCATACAATGAGCTTGAAAGTTAAAACTCAATTTTAAGAGTTTTCACAGGCATTGAATAGCATTCCCAATATTATATTTATTTCCATCTTTAGCAATATGTGAACTGTGAAATTCCAGATGTTCAAGCTGGTTTTAGAAAAGGCAGAACCAGAGATCAAATTGCCAACATCCACTGGATCATCAAAAAAGCAAGAGTGTTCCAGAAAAAACATCTATTTTTGCTTTATTGACTATGCCAAAGCCTTTTGACTGTGTGGATCACAATAAACTGTGGAAAATTCTGAAAGAGATGGGAATGCCAGTCCTCTTGAGAAACCTATATGCAGGTCAGGATGCAACAGTTAGAACAGGACCTGGAACAACGGACTGGTCCTATTTTCCAAATAGGAAAAGGAGTACAGCTAGGCTGTATAATGTCACCCTGCTTATTTAACTTTTAGGCAGAGTACACCATGAGAAATGCTGGGCTGGAAGAAGCACAAGCTGGAATCAAGATTGCCAGGAGAAATATCAATAACCTCAGATATGCAGATAACATCAACCTTACGGCAGAAAGTGAAGAGGAACTCAAAAGCCTCTTGTTGAAAGTGAAAGAGGAGAGTGAAAAAGTTGGCTTAAAGCTCAATATTCAGAAAATGAAGATCATGGCATCTGGTTCCATTACTTCATGGCAAATAGATGGGGAAACAGTGGAAACAATGTTAGACTTTATTTTTGGGGGCCTGAAAATCACTGCAGATGGTGATTGCAGCCATGAAATTAAAAGATTCTTACTCCTTGGAAGGAGAGTTATGACCATCCTAGATAGCATATTCAAAAGTAGAGACATTACTTTGCCAACAAAAGTCCGTCTAGTCAAGGCCATGGTTTTTCCTGTGGTCATGTATGGATGTGAGAGTTGGACTGTGAAGAAAGCTGAGTGCCAAAGAATTGATGCTTTTGAACTGTGGTGTTGGAGAAGACTCTCGAGAGTCCCTTGGATTGCAAGGAGATCCAACCAGTCCATCCTAAAGGAGATCGGCCCTGGGTGTTCTTTGGAAGGACTGATGCTAAAGCTAAAACTCCAATACTTTGGCCACCTCACGCAAAGAGTTGACTCATTGGAAAAACTCTGATGCTGGGAGGGATTGGGGGCAGGAGGAGAAGGGGACGACAGAGGATGAGATGGCTGGATGGCATCACCGACTCGATGGACATGAGTTTGAGTGAACTCCGGGAGTTGGTGATGGACAGGGAGGCCTGGCGTGCTGCGATTTATGGGGTCGCAAAGAGTTGGACATGCCTGAGCGACTGAACTGAATTGAACTGATACCTTTCTTACAAATTTTAGAATGCTTGGTAAATTTAATTCCTAATCCAAAGTCAAATGAAATCTAAGGAAATTATATCTTCTCATGATTAATCTATGCCCCTGTTTTATTCATCTTGTGTGTCACATTTTATCTCTAACTAGCTTTCCAAGGAAATAACATTTATACTGATGAGGCATTCTCTCTAATCGCCCACAACTCTATTGGTTTAAATGTGAATACTCTTACTCTGTTGGCTAAAACAGGGAATTTTTTAGGAGTTTGTTCATATGTTTATTCTGATATGTTGTTGTTTAGCTGAAAACAACAACTGAGTTGTTTAGACTCTTTGCAACACCATGTACTGTACTACGCCAGGCTCCTCTGTCCATGGGGTGTCCCAGGCAAGAATGCTGAAGTAGGTTGCCATTCATTCTCCAAGGGATTTTCCTAACTCAGGGATTTAACCTGCCTCTCTTGCTTGACAGGCAGATTCTTTACCACTAAGCCATTTGGGAGACACTTATTCTGATATGGTCCATCATATGAACATATCTGAGGACATAAAGCAAAAATTGCTGGAAGTCTTATTTTATCTTATATTAAATGCAATTTAAGTCAGTTAAAATTCACACACTTAAAAGTTATTGTTTTCTTTATATCAATAAAAATTACATAGATTTGAGTTTAAAATGCCTAATTTTAATAATTTGGGTATAACTTTGATATTAAATTAGACCTCAGGTAGTACACCATATTTTTCAGAACTCGTACTCTTCAATGTTACTGCTGCTAGAAAAACCTCATTTTTATTATTAGGAAAACATTTTAGACCACTAAAGATGTGTGAGAATTTCTCTGGTATTTCTTGGAATAAAATTTTATCTACGTACTATCTATCTAAAGATAAGGTCATCTTTTGGTCTCAGGCACAAATGATCTTTGTATAGTAATAAGGCAAACAAGTATTAGAATTTGCAGTTGGAGGTGATAATTGGTTCAAATTGGGAAAGGAGTATGTCAAGGCTGTACATTGTCACTCTGCTTATTTAACTTCTTTGCAGATTACATCATGCAAAATGCTGGGCTGGATGAGTCACAAACTGGAATCAAGAATGCCAGGAGAAATATCAACAACCTTCGCTATGCAGATGATACCACTCCAATGGCAGAAAGTGAAGAGGAAATAAAGAAACTCTTGAGGAAGGTGAAAGAGCTGGGTTAAAACTCAACACTAAAAAAACTAAGATCATGGCATCCAGTCCTATCACTTCATGGGAAACAGAAGGGGAAACAATAGAAGTAGTGACAGATTTTCTTTTCTTGGGCACCAAAATCATTGTGGACAGTGATTGCAGCCATGAAATTAAAACGTTCTTGCTCCTTGGAAGGAGAGCTATCACAAACCCTACACAGTGTATTAGAAAGCAGAGACATCACTACCAACAAAGGTTGATATAGTCAAACCTATGATTTTTCCAGTAGTCATGTATAGATGTGAGAGTTGGACTATAAAGAATAATGAGCACCAAATAAATGATGCTTTCTAACTGTGGTGTTGGAGAAGACTCTTGAGAGTCCCTTGGACAGCAAGGAGCTCAAACCAGTCAATCCTAAAGGAAATAAACTCTGAATATTTATTGCAAGGATTGATGCTGAAGTTCCAATACTTTGGCCACCTGATGAGAAGAGCCGACTCATTGGAAGAGACCCTGATGCTTGTGACTTAAGGCAGGAAGAGAAGGGGATGACAGAGAATGAGATGGTTGTATGCAACCATTGATTCAATGGATATGAATCTGAGCAAACTCCAGGAGATAGTGAAGGAGAGGGAAGCCTGGCAAGCTACAGTTCGTGGGGTTGCAAAGAGACAGACACAACTTAGTAACTGAAAAACAACAAATGATTTTTAGATTTCATGCCAACAGAAGTATGAGATCTGTATTTAGAAATGCTTTTCTATTTAACTCATTTACACCCTTTGTAACAACTTTTATCATTAATATTGATTTAAGGAACACATTTGGTTTTCAGAACCTTAGAGAGCAACACAGATACTTAGATGCCTTTTGACTGACAAACTTTAAACTATCTGACTATAAGTTGTTTTAAAAAGTCAGAAAAGAAAAATGAAAAAAAAATATGAGAGAAGCTCGTTAAACACTAGCACCTTTTGTTGTCTATTTGCTACCACTAATAGAAAGTGTTTATTTAATATCTTTCCTTTCTTATGCTTTGTGCTTGTCATTGGGTTTGTATTCTTGCCACTTTAAAAAATATACTTGAAGACTTAAAAAAAAGTCTCTGGAATTTTCACTGTAATTATGCTACATTTATTGATTGCTTTGCAGAAAATTTACTTTAGGTCAACATCAAGTTTATCAACAGAATGATCAGTCAGTCAGTCAATTCAGTCGCTCAGTCACGTCCGACTCTTTGCAACTCCATGAACCGCAGCACGCCAGGCCTCCCTGTCCATCACCAACTTCCGGAGTTCACCCAAACCCATGTTACATATACTCAAACTTTAAGTTTTATCACATCAGTACTACACTGGCTTATTCCAACTTTTTAGTAGGTTTTGAAAATAGGAAATATGAATCAGAAATGCTCTTCCTTTTCCAGAATTTATGACTACTCTGGATCCCTTGCATTTCCATGGGAATTTCAGGATTAGCTTATCAGTGTCTATAAATAAGATAGCTATGAGTTTCTGCAGGGTTGCATTGAATCTGTAGATCAATTTGGGAAGGACTGCCAATTTTAAGCCTTTCGAAAATACTTTGGTCTTCCTTAATTTCTTTCAGGAATATGTTATTCTCTCAAGACTTGGTACTAAGTGGACTATAAACAAGAAGCAAATATTTATAGATAAATCTTAACCCAAACAAGTACTTTTTAAAATATCCTATTCTTTCTGGGGTTTCCCAGGTCGTGCTTGGGATAAAGAACCTGCCTGCCATTACAGCAGACTAAGAGATGCAGGTTCAATCCCTGGGTTGGGAAGATCCCCTGGAGGAGGGCATAATAATCCACTCCAGTATTCCTGGCTAAAGAATCCCATGGACATAGGAGCCTGGAGAGCTAAAGTCCATAGGGTTACAAAGATTTAGACGTGACTGAAGCAACTTAGCATGTATTCTTTCTTCCGTTACCCTTTCGGTTCCATTGCAAATCTTTAGCTCAGTTATCCTTTTTACTTGAAAATGGTTGCTTTAGTGCAATTCCTTAAATACTCTGCATTCAGTTTCTCTTACCTTTGCTCCCACATTTGTTTGCTTCTCCTTTTCTTTTGTTCTTGCTTCTATATTCTTTTGCTCTGCAGCAACTATAGCATTGATTGTTTTTTTTTTTCCCCTTCCATTCCATTCATTATCTCTTCCATGAGGTCTAATTCTAAGTTTTAAACTTCCTGATAGCCATTTTTATCTCTTTTCATTCAACAATCTCACATTTGCCCTTCTTGTCATTCAATATGACCTATCAGCATACTCAAACTCTTTAGATTTGAAGTCTTAGGAAAATTTTATATTAAAGCTATATTTAGCTTTATATTATGTACATATATATAGTGTTACCAAGTCTTACTGCTTTTATTTTTTTCACTTTATTTATTTATTTATTTTTTAATTTTAAAATCTTTAATTCTTACATGTGTTTCCAAACATGAACCCCCCTCCCACCTCCCTCCCCATAACATCTCTCTGGGTCATCCCCATGCTCTTTGTACTCTTTATGTGATGAGCTGAATTTAGGCACTCATGACAGCTATCTTTCAGAATACTATTTTATTTTCTGAGTTTCTTGTTATCCTTTTCATCTTATACTTTGCTATTTTTTTATTCTTTTGACATTTTCAAACATATAAAGTTTTTGCAAATAATAAAAGGAGCAATATCGATGTACCTTTCACACAGCTCCTAGCAAAATCCTAACATTTTGCAATGCTTGTTTCAATTTTTTTAACTTAAAAATAAATACATAATGATAGGTTTTAAGCCTTTTGTGTCCTTTTCATTAGTACATTCTTCTCTCTCTTTCCAGATGCAAAAACTATGCTGAAGTTGGTGTTTATACTTCCCCAACATGTTATCTACTATTACTGTATGTATCCATCCATAGACAACATATTTATGTAGCTTTTTTTTTTGCATATTTTCAGTCTTTAATTGCTTCCCTCATGGCTCAGATGATAAAGCATCTGCCTCCAATGAGGAAGACCCAGGTTCAACCCCTGGGTCAGGAAGATCCCTTGGAGAAGGAAATGAAAGCCCACTCCAGTACTCTTGCCTGGAAAATCCCATGGATGGAGGAGTTAGGCGGGCTACAATCCATGGGGTCACAAAGAGCTGGACATGACTGAATATGTACGTATACCATAAGCATATAATCTTTAATTAAATAACACAAAATTATTTTAAAATTCATCTTTAAATCAAATCTGATTTATAGGCTTATTTATATTAATATCAATAAAGGCAGTAAAAATCATTTGAAACTACTATATTTTATTCTGGAATATATAGCTATAACCATTTTCATAGATGGTTATTTGAGTTGTTCATAATGACAACCCATTGCTTCAAGGGTAATTTCATATTTATGTTATTATTTAATTTTGAAATAATTTTAGTATTTTGTTTCAAATAACTTTAGACTTGTAGAAAATCTGCCGAAATGGAAGAGAGTGTTTCTATATTCCTTTCAGTCAGCTTGCCCTAATGTTAACATCTTATCTAACCACAGTATGAGTATTGAAACCAACAGATTAATATTAGTACAACATTAACTAAGTACAGAATCTACAGAATCTCTTCACATTTCTATAGTGTTTTCCTCTAATAACATTTTCCTTTCCCAGAATTCCATCCAGGATTACTTATCCTATTTAATTTTCATGTATCCTTAGATTTTAATCTGTGACAATTCCTCACTCTTTCCTTGTGTTTCATGACCTTGAAATATTTTTAGTTTACTTGCCAGACACAATGTCCCATGATTAGGGATTTTCTGACATTTAGTCACGATGAGATTAAAACTGCCTTGCTGGCAAGGATGACACTGTTCTGCCCTTCTCATTATTTTATATCAGGAGGCATATAATATCAATAATATGTCTTATTAGTAGTGATGTTACTTTGATTATTTAAAGAGCAACAATATTCTGCCAAGTATTTCAACTGTAAAGTTATAATCTTTTTTAGTCTCTAAGTCATGTCCGACTCTTGGGACTCCAGTGACTATAGCCCACCAGGCTTCTCTGTTCATGAGATTTCCCAGGCAAGAATACTGGAGTGGTTTGCCATTACCCTCTCCAGGGGATCTTCCCAACCCAGGGATCAAACCCTTGTCTCCTGCATTGGCAGGCGGATTCTTTACCACTGAGCCACCAGGGAAGCCCTCAAATCATAATATTCCTCTGGAAATCAGTCAATTCCTTGGAAAAAGATACCTTAAGAATGTATAAACAACCTATTTATCTTCAAACTCTCACCCTTAGCACATACTTCCAGTTCTTGTTTTCAACAATTATTACTGTGGTTTCCCAATAATAATTTTCTATATCCTTTATCACTGGTATATGTTTTAATTGAAATTCTTCTGAGAAAACAGGCAGTCCTTTATTCCGTGTACCAATTCAATTATTTATTTATATCAGTATTGACTCATGGATATTGGATATTTGTTTTGTTGCATGACTTCTAATCAAATATTACTGCTATTTTTGCCAATTAAATTGTTACAGATTTGGCCATATGGAGCTTTTTCAGATCATTACCTTCATTTCAATTTTTTATAATGTCCTTATTGAAAAAAAAATACTCTTTTACATTATGGCACCACAAGTTGCTCTAGGATTATTTTGCAATTTCTCTGCCCCAGCCCTGAAATCAACCACTTCTCCAGGAAATTCTGGCTCGTTTTGTTGGATAATCACGGTGAGAATAAATCCTCAGTAAAAATGTGTGTAAAAATCTTTCATAAGCATGTATTATCAGAAGTAGAATTATGGAGACAAAGAGGAATGAATTTTTTAATTTCATTAGATATTGTCAAAATGCTAAACATTGTAGTCTTTCAATTCCTTCAGAAGTATATAAAGATTTTGTTTTATAGTCTCAACAATGCTTGATATTACAAGACTTAAAAAAATTCACTAATCTAATGGATAATATTCTGTTGTAACTATTTTGTTTTCCTGAAATCTATTAAGGTGAAGTAACATGTATATATTAGCTAAGTGATTTTTATTTTCTATACCCTGCTTTTCAATATCTTTGGCAATTTTTCCATTGCTTTGTTGGCCTTTTAATGATTGATTTTCAAGTACATACATATTCAGGATAAGAATATTCATTAATGTATTATGATTTAAATTATTTGTTTACGATTAAGACATTGTAACATGGCATAATCAAACTATAAACTTACTTATATTTTATGAAAAAAGTCTAGAATTTACATTGATGGACTGGTATGGTAACTCAGATAAAATAAGCAATCTAGGCTTCTCTTTTCTTCCATAGCAATCATCAGGAATATTTCATGGTTCCAAATGACTATTGTAATTAAAGCTATCAAAATCATATTCTGGGAAACAGAAAGAACAATTGAAGAATGGAAGGCTTAAACTTTTCTTAAAGCAGACTTCATGACAATTTCTTTCAATTTTTCTTTTTTATATATTATTGACTGGAGCTTCCCAAGTGGCACTAGTGGTAAAGAACCTGCCTGCCAGCGTAGAAGACATAAGAGATGAAAGTTCGATCCCTGGGTTGAGAAGATCCCCTGGAGAAGGAGATAGCAACCCACTCCAGTATTCTTGCCTGGAAAATCCCATGGACAGAAGAGCCTGGCAGGCAACAGTCCATAGGGTTGCAAAGATTTGGACATGACTGAAGTGACTTAGCATGCACAACTGGAACTTAATCATATGGTTACCCCTAGATGCAGTGGAGGCTGGGAAAAGAAGGTTTTATTTTGAGTGATAATCCACTAAAAATCAGAGTTCTTGCAGCAAAAATGAAGGGTATTCGACAGTCTCTTCCACAATTACCTATACACTTAATCAATTAACTAATTATTTGTAACAAACCACTTGAAAGCTGAGTAGCTTGAAACAGCAATACATATTTAGCTCATAATTATTTGGACTGGCAATTTAGGCTGCAATCAATTGAGAAAATCTGATGACTTTGGGCTGGGGTTTAACATTGTGATTGGCTGCTTCTTGAGATTTATTTGCTACCTGCTCTGAAGCTCCTGAGCTTTCCTTCACATCTTCTCATCCTCTACTCAGAGCCATAACTTCTGGGCTCTTTTATAAGTCAGTGTGAGGTTTCCTAGGGAATGAGTGAAAGTGTTCAAGGCCATTGAGGTCTTGGCTCAGGCTAGCACATCATCACTTCCTCCTCACTCTACTGAATAACGCATGTCATGGGGTCAAACTAGATTCAACTCTTCATGTGAAGAGCTGCAGAGTCACAGAGCTAGTGAGTGAACATGTATAACTACAGTCATTTAAAACAATCAATCTACTCCAGTCATATAGAAATTCCTGAAAACAATGCTTGCAGAATCTCCTAAATTTGCTTTAGATTGGTATCTTGTTATTCTTATGTTTGTGGCTTTTTTTTTTTTTTTTTAAGAAAATTAACCTGCTGTTTCCCCCTACCCTTAGTCCAGGAAAAATAAGAAATCGAGTCATTTATGTACGTTTTTTGATAGCAGAGTTGCATGTTTGGTGAACTGCAACATCATTTTTGCCATGTTTTACCTTGTGCAATTATTACAATTACCTTCTAAAAAAAAAAAGAAAGAACAAAAATGATTAAGCATAGAATCACTCATTTATTGAGTAAAGTTTAGGTTCAAACTTCCAGCAGATAAATGTGGCCTGGACCATTTGAAAAATATAATTTGAAATCAGCCAAATGACTTAAGTGACATTTCAAAATGTCATTTTGAGAAAGCTGAGGAAAAGTGGTGATTAAATCATACAGTAGTTATTTAATGAGTTGATCTATATGCTAATAGTTACTTTGCATGAATCTTTCAGTGCTTGCAAAGAATCACCAGGCAGCTTCCATCTGCTTTGTTTCAACTAGCTCGATGGCCTGTGCATTTCAGAGATAAAGGCTTGTAGGAAAAGTCCAGTCATTTGTCTGGGAAGGCTGCTTCCTCAAACAACCCTCAGAGTTTTTCCTGCCCACTTGCTTGTTTCCTTCCCTTTGCTCTTCCTAGTGGCTTGCACAAACTCAATTGTGTGGATTTGAGATATGGCAAATTTCAGAGAACTGATAAGACTAGGAGTACACTCATGAGAGTCTGATGGTGAGAAAGTTATGTCCTTGCTCCTCTCTTTAAAGACAAAATAATAAAATAAATTAACAAATGAAAATGGAATATAAAAGTGAAAATGATGTTATTACATTAGAAGAATTTATAAAATGCCTTAAAAATGTTTTTGATCTTACTTGAGAATCACTTTCAGGGAGGAGGTACATAGTTACACATAAAGCTCTCTGGAGTCTACTCCTCTTTACCCACAGCCTCTATCACACACAATCTGTGGATTTGGAAGTGCTGATAAAAACCTTACTGATGCCAATCACACTTTCCAATAAAAGATCTTATCATGCTACTGTCCTACAAAAGTCAAACATTTTTATATATTTGCTGGATTTTTGTCTTAGATATTCAACATATTGCAGAAAAACAAAGACCAGGTTGGGGTTCTTCTGCTATTCATTTTTCTTTTAGAAAATATATCAGTGGTCAAAAATATGTTGCATAAATACAAGTATGATCCATTACTTATGGATAAAAAGCTTTGTTTTCCTTTTATTTCAGATATAATAGATCAAATTTGATTTTTTCAACCAAAGGTGAAAGCCTTTATATCATGATACTATTGCTATAATCGCTATCATACAATGTGATTTATAAATGATGTAATGCATACATAGAATGTCAAAAGTTTCAGTTACATAATACATTACTTGAGTTTAGAGCACATATACAAAAAATGAATGGTGTTAAAACTGAAAAACTGTCTCCTTGTGTCTACTAATCATTTTAGTCATTTTAAAATAGGGAACTGATTTAAAGTTTTCATAAATCCTAGTTTTAGTGGAGAAGGCAATGGCACCCTACTCCAGTACTCTTGCCTGGAAAATCCCATGGGTGGAGGAGCCTGATAGGCTGCAGTCCATGGGGTCACTAGGAGTCGGACATGACTGAGCTACTTCACTTTCCCTTTTCACTTTCATGCATTGGAGAAGGAAATGGCAACCCACTCCAGTGTTCTTGCCTGGAGAATCCCAGGGACGAGGGAGCCTGGTGGGCTGCCATCTATGGGGTCGCACAGAGTCGGACACGATTGAACGGACTAAGCAGCAGCAGCAGCAGCAGTAAAGGAAAATATTTTCAGTTAATCAAATTAGCCCCTTAAACTGCTGAAGAAACCTAATTGAAACTGAATCAAGTAATTTGCATAAATCACACCATCAAATGTTTCTCTTTAGTCTATTTAATTGTCATTTGTATAAAGAATAAACATTCAAATATATTAACACAAACCAGGCCTCTGCAATTCCTCATATTATTATGAAACATTTCTAATTTTGTCATTACTTAATTAGATTTAATATTTTAATGCTTCAATTTAAAGTTATTTCTTTTGGAAACATTAGGTCTAAACTATCTTGCTTTCAGAGATTTTCTGAAGAGGAAATCAGCTTATAATCAGTGTTATTTCCGTTCAGTACAGTTCCTTCGCTCAGTCTTGTCCGACCCTTGACCCCATGGACTGCAGCATGCCAGGCATCCCTGTCCATCACCAACTCCAGGAGTTTACTCAAACTCATGTCCATTGAATCAGTGATGCCATCCAACCATCTCATCCTCTGTCATCCCCTTCTCCCAACTTCAGTCATTCCCAGCATCAGGGTCTTTTCAAATGAGTCAGCTCTTCACAGCAGGTGGCCAAAGTATTAGAGTTTCAGCTTTAACATCAGTATTTCTAATGAATATTGAGGACTGATCTCTTTTAGGATGGACTGGTTGGATCTCCTTGCAGTCCAAATGTCTCTCAAGAGTGTTCTCCAACACCACAGTTCAAAAGCATCAATTCTTCAGTGCTCAGCTTTCTTTATAGTCCAACTCCCACATCCATACATGACTATTGGAAAAACCATAGCCTTGATTAGATGGACCTTTGTTGGCAAAGTAATGTCTCTGCTTTTTAATATGCTATCTAGGTTGGTCATAACTTTTCTTTCAAAGAGTCAGTGTCCTTTAATTTCATAGCTGCGGTCATCATCTCCAGTGATTTTGGAGCCCCCCAAAATAAAGCCTGTCACTGTTTCCCCATCTATTTGTCATGAAGTGATGGGACCAGATGCCATGATCTTAGTTTTCTGAATGTTGAGATTTAAGTCAACATTTTCATTCTCCTCTTTCATCAAGAGGCTCTTTAGTTCTTCTTCACTTTCTGCCATAAGGGTGGTGTCATCTGCATATCTGAGGTTATTGATATTTCTCCCGGCAATCTTGATTCCAGCTTGTGCTTCTTCCAGCCCAGCATTTCTCATGATCTACTCTGCATATAAGTTAAATAAGCAAGGTGACAATATACAGCCCTGACGTACTCCTTTTCCTATTTGGAACCAGTCTTTTGTTCCATGTCCAGCTCTTAACTGTTGCTTCCTGACCTGCATATAGGTTTCTCAAGAAGCAGGTCAGGTGGTCTGCTATTCCCATCTCTTTCAGAATTTTCCACAGTGTTATTTACCAAATAACTAAGTGGATTTTTTTTTTAATGTGTTAGAAAACATGGCATGTTCCTTCTTAGAGTGTGATCCACATATTTCTTTAAACAATAAATCTTTTCCTTACTTCATTATACATGACTTGCTCTTCAGAAATGTTTGGCATTTTGGGTCAAGATATGTGTGGATATTTTAAAAATACATAGAAAATAGATACCTATCTATATACTTGTATTTGAGTACTGACTGCTGCTTATACAAATTTCTATCTGATATTAAGTAATATGAGTAATATTTTATCTTTTAGATTATTTTTGCCTAAATATTACCAAGGATTGACATAATATTTAGATATCATTGCCCTGTGCACTTGTAAAGAGAGCTGATTTTAAAATGAGCTTTTATTGGAACTCCTTTTCTGCTTTTTGCCCTCTTTTTATTCTTTTATTAACAATGAAAAATCAAAGTATTTCTATATATGTGATGTGCAGTACAAATAATAACAATAATGAACACTGTGAACCCACTACCTATGGAGAGGCCATTACTAATATGTTTGAAGCATCTCTGAATGTTCTGATTATATTCACCTACCTCCAGAGGTAGCCACTGTCATGATTATTGTCATTGTTATTCAAGTTGCTAAGTCATGTCTGACTCTTTGTGACCTCATGGACTGTAGTATGCCAGGCTCCTCTGACCGCCGGTAACTCCTGGAGTTTTCTCAAACTTATGTCCATTGAGTCAGTGATACTATCTAACCATTTTATCCTCTGTTACCCTTTTCTCCTTTTGCCTTGAGTCTTTCCCAGCATTAGGGTCTTTTCCAACAAGTTGGCCACATCAGGAGGCCAAAGTATTGGAGCTTCACCTTCAGCAACAGTCCTTCCAATGAATATTCAGGTTTGATTTCCTTTAGGATTGACTGGTTTGATCTCCTTGCAGTCCAAGGGATTTTCAAGAGTCTTCTCCAGCACCAAAATTTGAAAGAATCAATTATTTGGTGCACTGCCTTCTCTATGGTGCATTCATTTATTCATTTAACAAACATCCAGTCAATACTTACCACATGCCAGCACTGTTTTAAATGCTATATACACAGTAGTGAAGAAAATGAGACAGAAGTCTCCTAACCTTGGGAATTCCAGTGGTCCAGAGGTTAGGACTCAGTGCTTTTGCTGTTAGACCCAGGTTTGATCCCTGGACAAGGAACTAAGATCCTGCAAGCTGTGATGTGCGGTCAAAAATATCTCTTGACCTCAAACAGTTTATATTATACAGACAGAAGTAAATAATAAACAAAGAAAATAAATCAAATATATCAAGAATACTTAATGATAAATGCTGGAGAAGGAAATGGCAACCCAACTCCAGTATTGTCTGGAAAATCCTATGGATAGAAGAGCCTGAAAGTCTATAGTCCATGGGTTTGCAAAAGTGTCAACACAACTTAGTGACTAAAAAACAACAAAATTGACAACAATCTTACTGAGAAGTGGTCAAACTCTGGATGTGTTTTGAAAGCAGAACCAACAAAATTTGCTGATGGATATAGGGAAAAAGGATTCAAGGTCTGAGTGACTAAAAGACAGGGTATTTCAGTGTACTACATGAGCTGGGAAAGCCTGAAGGAAGAGCTTACGCTGGAGGGAGAGTTATGATCTTGGCTATAGCAATGTTAAGAATGAGAGACTCAGTCACCAACATGAATATGCCATGTACTGAATAGTGCATGTCTGAAAAGTAAGCAAAGGATCTGGGCTAGAGATTTAAATTTGGAAATCATCAGCATACAAATAATCTTTATTAGTTCTTATGGGTTGCTATTTGAAACTATAAATGTCCATGTGAACACTTCTTTAGCATTAAACAACAAATTCAGACATGATTTTTTAAAATCTTACTTTGAATACTAGATATTCAGTGACATCAATTTGTATTTACCTTTTTCTCAGACTGCTGCTTGTACACGTCTTGGGGAGGGTGATTTGATTTCTCATTTTGTTATTGATGTTTAGTTAGATCACATTTATTACTTTTCAGTTCAGTTCAGTCGCTCAGTCGTGTCTGACTCTTTGCGACCCCATAAATTGCAGCACGCCAGGCCTCCTTATCCATCACCAACTCCCGGAGTTCACTCAGACTCATGTCCATCAAGTCTGTGATGCCATCCAGCCATCTCATCCTCTGTCATCCCCTTCTCCTCCTGCCCCCAATCCCTCCCAGCATCAGAGTCTTTTCCCATGAGTCAACTCTTCACATGAGGTGGCCAAAGTACTGGAGTTTCAGCTTTAACATCATTCCTTCCAAAGAAATCCCTGGGCTGATCTCCTTCAGAATGGACTGGTTGGATCTCCTTGCAGTTCAAGGGACTCTCAAGAGTCTTCTCCAACACCACAGTTCAAAAGCATCAATTCTTCGGCGCTCAGCCTTCTTCACAGTCCAACTCTCACCTCCATACATGACCACTGGAAAAACCATAGCCTTGACTAGATGGACCTTTATTGGCAAAGTAATGTCTCTGCTTTTGAATATGCTATCTAGGTTGGTCTTAACTTTTCTTCCAAGGAGTAAGCGTCTTTTAATTTCATGGCTGCAATCACCATCTGCAGTGATTTATTTCTTTTATCTGAGGCTATTTTCCAAATAACAATTTATTATGTCATTTTTTATGACAAATTGTAATCCCATACCAATTTAAAATATTAAGTATATTGCTCCATATTTATTTACCATTATATTTTTTAAAGATTTTACTTTTCAGAACAATTTTATTTTGTTTTATTTGATTTGGTCACATTGTGCAGAATGCGAGATCTTAGTTAACTAACCTAGGATTGGATCCATGCTCCCCCACAGTGGAAGCATGGAATCTTAACCACTGGACTGCCAGGCAAGTTCTGAGTACAATTTTACATTCACAGCAGAATTGAGTGGGTACAGAGACTTGCCATATATCTGCTACCCATATATGGTTTAGTGCTGAGAGTCATGTCCAACTCTTGTGACCCAATGGACTGTAGCCCACCAGGCTCCTCTGTCCATGGGATTTCTCAGGCAAGAATACTGGAGTGGATTGCCGTTTCTTCTCCAGGGGATCTTCCTGACACAGGAATCAGACCTGAGTATCCTGCATTGCAGGTGGATTCTTGCACTACAGGCAGATTATTCACCAATTGAGCTATGAGGGAAGCCCACCCATGTATGCATGTATGCATTAATATTTCTCTCTGCTGAGAAATTTCTTCACTTATTTTCCTGTGTATATGTGCGTGTGTGTTTCCTTAACTAGTCAGAAAGATACTTGAGGCAAGGCTAAGCCAGACACTATGAACATTTGGCTTTTCAAGAGATAACTACAAGTGTGGGGCTACCAATAGAATTTGAAACAAAGATTAATAACTGTCTCAACTCTTTTATTTTGCTTTACTTTGCCCTCATGTTCTCCTCTGCTAGTGCAAGCATGTTAAATACTTAAGCCAAGCATCCCAGCCTTCAATGTTACTCTTTTTTTTAATTGAATTTCAATACAAGAACCTATTATTTTATAAAGCATTATCCTATTATATATTAATTATTCAATAAATATTAATTGGATAAAAGTAACTCCCTTTGAGGTATAAAAGGCTTAATCATTTTCAGCCTTTTAAAATATTTGTTAACTTATTTAGGAAATAACATAGAACTTCCCCTAAGAGACAGTTTTATTTTGTTCTTTTTTATTTTCTCAGCATTCAGCATGAAGTCTGTCACATAATAAGTATTCACAAAATACATTATCTGTAAATTGAGAAAGAAAAATTTCCCATTTTACATAGCTAAGATGTTATATAGAGACATAAAGATTTTAGGGTAACATAGACTTAGCATTCCTGCTTGCCTATTCCTGGGTGATGATTTTTTAAATCCACATATTGACATGCATGTTTAAATACATGGATTATATTAACTTCATTAAAGACATTTAAAAGAGAGATATCAGTGATCACATTAGATTTTACTTGAATCCATTAAGCTATATGTCAAGCTCTAGCATGTTTATTAGCCAACAGATACATTGATATTTATGTCAAAAGAAAAGTCTTCTAAAAGTTGTGATTTGTATTAACAAGATCATGGAAAATCAATAAGGTTTGTCCTAGATTGAGGAAGGAAGTCATAGATAAACTACTTGCTGACCGCCTAGTGCAAATGATTCAGTGTCTATAAAACCTTGAATGTGTATTATCTGTATAATAAAATCTGACACTTTTATCTGTTTTATTGCTCATTTTTTTCTTCCATTTGTTTACTTTTTTGCATATTTTATTCCATGTGCTATGGACATAAAATCAACTTACACAATTCTCTGGCTTTAAATAATTCTCAAGTATGAGGGAAAAATATTTTTCAACAAATAAATATAATACAATTAACTCTCTTATAACGCAGAATGGTACTGAAACTGAAAGAATACTAATGACACAAATGACTTCCAGGTTTAAGTACATGTGGAGGAATTTTTTTGAAAGTGGTCACCTTCTACGTGACCCTCTCATCTGGAACCATTATATCCTCTCCTACATCTTGCAAGCTTTAAACACAAGAAGGAAGAAGGCTCTATAACTAATAGTTGGCATATTTGTGACATGTTGCTGAGTCCTACCCTAGTCCTTGGACAGGCCACTAAAAATAAATGAACCATACCCCGCATTTCCAATCATCAAAGTCTATGTTAATCTGTATTATTTTAAGCTACATATTCATAGAATGCATGTCCATTGCCTTTATTAAGGCTGAATTTTAATATGCTCTTTTATTGCTTAATAATACAGATCAGTAATTTTCGAATTGGGCTCAGAGGAGAACCAAGGATTTCATGGAATCTCCCTCAAGGACTTGTATGATGAAGACTGCAAAAGTGAGCAAAGCAGTTCTTAAAACCACCAATACAATATTGTAAAGCAATTAGCTTCCAATTAAAATAAATAAATTTATATTAAAATATATATATATTTTTTCCATGCAGGATTTCTATGTAAGAGAACCACAGAAGCAGATTTAAAGGGAATATAATATAATCAGATGAGGTTCTAGGAAATCTTTTTAAATGAAATAAAATCTAAATTGATAGTGAAATTATTACGAGCAATAAGATTCTCTTTTACTATTTAATGTCAGGGCATAAGGAGGTCTGAAAATTTCTGCAATGCAGCATATTAATTAAATTAAACTGCATCCCTTCTTTATGGGTTAGTCCTCTTTCTACTCTGCCTACTCTGGTGCTTTGGGAGAGTTACATAGGCCCTCAACTTCAGCTTCCCATGTTATCAAATATGGGTTTTGGATTAAATTGTGTGTGAGTTGATATTTACCATATCAGAATTATATGATTCATTGTGTCCAGAAGTGACAAAGTAATAGGCTGGTGTGATCCTGCATTCAGTTTAGCTCTGTATAATTTACATTTAAATAAAAAATGAGAAATGGTCTCAGACTACTAGAAGTATTACACTGGGAAATTTTCAGGCTTTCAATAATTTAAATGTATTTTATTTAATATAGCAACTTCCTCTTGGGTTTTAGGCAAAGAAACAGATGTGATGCCTCCTGTAAATCACAAGAAAATTTTTCATGCAAGATGATTGACCTGAAGCCTAAAGGCAGTTAGAGTCCATGTACTCTAAAGAGTATTTGCATAACTTATGTAAAAAGAATCCTGATTCATATGTGCCTCTGGGTAACAAATACATGACAAATAAATAACTGAATATTCTAAAAGCAATATTCAAATAACACTCTTGTCTGTCATTGATATGAGATAGGCTATTCATAACTCATAATATGTATATACTCTTCTCTGTAGATTATGATTTAGAAAAATATTTCATTCTACAGGCTTTGACTGAAGTCCCAAGAAGTGAAAACATCTCACAACATCCATAAAGAAACGTCTGCACAAACATAACAGCTTGAATCAGTGATATCAAAGAAAACATTGAGTACATTGGTAAGATTTTAATGACACAAGCTGTAGAATAAAATTACCATCAGCCTGTTTCACATTCATTTCAGTTCAGTTCAGTCGCTCATTCGTGTCCAACTCTTTGAGACCCCATGAATTGCAGCACGCCAGGCCTCCCTGTTTATCACCAACTCCCAGAGTTCACTCAAATTCACATCCATCGAGTTGGTGATGCCATCCAGCCATCTCATCCTCTGTCGTCCCCTTTACCTCCTGCCCCCAATCCCTCCCAGCAACAGAGTCTTTTTCAATGAGTCAACTCTTCGCATGAGGTGGCCAAAGTACTGGAGTTTCAGCTTTAGCATCATTCTTTCCAAAGAAATCCCAGGGCTGATCTCCTTCAGAATGGACTGGTTGGATCTCCTTGCAGTTCAAGGGACTCTCAAGAGTCTTCTCCAACACCACAGTTGAAAAGCATCAATTCTTTGGCACTCAGCTTTCTTCACAGTCCAACTCTCACATCCATACATGACTACTGGAAAAACCATAGCCTTGACTAGATGGACCTTAGTCAGCAAAGTAATGTCTCTGCTTTTGAATATGCTATCTAGGTTGGTGATAACTTTCCTTCCAAGGAGTAAGCGTCTTTTAATTTCATGGCTGCAGTCACCATCTGCAGTGATTTTCAAGCCCCCAAAAATAAAGTCTGACAGTTTCCACTGTTTCCCCATCTATTTCCCATGAAGTGATGGGACCAGATGCCATGATCTTCATTTTCTGAATGTTGAGCTTTAAGCCAACTTTTTCACTCTCCACTTTCACTTTCATCAAGAGGCTTTTGAGTTCCTCTTCACTTTCTGCCATAAGGGTGGTGTCATCTGCATATCTGAGGATATTGATATTCTCCCAGCAATCTTGATTCCAGCTTGTGCTTTAATTTCATTCTATATTATACAGTATACCAGGAAATGTGGTTATTGTCATTTAACCTCTGGGCCCAGTGAATTTTTTTCAAATAATTTATAGACCCCATAAACTGCCACATGCCAAGCTTCCCTGTCCATCACCAACTCCAGGAGTTTACTCAAACTCATGTATTGAGTCAGTGATGTCATCCAATCATCTCATCTTCTGTCATCCCCTTCTCCTCCTGCCTTCAATCTTTCCCAGCAATAGGGTCTCTTCAGATGAGTCAGCACTTCACATCAGGTGGCCAAAGTATTGGAGTTTCAGCTTCAACATCAGCCTTTTTAGTGAACATTCAGGACTGATTTCCTTTAGGATGGTCTGGTTGGATATCCTTGCAGTCCAAGGGACTCTCAATACTCTTCTCCAACATCACAGTCCAAAAACATCAATTCTTCAGCACTCAGTTGTCTTTATAGTCCAACTCTCACATCCATACATGACCACTGGAAAAAAATATAGCCTTGACAAGATGGGCCTTTGTTGGCAAAGTAATGTCTCTGCTTTTTAATACGCTGTCTAGGTTGGTTATTACTTTTCTTGCAAGGAGTAAGCATCTTTCTATTTCATAGCTGCAGTCACCATCTTCATAGATTTTGGAGCCCCCAAAGTAAAGTCTGCCACTGTTTCCATTGTTTCTCCATTTATTTGCCATGAAGTCATAGGACAGGATGCCATGATCTTAGTTTTCTGAATGTTGAGCTTTAAGCCAACTTTTTCACTCTCCTCTTTCACTTTCATCAAGAGGCTCTTTTAATTCTTCTTCACTTTCTGCCATAAGGATGGTGTCATCTGCATATCTAAGGTTATTGATATTTCTCCCCAAAATCTTGATTCCAGCTTGTGCTTACTCCAGCCCAGGGTTTTTCATGATGTACTCTGTATATAAGTTAAATAAGCACTATGACAATTTACAGCCTCATGTACTCCTTTTCGTATTTGTGATCAGTCTGTCATTCCATATCCAGTTCTAACTGTTGTTTCCTGATCTACATACAGGTTTCTCAAGAGGCAGGTCAGGCGGTCTGGTATTCCCATCTCTTTCAGAATTTTCCAGTTTCTTGTGATCCATACAGTCAAAGGCTTTGGCATAGTCAAAAGCAGAAACACATGTTTTTCTAGAACTCTCTTGCTTTTTTGGTAATCTAATCGATGTTGGCAATTTGATCTCTGGTTCCTCTGCCTTCTCTAAATCCAGCTTGAACATCTGGAAGTTCACAGTTCATGTATTATTGAAACCTGGCTTGGAAAATTTTGAGCATTACTTTGCTAGCCTGTGAGATGAGTGCAATTGTGCGGTAGTTTGAGCATTCTTTGGCATTGCCTTTCTTAAGGATTGGAATGAAGACTGACCTTTTCCAGTCCTGTGGCCACTGCTGAGTTTTCCAAATTTGCTGGCATATTGAGTGCAGCCCTTTCACAGCATCATCTTTCAGGATTTGAAATAGCTCAACTGGAATTCCATCACCTCTGCTAGCTTTGTTTGTAGAGATGCTTCCTAAGGCCCACTTGACTTCAAATTCCAGGATATCTGGCTCTAGGTGAATGGTCACACCATTGTGATTATCTGGGTCGTGAAGATCTTTTTTTGTACAGTTCTTCTGTGTATTCTTGCCACCTCTTCTTAATATCTTTTTTTTCTGTTAGGTCCATTCCATTTCTGCCCTTTACTGAGCCCATCTTTGCATGAAATGTTCCCTTGGTATCTCTCATTTTCTTGAAGAGATCTCTAGTCTTTCCCATTCTATTCTTTTCCTCAGTTTCTTTGCACTGATCACTGAGGAAGGCTTTCTTATCTCTCCTTGCTATTCTTTGGAACTCTGCATTCAAATGGGTATATCTTTCCTTTTCTCCTTTGCTTTTGGCATCTCTTCTTTTCGCAGCTACTTGTAAGGCCTCCTCAGACAGCCATTTTGTTTTTTTTATATTTGTTTTTCTTGGGGATGGTCTTGCTCCTATACAATGTCATGAACCTCCGTCCATAGTCCATCAGGCACTCTGTCTATCAGATCCAGTCCCTTAAATCTGTTTCTCAGTTCTTGTGTATAATCATAAGGAATTTGATTTAGGTCATACCTGACTGGTCTAGTGGTTTTCCCTACTTTCTTCAATTTGTCTAAATTTGGAAATAAGCAGTTCATGATCTGAGCATTAAGAAGGACAAAACCAAGCAAAACAGAGAATTTTGAAATCTCTAGTACCTATAGCTACATATGTATGTGCTCTGTTACCTGTCACATCTGACTCTTTAAACCATGGATTATAGCCCACCAAGCCCCTCTGTCTATGGAATTTTCCAAGCAAGGATATTGGAGGGGTTTACCATTCCTACACCAAGGGATCTTCTCAACCTAGTGATTGAACTGTGGCTCTTGTGCCTCCTGCACTGGCAGGGGGATTCTTTACCAAGGCATTACCTGGGAAGCCAATTGATAGCTATAGAAAATCTTTAAAACATACTAAATTCTAGCTGCTGGAAACATAAAACCTACCTTAAATGACTGTATCAGTTGTTATCATCCAAAATATCATGTCAGACTTATGGAAAAACTATGAGGCACACAAAAAACCAAGGAAAATATCACAGTGTTAAGATAAAAAGCAAACATCAGAAGCCAACAAAAGCGATAAAAATTTTGGAATCATTAGGCAGGAAATTTTAAATAACTATGATTAATATGTTAAAGGCACTAATATATAAACATAGATAACATGTAATAACAGACTGCAAAGGAGATCCAACCAGTCCATTCTGAAGGAGATCAGCCCTGGGTGTTCTTTGGAAGGAATGATGCTAAAGCTGAAACTCTAGTGCTTTGGCCACCTCATGTGAAGAGTTGACTCATTGGAAAAGACTCTGATGCTGGGAGGGATTGGGGGCAGGAGGAGAAGGGGATGACAGAGGATGAGATGGCTGGATGGCATCAAGGACTCGATGGACGTGAATGTGAGTGAACTCCGGGAGTTGGTGATGGACAGGGAGGCCTGGCGTGCTGCGATTCATGGGATTGCAAAGTTCGGACACAACTGAGATAATGAATTGAACTGAACTGAATATAAACAGAGAAAGAAAAATTCTGAGAAAAGGGGATATTCTAGAAGTGAAAAAAAAAAAAAAGAACATTTCCTTTATTGTACTCATCAGTAGATGAGAAATGACTGAATAAAAAAAATCAATAATTTTGATGTTTACATAAACTTTCCAAACTGTTATGCAAGAGCAAAATTAAAATTGAAAACAAACAACAACAAAGCACAGAACACAGTATCCAAGATCCATGAATGATTTCAAAATGTGCAAAATATGTATACTTGAAATTCCAGAGAAGAAGAAGAAAGAACAATATTTAAGAAATATTTGAAGTAATAATGGCCAAGAATTTTTAAATTTGGCAACAGACACCAAACCAGAGAGCCAGGAAACCTATAGAAAACCAGGTAGGGTAACAGACAAAAAAATGACAACCACAAAGTATACCTAAGCATATCATAGTAGAACTTTGGAAACAAACACAAATTATAAATCTTTAGGGAAGACAAATGTAAAATATTTCTATAGAGAATTAACAAAACAATCACAATGGACTGACTCTTATTCATAAACCATGTAAGCAAGAAAAGTGTGAAATGAAATATCTGAAATATTGAAAGAAAAAAATCTACCAAGCTAGCATTGTATACCTTGTGAAATTATCCTTCTAAAGTGAATGAGAAATAACCTTAAAGAAAATCTGTATTCATGTTGATATATGGCAAAACCAATACAATATTGTAAAGTAATCAACCTCCAATTAAAATAAATAAATTTATATTAAAAAAAATCTGAGGAAATTCACTCTTTGCATACCTGGTCCAGGAAGAAATATCAACATTATTTAGGAAGTAGGGAAATTATTCAAAACCTTTAATCTACATAAAGAAAGGAAGACTTTCCAAGGAATAGATAAAGGCCTAGAAATCCAGGGTAGAATGAAGAATGATGTGAAATGATCTAACTATATTACCAGTGAATAAAATAGTCTAACTGAAGAGGGTAGGAGGGTAAGCTCCTGATGTAAGTAACTTTGGTAATGAGTGGTGTTTGTAATACTAAAGTCCAAAGAAGCTGCATATAAATATTCTACTTTATCTGATGAAATTGTTTCCCATAGGGTTACACGTTAACAATGCTTATACTTCTATAGCTCTATCCTGTAATTAAGCAAATATAAATGAATTGCAGGTTTTTTTTTTTTAAATCGTAGTTGGTGGAGGCCAAGTTTCTCACTGTTGGAGGGATAGGCTACAAATATAAGCAAAAGAAATATTCTAGAATTAATGCTTGTGGTAATTCAAGTTTGTGACATCAGTATAAATGCATGTTTAGCTTAATATAGATACTGGTGGCTACTTACAGATGGCTACATTTATACACATGTTTATATATATGGGATTTATAAACACACATATTTTCTTGCTACATCAACTGAGAGGGTCTAGAAGCAATGGTACACCAAGAGCAGCAAGCACATCTACACCCAGTTCTTGATTTCTAATACCATTCTCCATAAAAAGCAGCTCTGCAGAGAAATGGTTAGCTATTAATAGAGCTGGAAATACATAATATGAGCCTAAGGCATCTCACAGTATGAGGCATCTCATACTGTAAAGAAATACTCAAAAGCAATCAATCAAATCAACCAAAAATTTTACAATGATTGGTGTATGTCAAAACAACAACAACAAAACACAGGGGTTTATTGAAAGAGCTTCAAATGGCAGAGTTTAAAGCAATTTGAGCAAGAAGATAAATAAATTAGTACTGGCTTCCCTGGTGGCTCAGAGGTTAAAGCATCTGCCTCCAATGTGTGAGACATGAGTTCAATTCCTGGGTCGGAAGATCCCTTGGAAAAGGAAATGGCAACCCACTCCAGTACTCTTGCCTGGAAAATCCCATGGACGGAGGAGCCTGGTGGTCTACAGTCCACGGTATCGCAAAGAGTTGGACATGACAGAGTGACTTCATTTTCACTTTCACAGAAGAACTGTCTAAGTTCATATTGTTAGAAATAAATGATTGAATATCTAAATGAGTAGTGTAGGAAAGATAGATCTATGTGGAAGAATTTAAAGTGATTCATGTAGATATTCCACTCAGATAGGAGAATACAACTCCCAATTCATTAAGTGTGAGCATCACATTGTGCTGCTGCTGCTGCTGCTGCTAAGTCGCTTCAGTTGTGTCTGACTCTGTGAGACCCCATAGATGGCAGCCCACCAGGCTCCCCCGTCCCTGGGATTCTCCAGGCAAGAATACTGGAGTGGGTTGCCATTTTCTTCTCCAATGCATGAAAGTGAAAAGTAAAAGTGAAGTCGCTCAATCGTGTCCAACTCATAGTGACCCCATGGACTGCAGCCTAGCAGGCTCCCCCGCCCATGGGATTTTGCAGGCAAGAGTACTGGAGTGGGATGCCATTGCCTTCTCCGGTCACATTGTGACTTCTTTGCAAATAATATATTGAATAGCACAAAAATCAAGATAAAAAAGAACAATTTTATAGTTTAAGAACCTAAGAGTCAATTTCTTAGACAGATGAACTAGGCTAACATCAATGGTGGAAAATCATATAGACTATATACATTCTTGATATGATGAGATGAAATAGGCACTTTAACTCTTTGATCTTCAATACCCCTGACCTGTACTTTTCAGGCTTGCTAAGGTTATTGAAAACCATTAACATCTGAGAAGCAGTCTTAGCCAAAAGAAGCCTAAGGAAACATTATTTTAAATATAATATAATGTCCTTGCAATGATCCCAGGATAGAAAAAGAGCATTTAGTAAATTTAAGAGAATCTGCTTAAAGTGTGGGATTAAATTAATTTTGGGCTCCAAAATCACTGCAGATGGTGACTGTAGCCATGAAATTAAAAGACGCTTACCACTTGGAAGAAAAGTTATGACCAACCTAGATAGCATATTCAAAAGCAGAGACATTACTTTGCCGACTAAAGTCCATCTAGACAAGGCTATGGTTTTTCCTGTGGTCATGTATGGATGTGAGAGTTGGACTGTGAAGAAGGCTGAGTGCCGAAGAATTGATGCTTTTGAACTGTGGTGTTGGAGAAGACTCTTGAGAGTCCCTTGGATTACAAGGAGATCCAACCAGTCCATTCTGAAGGAGATCAACCCTGGGATTTCTTTGGAAGGAATGATGCTAAAGCTGAAACTCCAGTACTTTGGCCACCTCATGCGAGGAGTTGACTCATTGGAAAAGACTCTGATGCTGGGAGGGATTGGGGGTAGGAGGTGAAAGGGACGACCGAGGATGAGATGGCTGGATGGCATCACGGACTCGATGGATGTGAGTCTGAGTGAACTCCAGGAGATGATGATGGACAGGGAGGCCTGGTGTACTGCGATTCATGGGGTCGCAAAGAGTTGGACACGACTGAGCGACTGAACTGAACTGAACTGAACTGAAGAAAATCTGCTTAAAGTGTGTGCTTAAATGAATAATAATATATCAATGTTGGTTGTTTAATTGAAACAAAGTTACCATGACAATGTGAGATGTTAACAATAGGGGAAAGAGTGTGTATATGGGAACTTTCTGTACTACATTAGCAATTTTTCTGTAAATCTAAAATTTTCTTAAAATATTTTATAAAAAGAAACAAGAACTCAGCTTGCATATTTTCCTGGGTCTACTTACAGATTCTTTATTCTATTCCACTGATGTATGAGTCTATATCCACACCTACACCGCACAATCTTGGTTATGTCTGCCATGTAATGCCTTCAAATGAGATAGACTACGCATTTATCATTTTACATTAAATAATTTTCAAAATTATTTGAGTCATTCTTATTTCTTTGCTTTTCCAGATAACTTTTAGAACAATCTTGTCTATACTAACTATAAATCTTATTGGGATTTTGATAGCAAATCTATTAAGATTAAATATCAATGAAGGTAACATACCTTTGCTGCATCTTCCAACTCATGAATACATATGTAAGTGTGTATCCACATTTATTTTGCTCTTATTGAATTTTTTTCATTAGCATTTTGTAGTTTCACCATGTGAACATTACACTTGATTGATTGCATACACGTTTAGGCATAATTACTTTTAACAGAGGTAAATGACATAGATTTTTAAATTTTGGTGTTCGTGTTTTCATTGCTAGATTTGTTATTTTTGTTCAGTCACTAAGTCATGTCTGACTCTTAACAACTCCATAGACAGCAGCATGCCATGCTTCCCTGTCCTTCACAATCTCTTAGAGTTTGCTTAAACTCATGTCCATTGAGTCAGTGATGCTATCCAAACATCTCTTCCTCTGTCACCCCCTTCTCCTTCTGCCCTCAGTCTTCTCCAGCATCAGTCTTCTCCAATGAGTTTGCTCTATGCATCAGGTAGCCAAAGTATTAGAGCTTCAGCTTCAGCATCAGTCCTTCTGATGAACATTCAGGATTGATTTCCTTTAGGATTGACCGGTTTGATCTTCTTGCAGTCCAAGGGGACTCTCAAGAGTCTTCTCTGCTGCTGCTACTAAGTCACTTCAGTCGTGTCTGACTCTGTGCGACCCCATAGATGGCAGCCCACCAGGCTCCCCCGTCCCTGGGATTCTCCAGGCAAGAACACTGGAGTGGGTTGTCATTTCCTTCTCCAATGCATGAAAATGAAAAGTGAAAGTGAATTCACTCAGTCGTGTCCAACTCATAGTGACCCCATGGACTACAGCCTACCAGGCTCCTCCACCCATGGGATTTTCCAGGCAAGAGTACTGGACTGGGGTGCCATTGCCTTCTCCAGAGTCTTCTCTAGCACAGTTCAAAACCATCAATTCATTGGCACTCAGCCTTCTTTATTGTCCAACTATCACACCACTACATGTCTACTGGAAAGAAACATAGCTTTGACTATATGGAACTTTGTTGGCAAATGATGTCTCTACTTTTTAATATGCTGTCTAGATTTGTCATAGGTTTTCTTCTAAGAAGCAAGCATCTTTTAATTTCATGCCTGCAGTCACTGTCCACAGTGATTTTGGAGTCCAAGAAAAGAAAATCTGTCAGTGCTTCTACTTTTTCCCCTTCCATTTGCCATGAAGTGATAGGACCTGTTGCCATGATCTTATTTTTTTGAATATTTAGTCTTAAGCCAGTTTTTTTTCACTCTCCTCTTTACCCTCATCAAGAGGCTCTTTAGTTCCTCTTCACTTTCTGCCATTAGCATGCTAGTGCTGCACTCAATATGCCAGCAAATTTGGAAAACTCAGCAGTGGCCACAGGACTGGAAAAGGTCAGTTTTCATTCCAATCCCAAAGAAAGGAAATGCCAAACAATGCTAAATACCGCACAATTTCACTCAACTCACACACTAGTAAGGTAATGCTCAAAATTCTCCAAGCCAGGCTTCAGCAATATGTGAACCGTGAACTTCCAGAGGTTCAAGCTGGTTTTAGAAAAGGCAGAGGAACCAGAGATCAAATTGCCAACATCTGCTGGATCATGGAAAAAGCAAGAGAGTTCCAGAAAAAACATCTATTTTTGCTTTATTGACTATGCCAAAGCTTTTAATTCTGTGGATCACAATAAACTGTAGAAAATTCTGAAAGAGATGGGAATATCAGACCACCTGACCTGCCTTTTGAGAAACCTATATGAAGGTCAAAAAGCAACAGTTAGAACTGGACATGGAACAACAGACTAGTTGCAAACAGGAAAAGGAGTACGTCAAGTCTGTATACTGTCACTCTGCTTATTTAACTTCTATGCAGAGCACATCATGAGAAACGCTGGGCTGGAAGAAGCACAAGCTGGAATCAAGATTGCTAGGAGAAATATCAATAACTTCAGATATGCAGATGACATCATCCTTATGGCAGAAAGTGAAGAGGAACTAAAAAGCCTGTTGATGAAAGTGAAACAGGAGAGTTAAAAAGTTGGCTTAAAGCTCAACATTCAGAAAATGAAGATCATGGCATCCGGTCCCATCACTTCATGGCAGATAGATGGGGAAACAGTGGAAAAAGTGGCTGATTTTATTTTTGGGGGCTTGAAAATCACTGCAGATTGTGATTGCAGCCATGAAATTAAAAGACACTTACTCCTTGGAAGGAAAGTTGTGACCAACCTAGATAGCATGTTAAAAAGCAGAGACATTACTTTGCCAACAAAGGTCCATCTAGTCAAGGCTATGGTTTTTCCAGTAGTCATGTATGGATGTGAGAGTTGGACTGTGAAGAAGGCTGAGCGCCGAAGAATTGATGCTTTTGAACTGTGGTGTTGGAGAAGACTCTTGAGAGTCCCTTGGACTGCAAGGAGATCCAACAAGTCCATCCTAAAGGAGATCAGTCCTGGATGTTCATTGGAAGGACTGATGCTAAAGCTAAACTCCAATACTTTGGCCACCTCATGTGAAGAGTTGACTCATTGAAAAGACCCTGATGCTAGAAGGAATTAGAGGCAGGAGGCGAAGGAGCCAACAGAGGATGAAATGGCTGGATGGCATCACCGAGTCGACGCACATGAGTTTGGGTGAGCTCCGGGAGTTGGTGATGGACAGGGAGGCCTGGCGTGCTGTGATTCATGGGATCACGAAGAGTCAGACACGACTGAGCAACTGAACTGGCTGACTGAACTGATCTGCCTTAAAATCTCTACAGCATTACTTTTAGAGGATTTCATCTGCTTTTATCATTCAGACTAACATTGAAATTTTTTGAGACTTTAAACTATTTAATGCACTTTTTGTAACAATGTCTTTTATTTTCACAAATGATAACTACATTATTTTTTATTTGACTATCCATACTAACGATCCTCTCAAGCCATCAGAGTCTGAACTGAATCAGTTTTCCTGCATCTAAACTAGCGATCTATGGCCCTTTGTAGCTAACACTTCGGGCTTTCTGGTTTTAGGTTAGAAAATATTACATAGTTTCTAGTGCTTTTTACCCATAGCATAGTCCTGAGAACAAGAATTATATAAAAGGCTAATTTAACCTTCTTTTGCATTTGGTCCAGTCACTAGAGTCAGTGATTTGTAAAAGTTTTTTGCTGAGCCACCCAGGGTAAGTGGTTCTAGAGCTGATATATTTTACTTCCCGCTGCTGGCTAAAGTCTGGTTTTGAATGAACTGATTGTAGAAGATTAGGATTTAAATTTGGTGATTTCATATCGATGAGCAAATTTTTAAATTTGGGTAGAGTTGTTTCACTATGATTGCTACCAAAGGGGCTATTTTTTTCCTCTGAATTGGAAATAAATGAGATATAGGGGGATTGGCAGTTTTATATGGTTTCAGGGAAGCTTCTGCATGCAGCAGCACGATTGGCACGTATCGTGCCTAACCTTCAGCATGAGATGCTAGTAAGGCTCTGCTACTTCTTCTCTGTCTGCTGGATTTAATATCCCTCAGCTTCAATTGCAAACTGGAATTTTTCCATGCTCAAATTATAGGCAAATTCTTCCAGCCATCCTTATCCCATCTATTTGCAGACTAATACTCAATATAGTCCAAATCCTAGGCTACTTCAAGCAGAATATAACCTCAGTTATTAAATTTCATTTAATCAAGTAATAGATTTTTTTTTTACTTTCATAGTCACTCTACATGGTTTAATTAAATCCTAACAAACAAAAAAAATCATGCTCAACTCTCATTAATATATGATTTAATCTAAGTGGTTTGACTGGCCAAACTATATTAAATCACATCTATATTTCTAACAGATTGTGCAATATTACTTTCTAGTAGTTCAAGTGTCAATACTTTTTTTTTCATATTTTATGGTGACTATCAACATTAACTTGCACATTTTATATCTTGGAGTAATTTTAAGACCCTTTCTGTCTTAGGCCCCTAACTTCAGGCAGATGACACCCTAATAATGTTCAATTATAAAATTCTTGTTGGTGAATAATTTTAGAGCTCTTCATACTTCTTGATTCTCTTCCCTTACCAGATATAAAACCTTTGAATGTTGCTACTGTGGGATTGTGCTATTCCTAAAGTGTACATGTAGAATCATCTGATGGGTATAACTGCTTGTGGGAGTTATACCACTTGTGGGAGATTTCAGGTAGGAGACTACCTAATTACAAAACCTGAAGATATTTTCTTCAGGTTATAAATACAGAAAATATATTTCCTACTTACTAAGTGATTCATTTCATCTGCTGCTGCTGCTGCTGCTGCTAAGTCACTTCAGTCGTGTCCAACTCTGTGCGACCCCAGAGACGGCAGCCCGACAGGTCCCCTGTCCCTGGGATTCTCTAGGTAAGAACACTAGAGTGGGCTGCCATTTCTTTCTCCAGTGCATGACAGTGAAAAGTGAAAGTGAAGTCACTCAGTCATGCCCGACTCTTAGCGGCCCCATGGACTGCAGCCTACCAGGCTCCTCCGTCCATGGGGTTTTCCAGGCAAGAGTACTGGAGTGGGGTGCCCTTGCCTTCTCCATCATGTATGCTACTGCTAAGTCACTTAAAAGAAAGATATTTCATAAATGAAGGGAAAATGTGTCTTTGTCCGTGTAGCTGTTTCTAACTTTATGTTATTTTTTCTGGATGATGATTTTATTTTCTTTGTTGTCACTGTATCCTAGATTTGGGCTTCTGTGTAGGCTCAGTGGTAAATAATCCACCTGCTAATGCAGGAGACACAGGTTTGATCCCTGAGTTGGGAAGATTCCCTGGAGAAGGAAATGGTAACTCCTAGTATTCTTGCCTGCGAAATATCATGGACAGAAGGAGCTAGGCGGACTGTAATCCACGGGGGCACAAAAGAGTTGGACAAAACTTAGCAACTAAAAACTACAATTCTAGAGATGTAGGAAATGAATGATTGTCTTCTCTACATAACCTCTTTGTGTTCTTGTACCAGGACATTCAACTTTATTGTCTTTGACAGTTTGGTAAATATTTTGTTACAGATAATCCAGAAACAAAGTAAATGAATGTGTCCAAAGGACCGATAGCTTCACTATCAAATCTATGATACCAATAATTCTGAAGATATATAATGGTGTAAATATTTGAGACTGAGGATTCCCTGGTGACTTTCAAATCCACTGTCTGCCAATTTACAAAGTTAAAGCATGTTTGTTTAGGTTAGTGCTTTATAATCATGATGATTATTACTGAATTAATATGATTATAGCAAAAACACTAACGAATAGCTTACATGAATCGAGTGAGTGCTAGGTGTTATGTCAATTGTACATTATTGGATTTGTTGCTTATCATAGGCTTATGAGTCTCAGAAACTTTTCTATTGGTTATTTGAGGTAGAACATGCCGTTATAAAGAATCAGCACAAATTTAGATTATTTTTACCAGACTTTGCTCCCAAACTGAATTTTCAACTTCTATTCTTGATGGTTAGGTTTTTCTATACCTAGTTTGAAAGTGAAAGTGTTAAGTTGCTCAATCGTGTTCAGCTCTTTAGGACCCCGTGGGCTGTAGCCCACCAGGCTTCTCTGTCCATAGATTTCTCCAGGCAAGAATACTGGGGTGGGTTGTCATTCCCTTCTCCAAGACAGTCTGACATGACTGAGAGACTTTCACTTCACTTCTTCAGGGGATCATCCTACCCAGGGATTGCACCCCTGTCTCCTGCCTTGTAGGTGGGTTCTTTACCTCTGAGCCACAGTTTGGATATGTGCAAAATGATGGTTATTTTGCACTGCAACCAGCTTAATTTTTCTTTTGTCATCCCCTTATTTATGGGTTGGGTTGGGTGGGGTGGGGATGACTGTTTATTTCTACTGCAGAGGCCAAAGTTTTCAAAGAATGGCTGCTGTCTAGAAAAGAAAGGAGAGAAAAGAAAGTGAAGTCACTCAATTGTGTCTGACACTTTGCGAACCCTTGGACTGTAGCCCACCAGGCTTCTCCATCCATGGAATTTTCCTAGTAAGAGTACTGGAGTGGGTTGCCATTTCCTTCTCCAGGGGATCTTTCCAACCCAGGGATTGAACCCCAGTCTCCCTCATTGTAGGGAGACGGTTTACCGTCCATGCCACCAGGGATGCCCCGAATAGAGAGGGACCCCTCCCAAATACAAGGCAGCCCCAGTTATCTTTTTCATGGAAATGTGAAACAATCATAAAAATTAACAAAAGATTGAAAGATGCAAAATAACACAATGTAAAAAATACAAAGTATTTCTCTTCTCCTATTTCAGGGTACAATGCAAGAGGAAGGTATCTATTACGAACTGAGAAGATTTTCCGTTTATGATTGACAATACCAAAGGCTTGGGATTCTCTTTAGGAACTCAAAAGTTTATCTCATTTGATGTTTGGCTTAGATGGTGCATATCAACATTTTCCAAGATGTAGTATATATATTTGCTCATGTCTTCTTTTATCAATTTCCAAATCTGGTCATTATCAGTAAATTTTTGGACAATATCTAAATATAGTCAGTGTAGATATTAATTCTGCCTCTCCATGCTGGCAGCATATAACTAACACGACCTGATCTGTTTTTCAGTCAACTGGGATACTCTATACATCATCTAAAGAAATCAGGTCTGGCCAAGTCTTAACCAATCAACTTGAGAGATGTAAATTACTAAATCATAGATTTGTGAGAGCTATGGGAACATTAGGTCCAATCTAGTCAATGTCATTTATTTTACAAAGGTAGAAATATAGTTTAAGATTGGCAAAATGACTTTCTTGTTCAAAGATGCATAGTGTCAGTTTTATTAATAATACCTGTTATGGCTGTTTTGCATTGTTGTATGGTTGTAAATTTTTTTATTCAAAAAAAACAAAACCAACCCTAAAAACTAACAGCATGCTTGTTGTTTCAAGTTCTTTATTTGAACAAATAAAGAACAAATTTTATTCTGTAGATCTAAAATAAAATTTTGAATTTTTTTATTAATACAGTGTATTAGTTCACATTCTATTTACAGAGGTTTAAAATCTTTTAAATTTAGTGCTATATTCTTTATGGGTATAATTATCCATATTAAGCTATAGCACTTAACACTAAGCTATGTTTTTTTTTAATACTATTGATTTCCCTGAAATGAACATTGACTTTCTGTTGCTAAGGAAACAGATTTTTGCACAAAATATAATATAGCATTGATGTCACAGTAAACCACTAAAGTGGAAATCTTTAAATCTGACATCTTGAGAGTAAGCAGTCTGCACTAATTAAAATGAATTCAACATTATTCTAAGCATGTACACATGCAGTTTAGAAACACATTTCTGCTGGCAAGGTCTTGTTTTGTTTATCAACTTTGTTCAAAGTCAATGTAAAATATTTTATCATGTGCTTATTTTCAATTTATATTTCTACAATCCCAACTTATTATATATTTAATTTGAAAAATTATAAAAATGCAGCAGTAATTATGGTTAAAATAAAATAATTAAAAAATAAGTAAATTTTTATTCTGAATGATCTTAATATTACTTTTTACTTAAAAAAGGAAAAATTGAATTATATATGTTTTATTTCCCTAGCTCAAATTTTCTTAATAAAAATAAGAGATGGTTCAGATATTTAGAGAGCATACTATCTTAAACCATTAGCAATGAACACTTTTTCTAATTATGGATCAACTTAATAAAAATTGACTTTGTAGTTCGTAAGCTACGTTACATTATTACTAGTAATATTTCTAAGCCACTAAAATGTTACTTCTTTCATATTTTTTTCTACACTCAGGAGACTCTGGGGTCTAATTATTTAACAAAGGTGAGGTCCAGCTGCTTGCCACTCAAAAGGCATTAAAGAGGCAAGGTGGGTAGAAAGGAAAGCTTGCTTTATCTTCAGTTCAGTTCAGTTCAGTTCAGTTGCTCAGTCGTGTCCGACTCTTTGTGACCCCATGAATCACAGCTCCCCAGGCCATCACTGCAGATGGTGATTGCAGCCATGAAATTAAAAGACGCTTACTTCTTGGAAGAAAAGTTATGACCAATCTAGATAGCATATTCAAAAGCAGAGACATTACTTTGTTGACTAAGGTCCGTCTACTCAAGGCTATAGTTTTTCCAGTGGTCATGTATGGATGTGAGAGTTGGACTGTTAAGAAAGCTGAGCACTGAAGAATTGATGCTTTTGAACTGTGGTGTTGGAGAAGACTCCTGAGGGTCCCTTGGACTGCAAGGAGATCCAACCAGTCCATTCTGAAGGAGATCAGCCCTGGGATTTCTTTGGAAGGAATGATGCTAAAGCTGAAACTCCAGTACTTTGGCCACCTCATGAGAAGAGTTGACTCATTGGAAAAGACTGATGCTGGGAGGGATTGGGGGCAGGAGGAGAAGGGGATGACAGAGGATGAGATGGCTGGATAGCATCACTGACTCGATGGACGTGAGTCTGAGTGAACTCTGGGAGTTGTTGATAGACAGGGAGGCCCAATTGCAGGCAGTGGTCAGTGGTAGGAAGGACTCCTGTACAAAGGCCGATTCCTGTCAACACTGACAATCAGTAGGCTAGAGTTTTATAGACAAAGAGAGGGAGCTAAATGTATAAATGACAGTGAGCTCTGACATTATCTTAAAATCGGTCATCTGGTGGTTTGACCAGTGACACCTTTTTTGTTTGAAGTACAGTTAATCTTCAGTTCCAGGGTTGTTTTTTTCCCATTTCTTTGAGGGCAGTTCTTGGAACTGTGGGGGCTTGTGTCATGCCTGGGCTTCCTGGGCAGCGCTAGTGGTAAGGAACCTGCAGGAAGCATGAGACGTGGGTTCTATCCCTGGGTCAGGAAGATCCCCTGGAGGAGGGCATGGCAACCCACTCCAGTATTCTTGCCTGGAGAAACCCATGGACAGAGGAGCCTTGCAGGCTACAGTCCATGGGTGGCAAAAATTCAGATACGACTGAAGCAGCTTAGCGTATACACATGTGTCATGGCTACAGCCTGGTCATTATATAGTTAACTTCTACCAAGATTTTAGTATCTATAAGCCAGCTCACAAGATATGTTTCATATAATCTATAGGTCTTGACAAGGAGCTTCAGACCCTTGACTTTGTTTGCTAACTAAACTGTTATTGTCTTGTCCTATTTAACTGCTTTTTGTTTTTGCATGTTCTCACTTCCTTGATTAAACTTACTCTTTTAAGGTCCTTCTCCTTTTCACAGTCATAAAATTAACAGTTCTGGAAATCAGGAACCTTTGCATCTGAGTTTGTATATTTTGATATATTTAGTCCTGCTTTTCATTGAAGTTTTGGTTGGTAGGTCTGGCTTTTAGGGCCACTGCAGATTTTATTTATATACATATTTTCTTATAGCTTTTATCATATTCAGCACTGAATGATTATCAGGAAATATTCCTTTCTGTTTGCAGTGTAATATTTTGAAGACAATGAAATGATTTATTCATCTCTACATGTTTGCATAGTATAATGTGCTGTACATATCACGGTTATTATGTTTGTATTGTAAAAATAGGGGATTTGTATTATTTCTGTTGTATCAGTAATGTTCTTAACATACCTTTTATAATTGAGGTAAGAAAGTAGTATGTGTGTGTATACATGGGGATGTTTTTTGATACTATTGCTTTTATCCTTGGATCATTATTTTAGTGAAAACATAAAAACTAAATGACCTGAACAAATCAACTTAACACTTAAAATCTGCTATGAGAGTTACAGAATATTTGTTAAAAATGTATATTCAATGACATACATACACAATTCATTTAAGAAAAAAAAACAAATTATATTTCTCAAACAATAGACTTACTATTAGAACATGAGGTAACTCCACACAAACCACTTACACATCTCTCCTCTTAGATATTTTACAAAACTTAGTCCATGTGTTTTTCCTTCCAAATAATCATTGTTTCCAAGATGCTAGTGAACATATTAAGAAGCACTTGAAAAGGCCTTAAAAGGGAATTAAAAAACATTATTGTAGCATTTGGGTACTTTCAGGTTTAAGAACAGTGTTAAAAAGAAATAGTCTTTGCTGCTTAGCAAATCATTTTACACAGTAAAACTGCTTACTTGCTTCCCTGGAAACCCCGCTTGTGCTCACTCAGTTACCTCTTCACCCATGCTGCTCTCATCCTTTCTCCATGGTATCTCTCTCTGGCATCCCTCTTCCTTTGTCTCTACCTGCACCAGGTCACAATAGAAACTACAGAACTCAGAGTGGCAGCTGAAGGAAAGTTACTCTTATCGGATGGACTGTCTCTGATTTATTAGCTACATAACATTGGGCATGCTAACAAGTATTCTCCAATCTGCTCCATATTTTCAGTTTTAAAATAAAAATTATAAAATAAACTTACCTATTGGTAAATTGGGTGTAAAGAGTGGGGAAAAATGTTTTGCATATAATTAAAAGCAGTAAGCAATATCTGTGTGATGACGATAACGATCTGTGCACAGAAAGAGGGCCCCCTAGTAAAATCAAAGTTGTGAAATATTGGCATTTATAATACCTGTGTGTAGGATTAAATTAGAAAAAAATTACTAAAAAAAATTAAGATAATTCTAGACTGATTTTAAACCAGTTTTCTTTTCCATTCTAAAAAAGAAAAGATAATTAAGTAATGCTCTATAGGTTATCAGAGATAAGGAGCTCAGCAAGCTTTTAATTAAGCTATTCCAATTATGGGAACAGTGCATTAAGATGCAGACATTTTATCTTTACCTAAGAGCTAAGGACCATTTCTATTTAGTGCAAAGCTATACCAACTTTACCTTTTCTACAATGGTATCAGTTAATCTATTGCTTTAAAAGAATATGTGTTAAAAATAGCCCTTGCCTTAATGATATCAAAATTACAGAAATTTTGAGGGTGGATAGTATGTTTGGGTAGAAGGATGTCTTGAGGGAAAGAATAAGATAAATACTTTCAAACATTTTAAAATTAACAAAAAAAGAAGAGCTTCTTTATACTCCAAAGAGAGTTCTGCCTTTTAGTGAATAATTCACACTTGTTAAGATCAAAATGCACTTTGAGTGAGTACAAATAGAAAAAAAAAGAAAAAAAAAGAGAAAAAAGGAGAGCACAGCCCCAAAATAGCATTATTTTTTAGTATTTTCCTATGAAAATATTCTTTTTTCCTTATATTAGGTTTTGAAGTCTGTTTCCGTAGGTACCATTCCATCGAGCAATAGCTTGAACTTCATTTTTAAACATAAAATGGGCTTGATCATCTCTCTTCCTATAGAGGTATAAACAACTTAAAATAGCATACGTAACAATTTTAAATATAAGGGATGTTTACAAGGTAACCAACCGCTGGTCATCAGCCAGAAAAGTTCATGAAATTGGTCTTTGACGGTTTGCCTATATCATTCTCAGATTAGCAGGTACTATGACTCATTCGTCTTTGCTTTCTTTCTCTCCTCCCTCCTTCCTTCTGTCCTTCCTTCACTTCTTTCCTGTATGAGCTTCCTAGAACTGCTGTATAAAATACTATGAACTTGAGGGATTAAAACAGAACAGATTGTTTTCCCTTATAAGAGTTTAGAGGACAAAAGTCCTAAAACAGTTTCTCTGGTCTAATGTCAATGTTAGGGCAAGGCTTGTTTCTTCTGTAAGTTCTAAGAAAGAAAATCCTTCCTTGAGTTTGTTTAGCCTACCAAACATTCTTTCTTTGTTATTTTTGTTTTCAATTTGCAAGTTGTTGTTTGCGCAGGAAAATAAATAGCATTGTTTGCAGTTTTAGATAATAAAGATGAAACTTCTCACCAGCGAAGATTCAACTTCAGAGAAGTTTGAGGACAACTGAAATGGTACACAGTAGCCTATGTCAAAAAAAAAAAAAACAAAAAAAAACTACCGGATAAATTCTTCAGTACATTTTCAGAGATGATGATAACAGAATTTTATATGTGGATAAAGTTTAAATATATGCATAGGATTACATGAATTACATGTGATACAACAATGAGGTAGATTGATTATGGAGTTTTCCTTATCAGAAAATTAAGGTCCCATGAGGCTTAACTGCCTTGCAGATGTTTATACAACCTGGGTACTACCACTAGGCTTATAAGCAAAGTACTGGCCTATCTCCCTTAAGGGCTTTTTATTAGTGTATTTAAAGAATTAGGCCATGAAGAATATAGGCATTTCTTCTTCAACACTCATGAAAAGCATAAATGAATATAATAATTCAGGCTTTAGAAATATACTCCTTGTTTTCACCAGGAATCTAAGTCACTACAATGCTTAGAATTTTCATCATATTTCAAATTATTTTGTTTACTCTAAAGAGCTTGACTTTTGCGCTGCCTAATTTGTATGTTTGCTTTGCCTAATTTTTATGTTTTTAAAAAACTTAGAGGTAAATATTTTATAACTCTCCAAATAGTTTAACAGAAAATAAAAATGATTCAATCGTGATTCCATCGTTTTTTCTAATCCTTCTCATGATTACTTCATATATTTTCTGTGTTTTTTAACAAATAATTTTTTTTGTTTCTAGGTCTTGTGGGCACAGGACTGAATCAAGGCATCGACGGTGCTAAGCTTATAGTTTGAGATATCCATTAAAGGAACATGTAGGAATAAGGTCCTTTTATAGATCTAGGGACTATAATACCACTGCTAATGGTGACACTCTTGTCCCCTGAACAAAAATATGTCCTTATTCAAAATTCAACTACAATGTCACTTTTAAAGGGAAACCTTCTGTAATGTCCCTGACCAGCCTTGTCCTACTTCTCTTTGTTCTTATGGCACATCATAGTTCTTCACAGGACATCAGCATTTTAATTATAATTTGTGTAAAATTTTATTCATCTTTGACTTGCCTTCAAATATGTCTGACTCATGGAAGGCTAAAAACTAAATATTTATCAAATAAATAGACTAATTTTGCCTCAATTTAATTATAACTTCCCTAATTTTTCTTACCATGACTTTCTAAACAATGAGGCATTTATGTCCATTGGACAGAATTTGCATATTTATGTATTTAATATAATACTACTGCTACTGCTAAGTCACTTCAGTCATGTCCGACTCTGTGCGACCCTATAAATGGCAGCCCACCAGGCTCCCCCGTCCCTGGGATTCTCCAGGCAAGAACACTGGAGTGGGTATTTAATATAATACCAGTATTTAAATTTTTATAACATGCAAAATTTTCTTAGTAACTATATTAATCCCTCAATACAATTATTTGACATGATACAAGAATAAAATATTCCAATAAAACATTGAATAGGAAAAAATGTAACAAACTTTAACTCATTCTATATTGACAAGAATCAAAAAGGAAGAACTCTAATAGATATGAAAAGCGATAGCATTTAAATCAGGTAAGACATCTAATACACAGAAAAATTCAGTCTTATTTAATGTACAACAATTTTATTCAGCATAATCAAAAAATATGACTAGTTGCATTTTTAGAAGACTTTATTCCCTTTTCCTAATATAAAGGAAAAATTAAAAAGTTCTTACCGGTCAAGAAAAACTAGTTTGTGTGGCTCAGCTGGTAAAGAATCTGCCTGTAATGCGGGAGACCTGGGTTCAATCCCTGTGTTCGGAAGATCATGTGGAGAAGGAAAGGTTACCCACTCTAGTAGTCTAGCCTGGAAAATTCCATGGATGGTATAGTCCATGAAAATTCTGAAAGAGATGGGAATACCAGACCACCTGACCTGCCTCTTGAGAAACCTATATGTATGTCAGGAAGCAAAAGTTAGAACTGGACATGGAAAAACAGACTGGTTCCAAATAGGAAAAGAAGTACGACAAAGCTGTATATTGTCACCCTGCTTATTTAACTTATATGCAGAGTACATCATGAGAAATGCTGGCCTGGAAGAAGCACAAGCTGGAATCAAGATTGCCAGGAGAAATATCAATAACCTCAGATATGCAGATGACATCACCTTTAAGGCAGAAAGTGAAGAGGAACTAAAAAGTGAAAGAAGAGAGTGAAAAAGTTGGCTTAAACCCCAACATTCAGAAAATGAAGATCATGTCATCTTGTCCCATCACTTCATGGGAAATAGATGGAGAAACAGTGGGAACAGTGTCAGACTTTATTTTTGGGGGCTCCCAAATCACTGCAGATGGTGATTGCAGCCATGAAATTAAAAGACACTTATTCCTTGGAAGGAAAGTTATGACCAACATAGATAGCATATTCAAAAGCAGAGACATTACTTTGCCAACAAAGGTCCGTCTAGTCAAGGCTATGGTTTTTCCTGTGGTCATGTATGGATGTGAGAGTTGGACTGTAAAGAAAGCTGAGTGCCAAAGAATTGATGCTTTTGAACTGTGGTGTTGGAGAAGACTCTTGAGAGTCCCTTGGATTGCAAGGAGATCCAACCAGTCCATTCTAAAGGAGATCAGTCCTGGGTGTTCTTTGGAAGGACTGATGCTGAAGCTGAAGCTCCAGTACTTTGGCCACCTCATGCAAAGAGTTGACTCATTGGAAAAGACTCTGATGCTGAGAAGATTGAGGGCAGGAGGAGAAGGGGAAGATAGTATATGAGATGGCTGGATGGCATCACCAACTCGATGCACCTGAGTTTGAGTGAACTCTGGGAGTTGGTGATAGACAGGGAGGCCTGGCATGCTGCAATTCATGGGGTTGAAAAGAGTTGGACACCACTGAGTGACTTTCACTTCACTTCACATAAAACTTTTAATGTTTCACCAGGAACTGGCATAAGAAATGGTAGAAAAAATTATGACTTGATTTTACACATGAATTGCTTAGAACACATTCAATTTTACTACACCTCGAAACATATCAATGTGTGAGAAAATTTTCAATTATTGAATTTTCAATAGAATATAATTAAACTGAACTGTTCATGTTATGAGTTTAAATAGTACATAGCACATTAGTGAACAGCACAGTTCTGTAAGTAAGATGCATTTTGATTCAACTTCTAGAACTGTGTGTGTGAAACTAGTAAAATAATATATATTCCCTAAACTTTAGTTTTCTATTAATAAACAGAAAAATAGATGTCATTCAGAGAACTGTTTTGAGTATTGATAGAGATAAGGGTAAATCCCAAGCACGTGACCTGGGACAAAATCCACAAATATTAGCTTTAAGACAGCTCCAAGACATAGGTACATTGTCATTCATAAAATAGATAATAAGTAAGGACCTACTGCATAGCACAGGGAATCTACAGAATATTCTGTAATAACCTATATGGGAAAATAATCTGAAAAGAATAGATATTATGCATATGTCGAGAAGTTCTTTGTTGTACGCTTGAAACTAACACAGCATTGTAAATCAACTATGAAAGTGAAATAAAAATGCTAGTCACTCAGTCCTGTCTGACTCTTTGTGACCTAGGACTGTAGCCCACCAGGCTCCTCTGGCCACGGGATTTTCCAGACAAGATTACTAGAGTGGATTGCCATTTCCTTCTCCAGGAGATATTCCTCATCCAGGGATTGAACTCAGGTTTCCTGCACTGCAGGCAGAGTCTTTCCATCTGAGCCACCAAGGAAGCCCCTATCAAATATTTTGCAATATAAAGTAAAAATTTTTAAAATGATAGCTTCAAAAAAAGCAATAGATAATATACCCAATACATAAGAAGTTTATTATGATGTTTTTTTAACCTACCTATTTTCCTTTGGTTTGAAAACTTTTGAAGACTTTTGTGACAATATCATTATATTTAACATATAAGAAATGAATACACTTGTTAATCAAGTTTTCATGTCTATTGGACAGAGACATGAAGGTTTTAAAGCATTAGAATACATTAAAACACTCATAAAACAAGATCTCTTCTAAACATAATATTTATTTGGCCCAGAAATTATTTCAATATTTCATATTATTAAAGGAAAGTCATTAATGGCCATTGATGACTGACAGGAATTCACTCATTAATTAGTAATGTGAGTCAGGAAATACTAGTTCAGGAAGAAATCTGGCTAAGTGAATGTCATGAGTAGAGATTTTATTGCATTCTAATTCATATCATTAGGCTTTATCATCCCATAGAATTTATATAAATTACATAATCTTTCTATGCATGGTCATATATATGCTTCTAAGTAGTCTACAGGCAAATAGAGAAGCATATATATATATATATATATATATAAAACTTCTAGACTTCAAATAAGTAATAGTCAATATAAATTATACAAAATGATGAAATGAGTACTACTACAGTAGATGGATGAATTTTGTTGAACATAAACTTCCAGAAAATATGATCTTTAAAGGTTTAATAAAACCTTGAAATGCCTCTATATTTCACTAATGCAGTGATGTCTAACTTTGCATTTGAATAATGTCCCATTAATATAACGCCTTATAGAGTTACCAACTTACTCATACTCTGTTCCTTTGGACTGCAGACTAGATAGTTACAGATACTAATGATATTATTCAAGGACAGTGGGGAAGAGAACATTTTATAATGAGGTTACCTCAGGGCAAGGTAAAAGAATAAAATTATTTCTATGTTGGCAATTTATATGCATTGAATTCTAGATTACTAAGACACTCTGATCAATTCTCAGTTCAGCGATGTTAGAACTGGGTCAAGGGAATTAGAGAATTATATTTACAAGGGAAGAATCAAGGAACAATTTAAAATAGCCATCTGCCTGGAGTGTTATTGCTTAGAAGTGTTCCCAGCTGAGAGTAGATGCTGGCATGTAGTTGTATTATATACAGGCATGTCTGAGGCTATGTTGGGAGATGTAGCATTGGCAGAATCTATCAGGCCTTCTGCCGATGCTTGGGAAAACTGTTTGCAATTTTTTGTTGGTAAAAAACAAAACAAAACAAAACATATTTTTAACTATAATATATTCACTATTCTTGGAAATTTAAGACAATGTTTCGATTTAGATGACCATGTACAAATTTAAGTATAATTATAATTTGTAGGAAATCACTGGTTGCCATTCCTACTACATTATTCTTGACTGGGAAATCCTATGGACAGAGGAGCTTAGTGGGCTCCAACTCTTTTGTGATTCCAAGGGGTTGCAAAAGAGTTGGACAGGTCATAGTGATTAAACAACAACAATGGCAATTGGCAGTAAATCACTAATTACCATTTAAGTTAATGATTTTTTGTCCCTAAAATTTAACCACAAACAATTTATAGATGTGTAGGTGCTTTGACAGGTATTGGTATGAATAGGCTGTCAAACATGGTTCAGCCCTTTAGAAAATTAACAATCAGTTAACATGTTCAGTTTATAATAACTATCCTAGTTCTGGCTACATGTGCATATACATCTAGCTAGTCATATTTCATAGAAAATGAACGCATATTATGATCTTAAGTAGAAGGTACCATTTTTTACTTATGCTGCTTTTTCCCAAGTCAGTTTTAAACTTGCCCTCAACATCTACAGTATCATCTATGTGCAAAAAATATGTCTTGAACTTCATAAGAATGTATAATTTCATCATGGGCTCGGATACCCAAGGTACTTTTGTATATTACTCTATATAAACTATATTATTACTCTATGATAAATGTATATAAAGGAAACAGTAACCTAAGTAAGTGACTAATATTCATAAGGAAACAGGAAAAGGAAAAAACAAGTAAAGCACTGATTCATGACTTTACTAATGTTTCACCTCAGCTTAATAAATTATATGATAGAATTGATACAGTCAAAATAATCTACATATAGTTGAATAAAATATGTATTGACTAAGATATTGCTGATAGAAGGCCCAGAATCTGGTATAGGAAGAAATTTGAAATTCTTGGCCAACAATATTTAGAAATAGAGATTAACTGAAAACTTTTGGAAAGCTCACTCCACTCAATTAAGATTCTTACCGCTCTCTTATTATCTCTCACTTATTTTTCTGATTTTGGGTGATTTTCAGGAATATTTAGAACTCAGTAAAATATGAAAATAAATGTGAAATTTATTCACTCTGAAATATATACTCATTTTGCATCAAGTATTGTCAGACACTATTTGGAGTTCTGGGAACATTAAGGTCAAAAAAGACAATTCATGTTTCCACAGAGCCTTAAAAGACAATCTTTACATAGTTCAGTAAATTCTAGGATTAGGAATTTTGTGTTATACTGTTGAAGTATGTGAAAGGAAGCCCACTAAGAACTGAGGTCATAGAGAATGAATAGAAATTAATCTGATCAAGAAATAGTGAAGGATAGGAGGGAGTGTTTGGCTGAAAGGAAACAGGATACACAAAAATATATAACAGATACTGTCACATTTCTCTCTGATATCCTCCTCAGGACTAACACACCTATCTTGCTCATGCTGAAAATGGTCTACTCTTGAAGTCTCCAACCAGTCCATCCTAAAGGAGATCAGTCTTGGGTGTTCTTTGGAAGGACTGATGTTGAAGTTGAAACTGCAATCCTTTGGCCACCTGATGCGGAGAGCTGACTCATTTGAAAAGACCTTGATGCTGGGAGAGATTGAGGGCAGGAGGAGAAGGGGACGACAGTTGGATGGCATCACCAACACAATGAACATGGGTTTGGGTGGACTCTGGGAGTTGGTGATGGACAGGGAGGCCTGGCATGCTGCGGTTCACAGGGTCACAAAGAGTTGGACACAACTAAGCTGAACTTAGTTCAGCTTAACTGAACTGAACCGAACTGGTCTCCAATCTCTATACCTCACAGAGAATTTCTATCTTTCACTTAGATCTGCCTTGCTTAAGGCTTGCTTATCTCCCAAGGAACTGGTCACAGTCAGTTACAGATTGATGTGGTAATATAAATATTCAAATTTATTGCTCCAGTTAAAGAGACACCCTAGCTCCAAAGCTTTCAATATGATTGGCTGAGACTTCAGCTGGACCCTAATTTTTGGTGAACTTGTGCTTCTTCCTCAGGTTTATTGATGCCATCTAGTGGGGTCGCTAAGAGTTGGACGTGACTGAGGGACTTCACTTTCACTTTTCACTTTCATGTTATTGGAGAAGAAAATGGCAACCCACTCCAGTGTTCTTGCCTGGAGAATTCCAGGGACAGGGAAGCCTGGTGGACTGCCATCTATGGGGTCGCACAGAGTTGGACACAACTGAAGTGACTTAGCAGCAGCAGCAGCAGTGTAGCTTTTAACAATAACAAAAAAAATCTCAAGGCATGATGAAATGTAAAAAAAACACAGTCTGGAAATATAAAACAGACTTGGATATGAAACAAGAGTTTGGAATTACCAGAAAATTTAAAATAAATTAGAGCATTAAGCAGAAGAGTAGATAGTATACAAGAATAAGTGGTTAGTTTAAGCAAAGAGATACAAACTCCAGAAGTCAAAAACTCTGTAACAGATGTTAAATATGTCTTTGATAGACTAATCAGAAGACTGGTTACAACTGAGAAAGAAATCAGGGATATGAAGACATGTCTGTATAAACATTCCAAACTGAAGTTTGGCAATAATAAAATTACTTAAAGCAGAATACCAAAAAAAATTTAAAAAATAAAAAAACAAACAACAAAAAAAGCAGAATACCCAAAAATTGTTGTACAATTTTGAAAGAGGCAACAAACAGGCACTTGTAATAGCAGAGAACAGAAAGAGAATATAAATAAATATTTCACACAATAAAACCTGAGAATATTCTCAAATTACCAGTGGACACTGAAGCACAGTTTCAGTAAACTCAGGAGCATCAAATGGAATAAATACCAAAAAATATATATACCTAAGGATATCATACTCGAATAAAAAGAAAAGATAAATTATTAAAAGAAACCAGAAAAAAGCATCTTTTGTACAGGGAAATGAAGTTATGAATTACAATAATTCCTTATCAAAAACCTTGAGTGTAAGCAAAGAGTATAAGAAATGTTTGAAGTGTTAAAAACAAAACAAAAAACTACCAAATTATTTTCTGTACTCAATGATATCATTCTTCAAAAAAAAAGGAGGAGAAATAATTTCTCAGATAAATACTGAGTGAAGTAATCATCAGTTGATATACCTAAGAGCAAGAAATTTTAAAAATTCTTCAGAAAAATAAAAGAATATACATACAGATCAGAAATTTGATAAATAAATCTAGGCATATAAAGAAAGAATACTAGAGAAAAATAAATGAAAGTAAAATAAAATCTTCTTTTTAAAAACAATTTAATAGATAAGTTTTTAGTCATAATAGTAACTACATATTGAGTGATTATAGGATATAACTAAGTAAAATCAAAGACACCTATATCACAAGGTACAGGAGAGGAAAACTGAAATTAACCTGTTATAAAGTCTTTGCATTATTCATGAAGCTGTATAGTGTTATTTAAAAGTGAATTTAGATTAGCCTAAATGTTTATCCAAAACTTTAGGGCAATCACTAAACAGCTTTTTAAGAAGTGTAGTTCACATTCTAAAAGAAGAGAGAAAATGGAAAAAGGTAAAATGCTCAAGTAATCAGAGAAGGCAGAAAAAGAAGGGAAGAAAATACACAAATTACAAGTGCATGGAATAGAAAAGTTACAAATAATGTAAATATTAATATTTAATGTAAATATTAATATAACCTATCAATATAACTTTAATGTAAATGGTCTAAGTACACCCACTGAAAGACAGACTATCAGAGTAGTTTAAAAATATGAACTATATGTGGTTTTCAAGAAACCCAGTTTAAATATAAAGACATATCAGTTAAAAGTAAAAGGTTGGAGAAAGACATGCAATGCTAATACTAATCAAAACAAAGCTCAGATAGATTCTCTAATTTCAGTTTAGGCAGATTTCTCAACAAGGGAACATATCATGGATAAGGAAGACGACTGGTGGTGGCAGAAGACCATTACATGAAGACAAATTAGCCAATTTTCCAAGAAGACATAACAGCCCTTCATATGTATACATCTAAACAAAATATCAAAATATGTGCAGCAACAACTAACATAATAACAAAGAGCAATAGAAAAATTATGCTATTATATTTGGAAACTTCAACATCTCTTTCACTAAATGATGGATGCATGCTTTGCTCAGTCGTGTTCAATTCTTTGCAACCCTTTGGACTATAGCCTGCCAGGCTCCTCTGTCCATGCAATTTTTCATTCAAGAATACTAAAGTGGGTGACCACTTCCTTCTCTATGGGATCTTCCCGACCCAGGGATCAAACTCCCATCTCCTGTGTCTTCTGCATTGCAGGCTGATTCTTTACCTCCTGAGCCATCTGGGAATCCTAGTTGATGGATAAATCATGCCAAAATTGGAAGGTTAGTGTTGACCTGAAATGGATCACCAATTAACTGGATTTAATTTACATTTATAGATTAGTTAATTCAACAACAGCATAATACATAATCTCAGGTTCACATGGAACATTTACGAAGATAAACTATGTCTGGGTATAAAACATACCAAAATTTTAAAACAATAGATCATACAAAATATATTTGGAGGTCTCAGTGGAATTCAGTTAGAAATCAGTAACAAAAGTGTAGCTGAAAAAAATTCCAAAATATTCTGGGAAGCAAACAATACACTTCTCAGTCACATGGACTAAAGAAGAAACCTTAAGAGAAATTTAAAATACTGAACAAGATGTAAGAGAAAATACAAGTCAAATTATAGAATTAGCAAAAGTAGTGCTAAGTGGTAAATTTATAGCATTGAATGCATATATTAGAAATGAATAAAAATATAAAATGAATAATCCAAGCTATTACCTTAGGAAACTAAAGAAAGAGTTCAATTTAAGCTGAAAGTAAATAGAAGAAATAATAAAAATTGGGGCAAAAAATAATGAAATTGAAAATAAGAAATCAATGAAATCAAAAATAGTCAAAAGAAGGCAATAGTGAAGAGACACCTCACTAATTAATATACACAGATGACAAATGAGCTTGTTTAAAGATGTTCAACATGCTGACAAGGAAGTAGAACAACAGGTACCCTCACTGGTGGGAATCCAAAATGATACAGCCACTTGGGGAGAAAATTTGGCTCATTCTTACAAACATAAACATATTTTTAGCATATGATTCAAAAATTGTTCTCCTAGATATTTACCCAAATGAGTTGAAAATCTATCTCTATAAAAAGCCCACATGTGAATATTTATAGCAGTTGTACCCATAATATCCCCAAACAGAAAGAAGTATACAAGATATCTCTAAACAAGTGAAAGAATAAATTGTGGTATCCCCATTAAATGAATATTATTCAGTGATGAAAAGAAATGAGCTATTAATCCACAAAAGATAAGAATCTGTAATGCATTTTACTTAGCTGAAACAAGCCAATCTGAAAAAGCTACAGTGCCCTAAAGTATCTAATCTAGGATCACAGGGAACAAATGGGACTAATTTTGTAAATTCTATAACTAATTTTTATTCTACATACTGCTATAAGAGAGTTTTAGATTTACCATGAATATATGAGCATTTTTATAAATTGTGGAAACTGTATACCATCCTAGAAACAGGATGTGAAAATAAATTACTATAAAGTTTCCTCACATATCTTTAGGGAGACCTCTGAATACAGATATGGCCCTTGATATTTGACTGACTTCCACTCTGCCTCCTGTAGGGTCTAGGGAGATACCAAGGAACTATTTCTATTCACTTATATCCTTAACCTTATGTACTCCTTGTACCATTTGTTCTTGATTGATAATAAGCTAAAGAGAAACCCACAGGGTAGGGTGGGGTCTGGCAAATTGCAACTTAAAATTGTGAAAAATGTAACCAATATGTATTAGAATTCTCTGGACTAAATTGAATCATTTTAAATGAAAGGCTGAAATACTCCCTGGAGAACTATAGACCAGTGTGCATCATGTCCTTAAATGACAGCCTGTAGAATGCATAAGACATAGATCCCTTTCCACTTCAGTAAGCTTTCTATTTGAAGAATTGCAAAATTGCCTCTATAAGGGAAATCATGCTTGTCTAATATACCAGTATCATTTAAGGACATAAATAAATGCAGAAATGCTCAGACCTTAGCATTTCTTTGGCAATTTTCTATGCAAAGACAATTTTTCATACATAGATATAGATGATAGTAGTGTTTTACTACAAGGATCTAAGAGGTCCAAAATAGAAAATGTAATATAAGCTTTTGTTAGAGCAGTGCTGTGTACAAGTACAATAGGAGCCAAATATGTCATTTTAAATTTTTAGTAATTATGTTAAAAAAAGAGTAAAGAGAAACAGAAGAAACTATTTAAATAACAAATTTATGTCTTTATATTTAAACCTTTATACAAAATATCAGCATAAAATGAATGAATGAATGAAATACATTTTGCTTCATACTAAATCTTTGAGACCATCTTTTTTTTTTAATAGCACATTTCAATATGGACTAGCCATATTTTATGTATCTTTTAGCCACATGTGACTAGTAGTTCCTGAGTTAGATAGAACAGGCTTATAGTAATATGTCAAAGAAAAAACACTTTTACTATACCCACTGGTTTCTCAGATACACTTGACAACACAACATACTTAGAATATGTGAGAAGTAGTTAATATTAAGTGAAACAACACATCTGATGTCTCAAATGGGCTCTAAAAACTGTCAGTTACTACTTAAGTATTAACAGTAGTATGATACATTTTCCATAAGGGCATAACTGTTCTGTTCACCCCATAGCTCTCAAAATATCTGTAGAATAAATAAATGAAAGGAAAAGGAAGAACAACCTTTGTTTTCTTGTTTCAGAATTGCTTAATCTCTCCTCTAAGATCTCATATATAACTTTAGACCAATATGCTTCTGCCTAAACCATCCTAGTATGGAACCCTTTCCTGCTGGTTCTCTAATGGTTAGCAACCAAGAATTGAGGCGACCTCTGCTGATAAAGGTGGCTGTAATCTATCAGATCTTGGACCTAGATAATTTACATCCTTTTGACCATTTCCTGTCCAATAACATAAGGAAAACAAGGGTGAAGAAAGAAGAGCAAAAGAAAGGATAAGAAAATGACAGGGAGAAGAGAGGGAAAAACAGAGACACGGAAGTGAAAGGAATACAGAAAAGTAGTAAAGCAAATGATAAAGAGACAAAATAAAGGAGGAAGGGAGTAGAGAGAGACTTATCCTAGTAAAACTTCCAAATTTTCAGACAAAGTTCAAATAAGCCCTTTCTTTATCTTGGAAAAGAACACAACAGTTTTCCCATCCTCAGCTTAAGATTCTCCCCTTAACCAAGCAATCAATTTTTGACAAATTAAATTATATAGCTATTTTAAACATCATTAAATTTGTTTAAGGAGTTTCATTTTCTGTTTATTTTATAATATCATGGATCATGGGATCTGAACATCAATAATAATGTAAGATAGGCAGCTATCTTTAAGACTTCTGTAGTTATCTGTACAATGTATTACTGTTAATAATGAAAAAATAGAAATTTACCATGCATACTCAGGAAGTTCAATAAAATTAAAACTTTCTGCCACTAATAAGTTACTGTGTATCACTGGGTCTTAATTTTACCATTTTAAACCTGAGGATAATAACCTACTTTGCAGGATTCTTGTGAGGCCAAACAAAGTAATAGATGTAAAGACCTTAAATACAGTGTCTGAGACTGAACTAATAATTTATTCAGATTATTAATAAATACAGCAATTCTTGGATGAAAGAAATGGTCTTATTACAGATTATTATAAAAACATAAATACAGAGAATCTCTTGATAAAGCAGGCATGTGTGCATGTTTGGGTAGTAGGAGAGGAGTACAGACATCTTTACCTAACAGTCTATTTTCATTCCTAGTCCTCTGAGGATATCCCTCTATTGTGGTTTTTGGAAAACCCTAGGTACCTGAGAAAAGTAATTTGAAAAGTTCTGAAACACATTATCTTTTAAAGATTTTTGGTGATGGTGTTCTTCCTGAAATTCTAAGGTTCCATTGCTCTTAGAAACAATCCGGTTGTCCCTTACACTAGAATAATATTTCATTCAGGAAGTTGTATGGTAAAGTTATTTAAGATATTTGACAGGGGAAACATGGGATGGAATAAATAGAACAGACCAAGAAGTTTTCGTATGATATTCTAAATATTGATGAGGGACATCATTGAAGTACTTTACAAACAGAATGGATATTATAAGTGCAGACATTTATCAAATTTTGGAAGGTATTAAGGTGCTCCAAGCTACTTCAATCACTGTCATTAATAAGACAGTTGAGTGTTGATATAGTTATGTCCACTATTTACAGCTTCTAAGAATCTATAATACGCATGCTACATACTTCACTGCTTTATTGAAAAATGATCCTCATTTTTCTGATGTCCTATGGTTGCTCTTCACTACCTGAAATACTACTCAGGGGTTTGTATGGCTAATAACAATTACAGGTTCCCTGATCATATAATTAGCACTGCTGGCATATTTTGAAGTGTTCTGGTCCATTGTGCATAAAATCTATTCTCATAATCTTAGAAAAAAATCCTTCCTCATTTCGAAGCAATTTGTTATATGAAGCATAATTTGTTTAAAAAAAAAGAAACATGGCTATGCATTTTTCATAGAGCAGATCTGTATTACTCAACTGCAGGACAAATCCTCTGAGAACTTGATGCACTTTAGGTTGTAGTTCTTTTTTTGAAAAGAACTGAATGGATGCTATGCTTCCCAGGACTATTAATTAAGGAGATGAATGTGAGTTAATTTGGGCTTGCCAGGTGGTGCTAGTGGTAAAGAGTCGCCTGCCAATGCAGGACACTAAGAGACGCAGTCTCTATCCCTGGATCAGGAAGATCCCCTGGAGTAAGGAAGGCAACCCACTCCAGTATTCTTGCCTGGAGAATCCCATTGACAGAGAAGCCTGGAAGGCTGCAAGTCCTTAAGGTGGCAAAGAGTCGGAAACTACTGAAGTGACTTAGCGTGAACACAGATGAATTATTTTCTTCAGCCCAGTGACTGCCAATTAACAAAATAATCAACCATCACTAAGATAAATTCCATGTTTATCCTTAAGTATATTCTCCTTGAAACAAATATTTTTTTCTAGTTTCATATATTTTTATTAACAAAGCTAATACTATTTCTCTCCAATAGTATTAAGATATTGCTATTGTATTTCCTAATATTTTGTATTCATTTGTTGAACATTTATTAGCTAGATTTAAAAATATTAAAAATAAAAACTATATACATGATGACCATTCCTATGCTTGTCCTCCACTGATTACTATACCTTGTAAGAAGAGAAAAACTGTTAGCTTTTTGCTTACTTTCTCTTTATCTTTGCAAATATATGTCAATATGGAAAGGTAATACTTATATCTTTTATAAACAAACTTTAACATTATTTTGTACATTTTGTACCTTCTTTTGCATTTGTTATAAATTCCAAGTTTATACATTTCTAAAGTTATACTTTTTATGTTTTCATCATAAATAGCAAACTTTACAAAATCATTTATTATTTTCCAATTGTTCCATACATAGGAATATTTACAGCTCATATTTATATAATTATTCATTTGTCCATTTAGCAAATGCCACATTTTAAATTATTATAACTTTATAATATTTTAACTATTTGTTAGAACCAATCATTTTTCTTTTCTCCTTTTCTTTTTCATCAAATTCATCTTGCCTATTAATTGTTCTTTATTTGTTCATATAAATTTTAGGATGCAAGTACTGTGTGGGAAAATAAATAGAATTTTTACCAGAAAAGAGAATTATATAATAATGTAAGAAAGACAGGTATTTTGTAGAATATTTCCTATAATTATCTGTGTAATGTATAGTTGTTAACTATTAAAAAATAAAATTTATCTTATATAACCAGAAAGTTAAATCAAATGAACACTCTGCCACCAGTAAGTTACCATAAGTCATTAGGATTTGATTTTTATCATCAGTGCAGGTGGATTGCTGACCAGAAGAGCCATGAGGGAGGCCCAAGAATACTGGAGTAGGTAGCCTAGCCCTTCTTCAGTGGATCTTCCCGACCCAGGAGTTGAACTGGGGTCTCCTGCATTACAGGTGGATTCTTTACCAACTGAGCTATCAGGGAAGCCCATTGATTTTATAACATTATGTATTTCTGCTCATAAAGTTAAGTCTTCATTTCTATTCTTTTGTGAACTTCCATATTAATTTTCTCCATACAGTTGTGTTTTTCTTTTGTTAAATTTATATTTAATATTCCTGGGTTTTGTTTTTCTTCTGGCAACCGGTGTTTACCTACAAATGTATCATTACTGAAGAATGTCTTTTATAGATTTCTAAGCAAAGAAAGACAAATCAAAGAATAATATATCCCCAAGTGAAGACTAATAGATGGGGGATAAATGGAAATAGTGGCAGGTTTTATTTTCTTGGGCTGCAAAATCACTGTGGATGGTGACTGCAGCCATGAAATTAAAAGACGCTTGCTTCTTGGAAGAAAAGCTATGACAACCTATACAGTCTATTAAAAATCAAAGATACCACTTTGCTGACAAAGCTCTGTGTTGTCAAAGCTATGATTTTTCCAATAATCACGTACCAATGTGAGAATTAGACCACAAAGAAGGCTAAGTGCCAAATAATTGATGCTTTCAAACTGTGGTTCTAGAAGAAACTCTTGAGAGTCTCTTGGACTGCAAGGGAATCAAACCAGTCAATTCTAAAGGAAATCAACCCAGACTATTAATCGGAAGGACTGATGCTGAAGCTGATGCTCCAATACTTTGGTCATCTGATGCCAACTCACTAGAAAAGACCGTGATGCTGAGAAAGATTGAGAGCAGGAGGAGAAAGGGGTGACAGAGAATGAAATGGTTGGATGGCATCACTGACTCAATGGACATGAGTTCAAGGAAACTCTGGGAGATAGTGTAAGACAGCAAAGCCTGGTGTGCTCCAGTCCAAGAGTTGTGTCCAACTCTTTGCAATCCCATGGACTGTATAGTCCATGGAATTCTCCAGGCCAGAATACTGGAGTGGGTAGCCTTTCTCTTCTCCAGGGGATCTTCCCAACCCAGGGATCAAACCCAGGTGTCCCTCTTTGCAGATGGATTCTTTATCAGCTGAGCCACAAGGGAAGCCCAAGAATATGGAGAATACTGGTAGCCTATCTCTTCTCCAGTGTATTTTCCTGACCTAGGAATCAAACAGGGGTTTCCTGCATTGCAGGTGGATTCTTTACCAACTGAGCTATCAGGAAAGCCCAAGAGGTAATCAAACAAATCCCACTTACAGGGCATTTTGTGTTTGTTTACTCCAAAAATTCAAATATCATAAAAAATAAAGTGTGACTTTTCAAGTGCCTTTAATATCTTGTTTGATTGAAAGAATGAAATTGAGTATAGTCAGGGCTCTGTATCCACAGTTCCCTATCCATGAATTCAAACAAGCCACAGGTAAGTACATCTGAATGTATTACTTCATTTTAAAATAAGAGACATCAATCTGTGGATTTTGATCTTTGTGGGATGCTGGGAGCCAGCATGGGAGATCCCACCCATGACAAGGTCATGCAAAGGAGACCTGACAAGCAAGGCTTCAGGACTCAAGGGACTCCCTGGGCCAATCCCACCCATGACAAGGTCATGTGGAAGAGACCTGACGGACAAGGCAAATCAGGACTCGAGGGACCCCCTGGACCTGCTTGAGCATCTACCCCAAAACCAGAGTCTCTCTGTCTTACTATTTTATGCCTTTCACTAACTCCTCTGATACAAGTGGGGGGCTATCTCCAACCACCTTTCTTTGAAGGAAATCAACTTAGAGCTCTAGTGAATAAGTCTCCTGGGCATAATAGGAGTGTTTCAATTCAAACCCCTCTGATGGCTCTCTAACTTGCCTGACAGGTTTATCCGGACTTTTATAACTATGGTTGTGATTGTTTACAGCCCCTCAACCGCAAGAGGCACGGGAAGCTTAATATAAAGCCTTTCGAGGAGTTAAAATTATTTGAATGGTACTGGTGAAGGGTCTCATTGTTGAGCCAATGTTTGCTGCCAAGTTTTCATATTGTGTGCATTAATTAACATAGTTGATATATAGAAATATAAGTAGTGGCCTTGATATTAACAACACTAAACCTTGAGTTAATAAATTCTTTCTCTGTTATAGCCCACTGCACCTTTGCCCTATAGGAATGCAACTTTATCTAGTGCTTTTGGAGAATGGTGCCTGACTTAGAAAAAACACTTTTAGAGAGAATAAGCTTTAGAGTCATAAAATGTTAATAGGCGTCCTGGCCAGAAGATGACGTAAATCACCTAAGACCTGTATGTACAGATAGGCATGCAGAAAGAAAGCCTGGTCTCGATAAGGGTCAGGGCTGCTGACCCTGCATGACTCTGCATCTTCCATTATTCTCTATGTACAACTTAAAGTATAAAAGCTCCTTTTGAAAATAAAGTTGTGGGCCTTGCTCACCAAAGCTTGGTCACCCCATGTCATTCTTTTTTCTCTCTCTTTCTCTTTCCTTTTCAGGTTGACTCCCTGGAGTGCAGAGACCCTCTGAGTTCACTTTCCTGCCCAGGCTTCTAAGACTCACTCGAGAAGGTGCCCAAGGTGGGGCACCTTCAGTGGTTCGAGAGGGCGCCTGTGGCCTACGTGAACAGTGCAAGTCCCGTGCTGAGGCTTTATTGGCTTTCTGTGTAAACCAAGGAATATCAGCCACTTTCTCTCCTTTATTTTCTTAACTGCAAAATTCTTTCCTTATCTCTTTCTCTATCTCTCTCAGACACCTACACCATCACGCTTTGGTATCTCTGGATCCTGCTAGGGCTGGACCCTGGTAGTGGGGCATCCTGGATCCAACACCCCACAGACGCTGAAGGAATGTTGTGTTGTAATCTATGCATTACAAGTATAGCTTTTAGAAGAATGAATATATGGAAACTAATTTGAAAAATAGGCAAAGACGATAATCAGATAATTGGCAAAAAAGACAAACATTTCTCAATATATGAAACTTAATCTCCATATTTAAGAGAAATACTGTTTGAAATTACAGTATGGATTTTCCTACATGGTTCTCAGCAGCAAATATTTGATAACACACAACATTGGCCACAACTGAAGGAAACAGTCTCAGATATGGTTAAGACAAGAGTAAATGACTCAATCTCTTTGGAGGTATTTTGTCATCAAATTGTGAGAATGTATCGGACAATTTCTCATATATGAAATACCATGTGTACAATGACATCTGAGCTGACAGTGATAGAAACAGAACAAAATTTAGAATAAATATAAATAGCTATTTACATTTACTAGTGAAGAAACAATGAATTATTTACTTCTATACAGTGGAATAAAATATATAATTGAAAAATATTTAGCTAATATAGATACCAAAGCAGATTTAATTTTCAAGCTATGTTAAGTGAAAAGGACATGGCCAAAGCAACGTGTACAAACTAAATATGTGGACAATATACATGTGTGCATATACGGACTTGTCATGATATTCTGAACAATCTGTCACAGTGTGTAAAAGTTCTATTCTATGGTACCTGAGATGATTGGGCCACTTATAATTTAACAAACTAATAATAATATTTAACTATTCTTATTTTTTAAATTGAGGTGTAAAAAAGAATTTAATGCAGAATAAAACATATATATATATATAAAGAATAATGTACTGTAGGAAAAGTGCTTAAATTCTCTAAAATGCACAATATCATTTAAAAGTCAGTGCCATTAATTATGATTCAAATGCTGATATTAATAAGTGACTCCATCTCTGCTCAGCATGATGTTCCATAGAAGTCATAAAAATATTTTATTGCTTATTACCATGAATAAACCAAGGTTAATGAAGAATAGTTATATTTTTATACCCAAGTATTAGAATAGATAATGTAGGAAATACTGATAGATTCCTTTGTTCTGGGTTCGTCAGAAAATATTCTCAAAGTTATGTATTGCAGGGTTAAGACTGATATGAAGTTTTGAGCTATTTTAGATACATAAGTATGAATTCTTATTCAGAGATGAATATAATATCTAATAAAGTTTGGGGCTTCCTAGGTGGCACAGTTGGTAAAGAATCTTCCTGCCATTGTAGGAGACACAAGAGACGTGGGTTCAATCCCTGGGTTGGGAACATCCCCTGGAATAAGAAATGGCAATTCCCTCTTGTATTCTTGCCTGGAAGATTCCATGGACAGAGGAGCCTGGTGGGCTATAGTCCAGGGCATCACAAAGAGTCGGACACAACTGAGCACATGCACACAGACACCGACACACACTCACACAGACACTCTAAAGTTTGCTTTTAATTAAGTTTGAAAAATTAAATATACTGATATCCTGGTGCTCTAAATAAGAGGAGAACAAGCAGATTTTTTTAAACTTTTCTAGAAAATAGAATGTCACTAAGACAGGGATTTCATTGATATTTCATAATACCATGCTGGTCGTAATCAGTCTATCCTTTAGTATCCATTAGTTATATATAACCTATACTTTTATGCATAGGAAGATGTGACTACATAGTTCTTTGCTACTCAAAAAAGGTAATATTTGTAAAAGGCAACAATTAAAATGCTTTCCAAATTTCTATTTTATAAATATTTTATGATGCAGGTAAAAGGAATAATAGAACCTTAAATATATACTGCTATGTATGGCTCTAACAACACTGCAAGGTGCTTATACACAGTTTACATTTTTGAATCTCAGCAATAATAAGAATTATTGAAAGAAAAGGAGAAACTGAATGCCATCAGCTTGGTTATCATTAGCATTTGTCATTATTTTTGGTACCCATGGATGTGGAACCCAGTGATAACTAGAGATTTCAGGGCACATCTGTGATTCTACATTCTCACACCCTATACTTCCCCTATCCTGAATTTATATATACATTTTTAATTAAGAAAGAAGAGGATAATTGTACATGAATAAATTAGTATACATGAAATAAAATAAGTTGAATCCAGTTTTAATTGAATCAGAGTGCATTTTTAAAAATGATTCTTAACAAATTAATACAAGATAAATTATACACTTCAGCACTTATCCCGCTATGTTCATTCAAGTTAATGTGACCATGTGGTTGCTAATAGGATGACCAATAAAACCAGTGGCCAGTAAAACCTGCCACTAAATTTCTAGATTAAAATTCTCCAGTATGAATGAGAAAATTCAGTTAATGGCAAACAGTTCTGTGTTTACTAAATGTTAACCCAGGAATTCAGTAGATTTCAGACATTTCACTGAGCCTTTCATATGAAAGGCATCAAAAATGAAAGAAGACAGTATTAATGTAATGTCTCACTTTTTATACAAAAGATAAATACGTCAATGATATTTATTTGGTGATTTAAAAGCTGATACTTGATGGAAACTATCAAATAGGGTATTTTGAAAAGAGATGTACCAAGCATATGATAACAAATGAAAATTCATGGATCAAAAATTTGTGCTAATGAAGATTAGCTGACCATTGTAGCTGCATTTAAATCAATGAAATTAGAACACACCCTCACACCATGAACAAAAGTAAACTGAAAATGGTTTTTAAAGACTTAGACAAAACAGATATCACCATAAAACTCATAGAAGAGAGCATAAGCAAAACATTCTCTGACATAAATCATATCAGTGCTTTCTTAGGTCAGTCTCCCAAGGCAAAAGAAATAAAACAAAAATAAAAAAAATAGGACCTAATCAAACTTACAAGCTTTTACTAACCATAAAGAAAATGAAAAGACCAGGTACAAAATGGAAAAAAAAATTTGCAAATGATGTGATTGATGAGGGCTTAATCTCCAAAATGTATAAACAGCTCATACAAATCAATAACAAACAAACAAAAACAACCAACACAATTGGAAAATGGACAAAAGACCTTAATAGACACTTCTCCAAAGAAGACAGTAGGCACATGAAAAGATGCTTGACATCACTAATTATTAATATTAATGTAATGTTAGTCACTCAGTCATTTCCAACTCTTTGCAATTCCATGGCCTGTGTAGCCTGTTAGGCTCCTCTGTCCATAGGATTCTCCAGGCAAGAAAACTGGAGTAGGTTGCTATGTTCTTCTCCAGGGGCTTATCCTGACCCAGATATCAAACTGGGGTCTACTGCATTACAGGTGGATTCTTTTCCATTTGAGCCATCAGAGAAGCCCCAATTATTAATATTAGAGATATGAAAATGAAAACTAGAATGAGGTACTGTCTCACACCATTTGGAATGGCTATCATTAAAAACATCTACAAATAACAAATGCTGGAGAGGATGTGGAGAAAAGGGAACGCTCCTACACTGTTGGTGGGAGTGTAAGTTGGTACAGCCACTATGGAAAATAGTATAGAACTTCCTCAGCAAACTAAAAAAAAAAAAAAAGAACTACCATATGAGCCAGCAATCACACTTATGTGCATATATTCATGTGTAAAACTATAATTCAAAATGATACATGCAAAATGATACATGATACATAGTAGCACTATTCACAATCATGAAAAAAAAGGAAGCAACCTAAATGTCCATCAACAGATAAATGGGTAAAGATGTGGTACATAAATACAATGGAACAATACTCAGCTGTTAAAAATAATGAAACAATACCTTTTTTAGCAACATGGATGCAACTAGAGATTATCATATTAAGTAAAGTAAATCATAAAGAGAAAAACAAATACTATACACTATGGTATGATATATAAATATTATATACTATCACTTATATATGGAATCTAAAATATGGCACAAATGAACCTATGTACAAAACAGAAACATAATCTGTATTCAGTGAGAAATAGGCTTACTGGAGTTAAGACTTGTGGTTTCCAAGTAGGAGAAAGGAAGGGAAAGGAAAGACTGAGAGTTTAGGGACTGGTAGATGATAACTATGACATTTAGAATGGATAAACAAAATGTCTTACTATGTAGAACAGGGAACTATATCCAATCTCTTAGGATAAACTATAATGGAAAAGAGTGTTTAAAAAAGAATGTATTATATACATATGTAACTGAGTCATTGTGGTTGGATAGTAGAGATGGATAGGTTATAAATCAACTAGATTTCAATTAAAAACAGATTAGGTTTAGTGTAAGATAAAATACATTAAGAATTTACCTTAATGTAAATTAAGGTAATGCTTACCTTCTATTGTTTACCTTAAGGTAAACTAAGGTAAATAATAGAAAAAGAATCAGTTAACAAAATAAATTCTGTGCCAGTGAAAACATTAAATTATAAATTATCATGTCAAGTATATTGGCTTTACTTGACAAGCATGTATATATATATAAAAAACACACCCTTGCTTTGAAACAAAGAAAATGATGTACTCTGCGTTATTTCTCCTGATTGTCATACCAAAAGTAAAGGTGGCAAGAAGAGCAGGGGCCAAGAAATAAGCATAAATATAAGTTAAAAGATAGCCTGTTTTCTTATCCATGAAGTCATTTTGACTTCTTCACAAACTCAATCCCTCAGACTCAACTATTTTTCATTCAGTTAAAGGTAGTATTTTATATAAATATTTGATAAAAACTCTATAATAAAGTTGAAAATCATCTACCCAGCCTTGAAAAAAAACTCACCATTAGGAAAAGGTGTCTTTATTTAAGTCTCAAATAAGCACTTTTTTTTGCTCCTCTCATTATGAAATGGAGAGTGTGAGAAAAAATTTTAAACACACAGAGGTACATACCTAAAAACATTTTTCAAATACAAGATTTGCTTTGGAAGATACATTGCCATAGATACTTATTTTTGTTGACTCATTAGCAGAGAGCTTATATTAAGAACTTATATAGTTTTTGAAAATGAACTTACAGGACATTGGGATCACACTCCAAAAAGTAATATGGAGTAATACAGAATCAAGTGGACTGGTGGGATCCAACTTGGTAAAGTGGGACAACATAATTACACTTCTAATATAATCAACAACTATGACATGCAAGTATATGAGATCTACATTTGAGTTAAATAGAATGAAGTTATTACTCTCTTATTTCCATGCCTCTTGAAAATGCTGCAATACATATGGCCAGTATGATGTCAAGATGGTACAGAAATATGAGAAAGAGAAAGATTAATTCAAATATATAAACTTTTAAAACATGAAGATCAGTTCAGAAATATTCAAATCAAAATTCCAAAAGGCAAATGGTAAAATGCACATGACTTTTGCTATTACACTGTGTGTATGTAGAGGGATGAAGGTGTCAGTAGAAATTACAAGATAGCAGGTCAGCAAGTACCAGCTGTGCAATAAATACCAGTTAAGTTACACTGAATCAAAATCTTCCCTATATACACGAACTATCTATTAGGAAGAATGCTACTGTGAGCATAAATATCAGTAGAATGATGTGTGCTTGAATTTCAGAAATGAAAGAATGTCTGAGATAAAGGTAAATGACTCAAAATTAAATATAATAATTCAAAGTTGTTCAAAGCTTATGTATAAGAGTCCAAAGATTTAAACTACTATATACATAAGCCTATATTGTTTTAGGAATTAATCTTCACCATATTATTGAATTTTCTTCAGAAATGTAACTACTATGAATTTTAATTTATCTTAGATTAAAAATGCAAATTTTCAAGTGAGGAATTTTTTTTTTAATGCTCTTACATTTAAAAAGTATAAGGTTGGCTTAGAAGTTTGTTCATGTCTTTTTGTTATGTCTTATGGAAAAATCTGAATGAACTTTTTGGCCAACCCAATGTAAATATTTTTTACAAATAAAACACTGTTATTTATATTTTAATGGTATGTTCTCTGATATGTTTTAAACATAATTTTCTATATATTTATTCATTAATAACATGTTCATTATAAATTATGATACCATATTGCATTTCAATGTGCATTTAGGCCACACAGTAATGGTCAGACCCTAAAATCATTCAAATCATCTGAGTTTAGGAAAACAGAGCATTGTCTTGGGTTCTCAATACTTTTACATATATATAATTTCCAGACTGTAATAAATTACATAAAACCAACTCTCTATTAAATAAAACAATCAAATTTTTGTGTATCCAGTAGCTGCAAAAGAGCACAGCATAGAGAAAAAAAAAAGGCTATGGAGTTAGATCTTAATTCAAACCCAGATCTTTCAGAATTAGTTATATGACTTCACTGACAAAAGGTTTCTACACCTCTAAAAATAGTGTGATAGAAATCAAAGCTCATACATAATGTTTCCCTACTACATGGCAGATACTAATATTAAAAAATCACTTATATGGCACAAAGACAGAAATATAGATCAATGGAACAAAATAGAAAGCCCAGAGATAAATCCATACATATATGGACACCTTATCTTTGACAAAGGAGGCAAGAATATACAATGGAGTAAAGACAATCTCTTTAACAAGTGGTGCTGGGAAAACTGGTCAACCACTTGTAAAAGAATGAAACTAGATCACTTTCTAACACCATACACAAAAATAAACTCAAAATGGATTAAAGATCTAAATGTAAGACCAGAAACTATAAAACTCCTAGAGGAGAATATAGGCCAAACCCTCTCCGACATAAATCACAGCAGGATCCTCTATGATCCACCTCCCAGAATACTGGAAATAAAAGCAAAAATAAACAAATGGGATCTAATTAAAATTAAAAGCTTCTGCACAACAAAGGAAAATATAAGCAAGGTGAAAAGAAAGCCTTCTGAATGGGAGAAAATAATAGCAAATGAAGTAACTGACAAACAACTAATCTCAAAAATATACAAGCAACTTATGCAGCTCAATTCCAGAAAAATAAACGACCCAATCAAAAAATGGGCCAAAGAACTAAATAGACATTTCTCCAAAGAAGACATACGGATGGCTAACAAACACATGAAAAGATGCTCAATATCACTCATTATTAGAGAAATGCAAATCAAAACCACAATGAGGTACCACTTCACACCAGTCAGAATGGCTGCGATCCAAAAATCTGGAAGCAATAAATGCTGGAGAGGGTGTGGAGAAAAGGGAACCCTTCTACACTGTTGGTGGGAATGCAAACTAGTACAGCCACTTTGGAGAACAGTGTGGAGATTCCTTAAAAAATTGCAAATAGAACTACCTTATCACCCAGCAATCCCACTGCTGGGCATACACACCGAGGAAACCAGAATTGAAAGAGACACATTACCCCAATGTTCATCGCAGCACTGTTTATAATAGCTAGGACATGGAAACAACCTAGATGTCCATCAACAGATGAATGGATAAGAAAGCGGTGGTACATATACACAATGGAGTATTACTCAGCCATTAAAAAGAATACATTTGAATCAGTTCTGATGAGATGGATGAAACTGGAGCCAATTATACAGTGAAGTAAGCCAGAAAGAAAAACACCAATACAGTATACTAACACATATATATGGAATTTAGAAAGATGGCAATGACGACCCTGTATGCAAGACAGCAAAAAAGACACAGATGTGTATAACAGACTTTTGGACTCAGAGGGAGAGGGAGAGGGTGGGATAATTTGGGAGAATGGCATTGTAACATGTATACTATCATGTAAGAATCGAATCGCCAGTCTATGTCTGACGCAGGATACAGCATGCTTGGGGCTGGTGCACAGTGATGACCCAGAGAGATGTTATGGGGAGGGAGGTGGGATGGGGGTTCATGTTTGGGAACGCATGTACACCCGTGGTGGATTCATGTCAATGTATGGCAAAACCAATACAGTATTGTAAAGTACAATAAAGTAAAAAAAAAAAAAAAAAAAGAAAAAGAAAGAAAAAGAAAAACATGCAAAAAATAAATAAATAAATAAAACAAAATATCTCCAAATAAAATAAAATAAAATGATTGGAGAACCAGAATACTTGGTAAAAAAAAAAATCTCTTATATCAATATGAACACTTCACCCTGATGACTGGCTTCCTCATTAGCTCAGGAAGTAAAGAATCTGCCTGCAATGCAGGAGGCACAGGAGAAGCGGGTTTGATCCCTGGGGAAAATCCAATCCCCTGGAGAAAAATAGCAGCCCTCACCAGTATTCTTGCCTGGAGAATCCCATGGAGAGAGAAGTTTTTTGGGCTAGAGTCCACAGGGTTGCAAAGAGTCAGACACCAACTGAGCGACTAAACCACCACCACCAATCCTTTAGTGTTAGTCACTCAGTCATGTCCGACTCTTTGAGACCCCTTCTTTGCAATCCCACGGACTGTAGCCTGGCAGGCTTCTGTCCATGGAATTCTCCAGGCAAGACTGGAGTGAGTTTTAATTCCCTTCTCCTGAGAATCTTTCCAACCAGGAATTGAACCTGGGTTTCCTACGTTGCAGGCCAATTCTTTACCATCTAAGCCACCAAGGAAGCCCTTTGAACAGGTATTATATCATGCCTACTTTACAGAGAAATACATAGACACAAAGACCCTCAGAGGGACAAAAGTTTGAATTTAGGAGTGCTACCTTCATGTGTTTTAGAGTAGATTTGTGAAGAATATAAACATACACATACATATCTAATGCCCGGCATGTGCTAGGCATTCAAAATTGACAAATCTCATAGGATACAGGCCAAAGTGCTATAGAATCTTGAATTATGAAAGGAAATAAGTAAGCAAGGAAGGAAGGGAAGAAGAAGGGAAGGAAGGGGGCAGGGGAGACAGTTTAGAGTGAAATAAAAGTAAAACGATAAGGCTTCATATAACAAATTCTATGTAAGCTAAACCTCATGACATAACGTTATTGATGGCAATTTTATGCAGGAAGATTACTTTCCATAAAATAGTTGTTTTACTGTCTTATTTCAACCATTCCCTATATAGTGGATTGTGTGTTATTATTCATACTTTACTGCTCTATCACTGTAGGATAATTTTATGTCCTTTCCCTTTATATGTGACTTGCAATGACATTTGCTTCCCCATTAGTGAGACTAACCATAGGATCTTCTCTGAAATATATAATATAAAAAGTTTAAATCTCTAACCCTTTTAACTTCTTTAATTTTACTTTCCCTGTGGAAGCGGCTAATAATATTTTGGTGATTCCTGTTACTTCATCCTTTCATGCATAATCAAAATCAATATCTCACTCACTTCAAATCTCATGTTATTCCACATTAACTTATGAGTGTATGTATGTATCTATCTATCTATCATCTACCTACCAACTTGCTTTTCTGAGTTTTTTTTAAATTTATTTAAGTGAAAAGATACACTGAACCCAGTTTTATAACTTAGTATGCTCATTCTCCAAACCAGGCTTCAACAATACATAACTGTGAACTTCCAGATGTTCACGCTCCAAAATCACTGCAGATGGTGGCTGCGGCCATGAAATAAAAAGATGCTTACTCCTTGGAAGGAAAGTTATGATCAACTTAGATAGCATATTAAAAAGCAGAGATATTACTTTACCAACAAAAGTCTGTCTCGTCAAGGCTATGGTTTTTCCAGTAGTCATGTACGGATGTGAGAGTTGGACTACAAAGAAAGCTGAGAGCCAAAAAATTGATGCTTTTGAACTGTGGTGTTGGAGAAGACTCTTGAGAGTCCCTTGGACTGCAAGGAGATCCAACCAGTCCATCCTAAAGGAAATCAGTCCTAAATGTTCATTGAAGGACTGATGTTGAAGCTGAAAGTCCACTACTTCGGCCACCTGATGCAAAGAACTGACTCATTTGAAAAGACCCTGATGCTGGGAAAGGTTGAAGGTGGGAGGTGAAGGGGGCAACAGAGGATGAGATGGTTGGATGACATCACCAACTCAATGGACATGAGTTTGAGTAAACTCCGGGAGTTGGTGATTGACAGGGAGGCCTGGCATGCTGCAGTCATGGGGTCGCAAAGAGTCAGACACGACTGAGCGACTGAACTGAACTGATGCTCATTTACCAATGCATTGAGGATCTCTTTTCACAAGAATATGTGTAGAAAATAACTTAAAAAATTACAACATAAAATTGCCTCTGGTGGATATTGATCCTTTGATAGACATTTGATTTCTATATAATGCTCATACAGCTAACAGAGAATATGAAGACATGCATACACCCATGAAGTACATTTCCTTTTGAGATGTTTATTGCATCTCACTTTGTATCATTTATTTCCTACTTTTATTTATCAACTGATCTAGCATCTGAAAAGTCACAGTGTCTTGAAAATCTTGGCAAATAGTTTACAATAAGCAGATTCATTATTGAAAAAAGAAATCTTACTACTGAAAATTGGTAAATTTGAAATGTCCTTTCTTACAGTTAAATAATGAACTTTGCTCTTTTATAAAGCTTCCTTTTTCATTACAATATCAGTATATTCACTTCTTTGCATATTTTACTTTTTTGCTGAGATTACCTTTCATTAAAATATGACTTAATAGTGACCTCTGTAACCTATTCTATCAATAAAATCTCTTCACTATTCTTCCTTTTTGGTCATTAAGTTCTGAATGTATTTTTTGATGAAGGCTCATTTACATTTTCCAGGAAGCATTAAGTGGTTTAAGATTTTGTGGGGAATTTCTTCAGTGAACATATCAAAACACATTAACTTCTATTCACCTAGATAATCACCTAATAATCTTGCTATTTTGCCAATATCTTTTCTTCTTTCTTGATTTTTTATTTGCTTTATTTCTTTCTTTCCCCTAGTTTTCCTTTGTTTATAAAACAAATAAATACAATATAAATATTTTCCTAATATAATATATAAAATGCATTCTTACAACCTGATTTTAGGTATATTTTATGATAGAATATGGCTATAAATAAGATTCTTGAATGCAAAAAAAATAAATGAGCAGTTAATAGATTGTTTAGGTCAAATGTTTTGTTTTTCTAAGAGAGAATTACTGAAGATTTAAAGAAATCTTAGAGTAGTACATTAAGGAGAATTATCTGTTTTTATTCATTCCCTATTTCTGCCTTAGTTATTACAGATTAAAAGTCTCATTGAATCAACACATGTGGAGAAACTATGTGGAATTAGGTCTGGCTTTTTTTTTTTTTTTCTTCTTTTTCATTCTATTCTTAAACTCTTCCCACGTGGAGGAAATGAGGTTTGGTCAGATATAAATAAATTTTGCCTCACATTTTACTAGTGGGTGGGAATTTGACCTAGGGGTTTTTTATTTTGTTTCTCTTGGCAGAACTCTGTTAGCCTTTGTCCTGCTTCATTTTCCATTCCAAGGACAAACTTGCCTATTACTCCAGGTATTTTTTGACTTCCTACTTTGCATTCCAGTCGCTTATGATGAAAAGGACATCTTTTCTGGACGTTAGTACTAGAAGATCTTGTAGGTCTTCATGAAAGTGAAAGTGAAGTCGCTCAGTCGTGTCCGACTCTTTGCAACCCCATGGACTGCAGCCTATCAGGGTCCTTAGTCCATGGAATTTCCAGGCAAGAGTACTGGAGTGGATTCCCATTTCCTTCTCCACAGGATCTTCCCAACCGAGAGATCGAAGCTGGGTCTCCCACATTGCTGGCAGACACTTTACTATCTGAACCGCCAGGGAAGCACCAGGGAAGGTCTTCATAGAACCGTTAAATTTCAGCTTCTTCAGCATTACTCACTGGCACACTGATGTCTATTACTATGATATTGAATGGTTTTCCTTAAAAAAGAACAGAGAAAATTCTGTCATTTTTGACATTACATGCAAGTACTCTTTCAGACTCTTTTGTTGACTATGAGGACTACACCATTTCTTCTGGGGGAATCTTGGCCACAGTAGTAGATATAATGGTCATCTGAATTAAATTTGCCATTCCAGTCCATTTTACTTCATTGATTCCTAAAAAAGTAGATGTTCACTCTTGCTATCTCCTGTTTGACCACTTCTAATTTACCTGAGAAATAGATTTAAATAGATTTTAAATAGATTTAATGGACTATATCTGATATATAGAGTGCCTGATGAACAATGGACAGAGGTTCGTGACATTGTGCAGGAGATAGGGATCAAGACATCCACATGGAAAAGAAATGCAAAAAAGCAAAATGACTGTCTGGGGGGCCGTACAAATATCTGTGAAAAGAAGAGATGCCAAAAGCAAAGGAGAAAAGGAAAGATGTACCCATTTGAATACAGAGTTCCAAAGAATAGCAAGAAGAGATAAGAAAGCCTTCCTCAGCAATCAATGCAAAGAAATAGAGGAAAAGAACAGAATGGGAAAGACTACAGATCTCGTCAAGAAAATGAGAGATATCAAGGGAAGATTTCATGCAAAGATGGGCTCGATAAAGGACAGAAATGGAATGGACCTAACAGAAGCAGAAGATATGAAGAAGAGGTGGCAAGAACACAGAAAATCTGTTCAAAAAAGAGCTTCATGACCAAGATAATCATGATGGTGTGATCACTCACCTAGAGCCAGACATCCTGGAATGTGAAGTCAAGTGGGCCTTAGAAAGCATCACTACGAACAAAGCTAATGGAGCTAATGGAATTCCAGTTAAGCTATTTCAAATCCTGAAAGATAATGGTGTGAAAGTGCTACACTCAATATGCCAGCAAATTTGGAAAACTCAGGAGTGGCCACAGGAATGGAAAATGTCAGTTTTCATTCCAATCCCAAAGAAAGGCAATGCCAAAGAATGCTCAACTACCACGCAATTGCACTCATCTCACACGCTAGTAAAGGAATGCTCAAATTTCTCCAAACCAGGCTTCAGCAATACGTGAACCATTAACTTCCAGATATTCAAGCTGGTTTTTAAAAAAGGCAGAGGAACCAGAGATCAAATTGCCAACATCCGCTGGATCATGGAAAAAGCAAGAGAGTTCCAGAAATACATCTATTTCTGCTTTCTTGACTATGCCAAAGCCTTTGACTGTGTGGATCACAATAGACTGTGGAAAATTCTGAAAGAGATGGGAATACCAGACCACCTAACCTGCCTCTTGAGAAATCTGTATTCAGGCCAGGAAGCAACAGTTAGAACTGGACATGGAACAACAGACTGATTCCAAATAGGAAATGGAGTACATCAAGGCTGTATATTGTCACCCTGCTTATTTAACTTATTTAAATAAATAAATAAATAATAAATAAAAGTAAATAAATAAATAACAAATAAACTTATTTAAATAAATAAATAATAGTTAAATAAACTTTTTTAACTCTAAAGAGTACAACATGAGACATGCTGGGCTGGATGAAGCACAAGCTGGAATCAAGATTGCTGGGAGAAATATCAATAACCTCAGATATCCAGATGATATCACCCTTATGGCAGAAAGTGAAGAGGAGTTAAAAAGCCTCTCGATGAAAGTGAAAGAGGAGAGTGAAAAAGTTGCCTTAAAGCTCAATATTCAGAAAACGAAGATCATGGCATGTGGTCCCATCACTTCATGGGAAATAGATGGGGAAAGATTGGAAACAGTGTCAGACTTTTTTTTTTGGTCTTCAAAATCACTGCAGATGGTGATTGCAGCCATGAAATTAAAAGCCGCTTACTCCTAGGAAGAAAAGTTATGATCAACCTAGATAGTATATTTAAAAGCTGAGACATTACTTTGCCGACTAACGTCCATCTAGTCAAGGCTATGGTTTTTCCAGTGATCATGTGTGGATGTGAGAGTTGGACTGTGAAGAAAGCTGAGCGCCGAAGAATCGATGCTTTTGAACTGTGGTGTTGGAGAAGACTCTTGAGAGTCCCTTGGAGTGCAAGGAGATCCAACCAGTCCATTCTAAAGGAGATCAGTCCTGGGTGCTCATTAGAAGGACTGATGCTAAAGCTGAAATTCTAGTACTCTGTCCACCTCATGTGAAGAGTTGACTCATTGGAAAATACCCTGATGCTGGGAGGGATTAGGGGCAGGAGGAGAAGGGGACAACAGAGGATGAGATGGCTGGATGGCATCACCGACTCAATGGACGTGATTTTGAGTGAACTCCGGGAGATGGTGATGGACAGGGTGGCCTGGCGTGCTGCAGTTAATGGCATCACAATGAGTCGGGTACGACTGAGTGACTGAACTGAACTGAATTGAAAATGATATTATGATCAATGTTGTTGTTTTCGTCATTAAATTGTGTCTGACTTTAGAGACTCCATAGACTGTAACCTGCCAGGCTCCTTTGTCCATGTGATTTCCCAGGCACAAACACTGGAATGGGTTGCCATTTCCTTCTCCAGGGGATCTTACAGACCCAAGAATCAAACCCATGTCTTCTGCTCTGGCAGGCAGATTCTTTAGCGTCAAGTCACCTGGGAAACCCCTTATGATCAATAAAATACTTTAAAAACTACTTATAGTTTTAGTTGTATGACTCTTCAATGTTAAAATAATTTTATCTCTAATCATATATAAAGTTAAATAAAATTGGAACTTGGCAACCTGGATGTTATACTAAAACCTATGTAACTGCTTTTAAAGAATCTTACCTGGAAAGTTATAGATTATTAAAATAATTGGAATTAAGTAATAATCAAGTTCACATATTATTTTGGCATAACCAAAAATAATCCTAGTATTTTTACTTTATAAGAGTCACCTCCAAGGTCATCTTCATTCATTTTGTTATGCTTGCCAGTCTTCATATTTATTGTCATTATGAGCAGTGAAATTCTATAAAGCCACACAGTTGGTTAATTAAGTAATCAAAGTAGGAAAATATTTTAATGAGAACTCTGGTACCTAAAGGAACTGTATCCTTTAAAATACAGTAGGTTGCTACAGCCCACAGGCTTAGTTCCCCAACCAGGGATAAAACCAATGTGGGATCTTAGTTCCCCAACCAGGGTTAAACCAATGCGCCCTCCATTGTCAGGCAAATTCTTAACTACTGGGCCACTAATCAGTTTGACTGAGTTCTATTACTTTAATATAGAATTCATGTAAATTCAGATAAGAGTTTGGGAACAACATTGCTCCCTTTTCCCAGCTATGTTTCTCTGCATTACTCTTTTTTTTTTTTTCCTTTCCCACCAGTAATATCACATAAAATAATTCCAGTTATAGCTTCTAGTATCACTATGACACTTAATATTTAAAATCCAGTTTTACACCAAAGTTGAAGTTGAGTAAAAATATTCTTTTTAGAAGTCTACAATATTCATTTGCCAAACACATATGAGTTCTTTGAAAGGACACCTTCACACAACTAATACTATCAATTGCATGTAAAATCTGTCATTCCTTTGTATGTATCTAATAAATAAAAGTGTATCAAATTTCTGTCTGTAATTCTCTGAATCCTTTCATTGACATGTTGTTCAAGTATTCTCATTCTTCCTCACAAGATACAGTAAATTCACATATTACTAGAAGCTTTGCAAATCTGTGCCATTTGGGGGAGTATAATCTATAAATGCTTGTCAGATTATAAGAATTTTGACTTCTTCTTTGTATGGTGGTATGATATTCCCAACTCTTTAAGAATATCAGAACACCATACCAAAAAAAAAAAAAAGGCAGAAATTATTATAATCTAATGAGCATATAAGGAGTCACATTATAGGTTCTTAGTTTGAACTCTGGCTCCACTTATACTGTTGTGTCACTATGGGTAAGTTACTCAGTTACTTTGGATATCAACCTTTTATTTATAAAATGAATATTATAACAGCACAAGTTTAATGTGACTGTTGTGAAAAATAAACATGTAAATAACCAAAAAAACACTTAGTACACTCTCTGAAACATGCTTGAAAATGAAAGTGAAAGTTGCTCAGTTGTATCCAACTTTTTGAGATCCCATGGACTATACAGTCCATGGAATTCTCCAGGCCAGGACAATAGACTGGGTAGCCTTTCCCTTCTCCAGCAGAATCTTCCCAATCCAGGGATAGAACCCAGGTCCCCCACATTTCAGGCAGACTTTCTACCAGCTAAGCCACAGTTCAGTTCAGTTCAATCCAGTCTCTCAGTCGTGTCCAACTCTTTGTGACCCCATGAATCGCAGCACACCAGGCCTCCCTGTCCATCACCAACTCCCATGGTTCACTCAAACTCATCTCCATTAAGTTGGGGATGCCATCCAGCCATCTCATCCTCTGTCATCCCCTTCTCCTCCTGCCTCTAATCCCTCCCAGCATCTAGGTGTTTTCCAATGAGTCAACTCTTCACATGAGGTGGACAAAGTACTGGAGTTTCAGCTTTAGCATCAGTTCTTTGAATGAACACCCAGGGTTGATCTCCTTTAGGATGGACTGGTTGGATCTTCTTACAGTTCAAGGGACTCTCAAGAGTCTTCTCCAACACCACAGTTCAAAAGCATCAATACTTTGGCGCTCAGCTTTCTTCACAGTCCAACTCTCATATCCACACATGACCAGGGAAAAACCATAGCCTTGACTAGATGGACCTTAGTCGGCAAAGTAATGTCTCTGCTTTTGAACATTCTATCTAGGTAGGTCATAACTTTTCTTCCTAGGAGTAAGCGTCTTTTAATTTCATGGCTGCAGTCACCATCTGCAGTGATTTTGGAGCCCAAAAAAATAAAGTCTGACACTGTTTCCACTCTTTTCCCATCTATTTCCCATGAAGTGATGGGACCACATGCCATGATCTTCGTTTTCTGAATGTTGAGCTTTAAGCCAACTTTTTCATTCTCCTCTTTCACTTTCATCAAGAGGCTTTTTAACTCCTCTTCACTTTCTGCCATAAGGGTGATATCATCTGGATATCTGAGGTTATTGATATTTCTCCCAGCAATCTTGATTCCAGCTTGTGCTTCCTCCAGCCCAGTGTTTCTCATGATGTACTCTGCATATAAGTTATATAAGCAGGGTGACAATATACAGCTTTGAAATACTCCTTTTCCTATATGCAACAGGTCTTTTTTTCCATGTCCAGTTTTAACTGTTGCTTCCTGACCTTCATATAGGTTTCTCAAGAGGCAGGTCAGGTGGTTTGGTATTCCCATCTCTTTCAGAATTTTCCACAGTTTATTGTGATTGACACAGTCAAAGGCTTTGGCATAGTCAATAAAGCAGAAATAGATGTTTTTCTGGCACTCTCTTGCTTTTTTGATGATCCATCGGATGTTGGTAATTTTATCTCTGGTTCCTCTGCTTTTTCTAAAACCAGCTTGAATATCTGGAAGTTCACGGTTCACTGCTGAAGCCTGGCTTGGAGAATTTTGAGCATTCCTTTACTAGTGTGTGAGATGAGTGCAATTGTGTGGTAGTTTGAGAATTCTTTTGCATTGCCTTTCTTTGGGATTGGAATGAAAACTGACCTTTTCCAGTCCTGTGGCCACTCCTGAGTTTTCCAAATTTGCTGGCATACTGAGTGCAAAACTTTCACAGCAGCATCTGTCAAGATTTGAAATAGCTCAACTAGAATTCCATCACCTCCACTAGCATTGTTCATAGTGATGCTTTCGAAGCCCATTTGACTTCACATTCTAGGATATCTGGCTCTAGGTAAGTGATCACACCATTGTGATTATCTGTGTCATGAAACTCTTTTTTGTACAGTTCTCCTGTGTATTCTTTTTTTTTTTTTTCATTTTAAATAATATTTTATTTTCTCTTAGTGGTAAAATTACAGAGGGCATTTTTTTTTATTTTTTAAATTTTAAAATCTTTAATTCTTACATGCGTTCCCAAACATGAACCCCCCTCCCACCTCCTTCTTGCCACTTGTTAACATCTTCTGCTTCTGTTAGGTCCATACCATTTCTGTCCTTTATTGAGCTCTTCTTTGCATGAAATGTTCCCTTGGTATCTCTAATTTTCTTTAAGAAATCTCTTGTCTTTCCCATTCTGTTGTTTTCCTCTATTTCTTTGCATTGATCACTGAGGAAGGCTTTTTTTCTCTCTTTGCTATTCTTTGGAACTCTGCATTCAGGTGCTTATATCTTTCCTTTTCTCCTTTGCTTTTCACTTCTCTTCTTTTCATAGCTGTTTGCAAGGCGTCCTCAGACAGCCATTTTGCTTTTTTGCATTTCTTTTCCATGGGGATCGTCTTGCTCCCTCTCTCCTATACAGTGTCATGTCTGAGTTGTGGGGTGGTAGCCAAGATGAGCTACCCCAACTCCAAGGTCGGGGCGGCAGCCGAGATGAGCCACCACACACTGGAGGTCAGTGGTGGTGGCCTAGAAGAGCCACCCCACGCACAAGTTCAGGCGCGGCAGCCGAGAGGAGCTACTCCACGTTCAAGGTCAGGAGGGGGGCTGTGAGGAGATACCCTTCGTCCAAGGTAAGGAGCAGTGGCTGCACTTTGTTAGAGCAGCCGTGAAGAGATATCCCAAATCCAAGGTAAGAGAAACCCAAGTAAGATGGTAGGTGTTGCGAGAGGGCATCAGCAGGCAGACACACTGAAACCATAATCACAGAAAACTAGTCAATCTAATCACACTAGGACCACAGCCTTGTCTAATTCAATGGGGAAACTAAGCCATGTCATGTGGGGCCACCCAGGATGGGCAGGTCATAGTGGAGAGGTCTGACAGAATGTGGTCCACTGGAGAAGGGGATGGCAAACCATTTCAGTATTCTTGCCTGGAGAACCCCATGAACAGTATGAAAAGGCAAAATGATAGCCTACTGAAAGAGGAACTCCCCAGGTCAGTAGGTGCCCAATATGCTACTGGAGATCAGTGGAGATATAACTCCAAAAATAATGCAGGGATGAAGCCAAAGCAGAAACAACACCCAGCTGTGGATGTGACTGGTGATAGAAGCAAGGTCCAATGCCATAAAAAGCAATGTTGAATAGGAACCTGGAATATCAGGTCCATGAATCAAGGCAAATTGGAAATGGTCAAACAGGGGATGGCAAGAGTGAACGTTGACATTTTAGGAATCAGCGAACTAAAATGGACTGGAATGGGCAAATGTAACTCAGATAACCATTATATCTACTACTGTGGGCAGGAATCCCTTAGAAGAAATAGCGTAGCCATCATGGTCAACGAAAGAGTCTGAAATGCAGTACTTGGATGCAATCACAAAAATGACAAAATGATCTCTGTTCATTTCCAAGGAAAACCATTCAAAATCACTGTAATCCAAGCCTATGCTCCAACCAGTAACGCTGAAGAAGCTGAAGTTGAACGGTTCTATGAAGACCTACAAGACCTTTTAGAACTAACACACAAAAAAGATATCCTTTTCATTATAAGGGACTGGAATGCAAAAGTAGGTAATCAGGAAACACCTGGAGTAAAAGGCAGATTTGACCTTGGGGTACGGAATGAAGCAGAGCAAAAGCTAATAGAGTTTTGCCAAGAGAACACACTGGTCATAGCAAACACCCTCTTCCAACAACACAAGAGAAGACTCTACACATGGACATCACCAGATGGTCAACACCAAAATCAGATTGATTACATTCTTTGCAGCCAAAGATGGAGAAGCTCTATACAGTCAGCAAAAACAAGACCAGGAGCTGACTGTGGCTCAGATCATGAACTCCTCATCACCAGATTAAGACTTCAATTGAAGAAAGTGGGGAAAACCACTAGACCATTCAGGTATGACCTAAAGCAAATCCCTTATGATTATACAGTGGAAGTGAGAAATAGATTTAAGGGACTAGATTTGATAAACAGACTGCCTGATGAACTGTGGATGGAACTAAGCCACAAAGGAAGCCCCCCAAAATTGGAGTGTGTAACCTATCCCTTCTTCAGTGGATTTTCCCAACCCAGGAATCCAACTGGGGTCTCCTGCATTGCAGGCAGTTTGTTTACCAACTGAACTATCAGGGAAGCCCAAAACATGCTTAGACATAAATAAATTTCAGCTATTAATAAAACATATACTTTGTGTTAAAACTGTTCTGAAATAATTATTTATAATCAAAATATTAAATAGATACTACTTAACAACTGGGAAATTGTACAGTGGTAAAGAACCCACTTGCCACTGAGGGAGACATAAGAGACGCAGGTCCAATCCCTGGACTGGGAAGATCCCCTGGAGAAGGGTATGGCAACCCTCCCCAGTATTCTTTCCTGGAGAACCCCATGGACAGAGGAGCCAGGTGGGATACAATCCATACTGTCACAAAGAGTCTGACATGAGTGAAGCGACTTAGCACAACACAGCACATAGCTCAGCACATGGTAAATTGTAATATAAATGCATTCACTCAAGATCATTTTATGAAGAAAAGAAACTGGAATAAGAAATCTTCACATAATAACATATTCTTTGAAAAAATCTATCAAAAAACCTATCCATACAAATACACACATAATTACAATTATATAAAATGAATTTAAATATGATTAATGCTGGGAAATTTTTTAAAAGTGAAAATGGATGTTAGATTACTAAAACTGGTTTGAGAAACAACTTTTTTAAAACTACTTTTAGTTTCCCCATATTTTAAATGTGCTTTTGGTGTCATAGTATATGAATACTTGCTCTTCATTGAATAGGTATCAAGTAACATAGTTTTAGATCAATATCTTTGTCTAGGTCAGTCAGTCATTTGTGTTTATGTGTGTTTATTTTAGGGGGTAATCCATAGACTTAATTACAAAGAAGTTAACTGCTTGTCCTGAATATACATGTCCTTTGCCACTAACTGAAAGCCAAAATCAAATCAAATAAATTAACATACCAAAACATCTTATCTTTCCCAGAAGCATGTTTTTCTGTCAAGCTCTAATATATCCAGTCTCTTACAATTGCATTTTGGATTACCTTTGTAAGGCTGAATATTAAAAAATTAAATTAAATTGAACACCAAAACATGCCTAGCTAGAAGATTCTTCAATTTAACATTTTTAAACATTTTAATTATAGGATTAGAGTTTTCCTATTACCTAAATTTCAGTTAAAAGTATTTTAATCCTTTAATTCTTCAGGTATTATAGAATAATTTGGAGCCATATTCAGTCAGTCTTAATAAAATCTCTCACTTACAGTATGATTTTTCTAAACAAAATGGGAAAAAAAGAAGTGAATGAAGCAGTAATCCTCACTGAGATAAGTCATATGGTATATTCACTTCTCTTCTTTTTAGCTTTGTTTTTCATAATTTCCTTAGCACATTTATCTTTCCTCCTTTTTTAAAAAATTGAGATAACATTGGCTTATGACATTATATACGGGTCATATATACAACATTAGATTCTGACTTCTATGTATACTACAGTGTGCTCACCACCAACAGTTTAGTTGCATCCATCACCATACAACTGACCCCCTTTACCCATTCGCCCTCCTCTCACCCCTATTTCCCTTTGGTAACCACCAATCTGTTCTCTGTATCTACTAATTTAGGGCTCATTTGTGTGTTTTTTAAATTTTATTTATTTTAGTTTCTTTAAGTGTAAGTTTAGATTGTTGGTTTGAGATTTTTCTTGCTTTTTTGAGATAGAACTGTTTTGCTATAAAATTCTGCCTTAGGGATGGTTTGTTGCATCCCATAGACTTCAGTATGTTGTATTTTCATTTTCATTTGCCTTCAGGTATTTTTTACTGTTCTTTGACATTTGTTGTTGTTGTTGAACCAACAGTTGTTCAGTAGTATATTGTTTAGATTTACGTATTTTTAAAAATGTTTTCAGCTCTCTTCTTGTAGTTGATTTCTAGTTTCATACCATTGTGATCAGAAAAGATGTTAGAAATGACTTCAGTCTTTTAATTATGGAGATTTGTTTTGTATACTATTTGCCAACAAATGTTCTATTATTGAGGATGTTCCATGTGTACTAGAGAAGAATGTTTCTTCCGTTGTTTTTGGATCAAATATTCTGTATATATCTCAAGGTCATCTGGTATATTGCTTCATTTAAGGCCAGTATTTTCTTGTTGACTTTCTGTCTAGATGATCTAAGTTCCTTGACAAAAGTGGAGAGTTAAATTTCCCTACCATTACTGTATTATTATCAGTTTTTACTATTGTTCATTAATAATCACTTTTATATATTTTATACATATACATATTAATAACTGATATCTTCTTGATGGATTTTCTCCTTTATCATTATGAAGTGTATGTCTTTGTCTTTTTTACAGTTTTTAGCTTGAAATCTCTCTTGTCTGATATCTATAAATGGCTATACAAGCTTTGGCCACCAGATGGGAACAGCCCATTCACTGGAAAAGACGATGATGCTGGGAAAGAATGAAGGCAAACAGAGACGGGGGTGGCAGAGGATGAGATGGTTAGATAGCATCACAGACTCAATAGACACAAATCTAAGCAAACTCTGGGATATAGTTGAGGACAGAGAAGCCTAACATGCTGCAGTCCATGAGGTCACAAAGAGCAGATAAGACTGAGTGAGTGAAGAACAAACAAGAACAACCTATTTTGCCTGCTTTGTTTTGACTGCCATTTGCTTGGAGTATCCCCTCATTTGGAATCTACATTTTTATTTAAAGCTGAGATGAGTCACTTGGAGGCAGCAAGTAGTTGGGTCTTGTTTTTTAACATCAGCCACACTTTTTTTTTTTGATTAATTGAATCCAATCCATTGACATTTAGGGTGATTCTCGATAAATGAAGATTTAGTATGGTCATTTTATCTTTTGTTTTCTGACTGTTCTATATTGCCATTATTTATTTTTCCTTGTGTTCCTGTCTGCAATTTTATTTTGATGGTTTTCAATGGTGTTTTGTCAGTTTCCCCTTTCATGTTTAGTTATCTGTGATCTACATTTCTGTTTGTGACTACTATGGTGGTGTTAGTCACTCAGTCATGTCCAACTCTTTGTGACGTCATGGACTATAGTCCAAAAGGTTTTCCTGTCCATGCAATACTCCAGGGAAGTATACTGGAGTGGGTTGCCATTCCCTTCTCTCAGGAATCTTCCTGACTCAGGGATTGAACCTGGTTCTTCTGCATTGCAGGCAGATTATTTACCATCTGAGTCACCAAGGAAGCCTCTCCTATTAAGTGTCTCATTAATAAAATAGTCCATTTTTGATGATAGCTTCATTGGCCTACACAAATTTCATCCTTTTCTTCTCCGTCTTCTATGTTTAAGGTGTCACACATGATCCCATTTCATATATTGAGCTACTTACCAAATTTAAGCTCAGTTCAGTTCAGTCACTCAGTCGTGTATGACTCTTTGTGACCCCATGGATTGCAGCACACCAGGCTTCCCTATCCATCACCAACTTCTGGAACTTGCTCAAACTCATGCACATTGAGTTGGTGATGTCATCAAATCATACCATCCTTTGTCATCCCATTCTCTTCCTGCCTTCAATCTTTCCCAGCATTAGGGTCTCTTCCAGTGAGTCAGTTTTTTGCATCAGGTGGCCAAAGTATTGGACTTCAGCTTCAGCATCAGTCTTTCCAATGAATATTCAGGATTGATTTTCTTTACGATTGATTGGTTTGATCTTCTAGCAGTCCAGGGGACTCTCAAGAGTCTTCTCCAACACCACAGTTCAAAAGCATCAGTTCTTCGGCCCTCAGCTTTCTTTATGGTACAACTCTCAAATCCATACATGACTAGTGGAAAAAACATAATTTGACTAGATGGACATTTGTTGGCAAAGTGATGCCTCTGCTTTTTAATAAGCTGTCTAGGTTGGTAATAGCTTTTCTTCCAAGGAGCAAGCATCCTTTAATTTCATGGCTGCAGTCACCATCTGTAGGATTTTGGAGTCCATGAAAATAAAATCTGTCATTGTTTCCATTGTTTTCCCATCTATTTGCCATGAAGTAATGGGACCGGATGCCATGATCTTAGTTTTTTGAATGTTGAGTTTTAAGCCTGGTTTTTCCCTTTCCTCTTTCATTTTCATCAAGAGGCTGTTTAGTCCTTCTTCACTTTCTGCCACAAAGGTGGTGTCATCTGTGTATTGGAGGTTATTGATATTTCTCCTGGAAATCTTAATTCCAGCTTGTGTTTCATCTGGCCCAGCATTTTGCATTATGTACTCTGCATATAAGTTAAATTAGCAAGGTGACAATATACAGCTTTGACATACTCGTTTCTGAATTTGGAACCAGTGTGCTGTTCCATGTCCCATTCTAACACTTTTTTCTTGACCTGCATTCAGATTTCTCTGGAGACAGGTCAGGTGGTCTGGTATTTCCATATCTTGAAGAATTTTCCACAGTTTGCTTGGAACAACAACAATTTAGCACAGTCAATGAAGCAGAAGTAGAAATTTTTCTGGAATTCTCTTGCTTTCCCTATGACCCAATGCCTGTTGGCAATTTCATCTCTGATTCCTATGCCTTTTCTATATCCAGTTTGAGCATCTGGAAGTCTTTGGTTCATGTACTGTTGAAGCCTAGCTTGGAGAATTTTGACCATTACTTTGCCAGTGTGTGATATGAGTGCAATTTTGCAGTACTTTGAACAATCCTTGGCATTGCCTTTCTTTGGGATTGGAAAGAAAATCGACCTTTTCCAGTTCTGTGGCCACTGCTGAGTTTTCCAAATTTGTTGGCATATGAGTGCAGCACTTTTTCTGCATCATCTTTTAAGATTTGAAATAGCTCAGCTGGAATTCCATCACCTCCACTAGCTTTGTTCATAGTGATGCTTCCTAAGGCCCACTTAACTTTGCATTCCAGGATGTCTGGATCTAGGTGAGTGATAACCACCATCGTGGTTATCTGGGTCATTAAATTCTTTTTTGTATAGCTTTTCTGTATATTCTTGCCACCTTTTCTTAATATTAAATATGAAATTTATTCTTCTAAATATTAAATACCAAATTTAAGTATAGTTTTTAACGTATTTTCCCTTTAACTTTGGTGCTATAATAAAGTGTTTAACAATCTTTTTTTTTTTTTTTGTAGCGTTGAAATTCTGTTATTTTGTCTATTATTGATTATCTTACTCAGGTTTTGTGTGGTTTCACCTTTGAATTTCCGATAGAAGAGCTCTTTTCAACATGTATTGTAAGGCAGGTCTATTGATGAATTCCCTCATCTTCTGTTTGTCTGGCGTAAGCCTTTATTTCTCTTTCATATCTGAAGGCTAACTTTGCTCTATGGGGTATTCTTGGCTGACAGTTTTTTAATCTCTCAATATCTTGAGCATGCCATTCCTTTTCTCTTGACCTAGAGAGTTTCTGCTGAAAAGTTTGTTGATAGCTTAATGGATATTTTTGGTAGGTTAGTGGGCTTTATTATGTGGCTGCCCTCAAAATTCCTTTTTATCATTGACTTTTGCCAGTTTTAATATAATGTGTCTTGGAGAAGGTCATTTTACACTGCTTTAACTGGGTGTTATATTAGGTCTGTGAAATTGTGTGTACAGTTCCTCTCTCAGGTTTGGGGCATTCTCATCTATTTCTTTAACTAAATTCTGCCTCTCTTACCCTCTCTTTCCTTTCTAAGATATCCATTATCCTTTAGCTGCCTTTTTCTAATGGAATTGAATAGTTCTCAAAGAATTTCTTCATTTACAAAAAAATATGTTCCCTTTCCTCTTCTACCTGAATTATTTGCACATTTATATCTTTGAGCTCACTAAGTCTCTCTTCCATTTGGTTTTCTCTGTGGAGCACTGTTGCTGGCCCAGTCCCGGTGCCCATGACGGCTGCCACTGCAGCTAGGAAGTTGGACTCCTTTGTGTCAGCTCTAACCACAATTGCAATTGCTGGATTCTCTGGGCCTGCAGCTCAGTTGTCACAGGTAGTAGGCCAGGATCAGAGGCATAAACTCTGCTGTTACCAGAGTTCCACCTCTTCCAGGTGTTCCAATCTACCCACCTTCAGATGTATGGGCATTAAGATCTCTCTGACATCTTGGTGGGTTAGGCAAAGGGATATTTTGTTGACTCGTGGATGTTTCCTTTATCATCAACCCTGACTATTCATTGGAAGGACTAATGCTGAAACTTCAATATTTTGGCCACCTGATATGAAGAGCTGACATATTGGAAAAGACCATGATGCTGGGAAAGATTGAAGGCAGGAAGAGAAGGGAACAAAAGAGGATGAGATGGTTGGATGGCATCACCAATGCAATGGACATAAGTTTGAGCAAATTCTGGTAGATGGTGAAGGAGAGAGAAGCCTGGTATGCTGCAATCCATGGTGTCACAAAGAGTCAGACGTGACTGAGCAACTGAACAACAACAGATTAAAGAAGAGACTAAAAGGGTGCTCCCATGATGCTGACATCACCTCCCCTTTTCTTTTCATGACAGTTATTTTTACTTCATATGCTAACAATTTAATTTAATTTAATTTACATTACATTTATGGGCTTCCCAGGTGGCGCTAGTGGTAAAGAATGTACCTGCCAAAGCAGGAGACTCAAGAGACACAGATTTGATTCCTGGTTTTTGAAGATCCCCTAGAATAGAAAATGGCAATCAACTCTAATATTCTTGCCTGGAAAATTCCATGGACAGAGGAACTTGGTAGGCTATAGGGTTGCAAAGAGTCAGACACAACTGAACATACACACATATGACATTTACCCCCATACAATTTTTAAAATCTTATTTTATTGGCAGTGTACTTGTAGTTTCAGAGAACATGATGCTTTTGGAAAGATTTTGGAATCATGTTCATTTTCTTCATTTCTCTGTTGTGCATTGGAGATGGCTATTTTCCTATACATGATAAGAGATTATGTAAGTGGAGATCAGACTAATTATTTTTTATTATTTATATGTACAATGCATCTAGAAAATATTTGAGTAGGTATAAATAATGATAAAATATTCTTGGGGCTGATGAAAGATTCATTGAGAGAGAAAGAGGCATGTGCTACTTTTCAATTGATTCTTAGTAGGTTTTAGCAGATAAGCTCTATTTAAGAAGGATTGAGTCTGGAATTTAAGAAATGCATGCCTTGGTCAGAAGTCAGGGCTTCCTCTCTCTTAGAAAGTTAACTATATAAAGTCCACAGATGGTCTTCAAGGTTTCCTGAGCCAAATAAGCAAAACATTTTCATGCCAATTTACTTCATTAATTTGAAAACTGCTCAGGTAAAAATAATTTTTGTCAGTGTCCTGAAAGTTTTTACTTCTTTTAAGTAAAAATGTATAGAATAAGATGCCATTATAATTCTTATTATTATAAATCATTATTAATTACTATGAAAGCAAAACCAAAGATTAATGTAATTGAAATCTCTTTCTAACTTATTTCAAGCTTGCTTTTGTGTTTTTGTGCCATGATTTTTTTCAATCAGTGGAAACTTTCTTTTAAAAGAAAAAGACAAACTGTGCAGACCATATTTTCCGTGCCTGTGTTAAAAAATCAGTTTCCAACATAATAAAGGAAATCATATTCTTAAAATGTGTTTGTGTATAATTTTTCTGGAGATCTCTAGTTATTCAAAAGCTTTTCAAAGATGTCCATTATGGCCAGACGGTCAACAATTCTTGCAGTAAGTGGGCTGTGCTCCTGGCTGCTTAGTCTGAGAAGCAGAATCTTAAATGTCAGAGTCCCTCAGTCTAGCAGATCTGTTTACAAACACTATAAATATATAGGTATTAATATATAGCTAAGAAAGCAGAAGTTATGTAATGATTTCAAGCCACATAACACACAGTTTAAAAAGCAGGATTATAGTTTTAATCTCAATCTGATAATGTATTTTTTTAATAACAGCATTATTAAGATGTAATTTACATACCATACAATTTAGCCATTCAAACTCTGTGATTCAATTGTTTTCAGCATATGCACAGAGAGGTATTAATACAATCACTACCGCAGTTAATTTTAGAACAACTTCTTAGACTCAAAAAGAAACCCCATCTTCTTTACTTATCATCTCTTATCTCCCATCACCCATCTCCAAGCAACCACTACTTTAAGCTGCCACTATAAATTTTTCTATTCTGGAAATTTCATATAAATGGCAACATATGCTATGTAGTCTTGTGTCTAAGTTTACATGGTTCAGTCATATTGTAACATGTATTAGTACTTGGTTCATAATATTCTACTGTATGAACATACCAATTTGGTTTATTCATTTATCAGTTGATGGATTTTGTTTTTTTTCCAAATTTGGGCTGTTAAAAGTAATGCTGTTATAGACATTTGTGTCTATGTCTATACAAGTTTTGTGTGCACACAGGTTTCAATTTATTTTTGGGTATATACTTGGGTGTAGAATGCTTCAAATGCCACAGTCACAGAATATAGGAAAATATTTTCAAATCATATATCTTAAAAGCAACCTGCATTGATATTATATAAACAATTCAATGATAGAAGGATGTACAACAATATTTTTAAATGGGCAAAGATATAGACATGTCTCAGAAAATATATGCAAAATAGCCAATAAGAACATGAAACGACATTTAATGTTATTAGTGATCAAGAAAATGCAAATCAAAACCACAATAAGATGCCATATCATATCCACTAGAATGACTATAATCAAAAAGTCAGATGACAAACTGTTAGTAAAAATGTGCATCAATCAGAAGATTCATACACCACTGGTGGGGCTATAAAATAGTGCAAACACTTTGCAGTGCAGTCTGGCGGTTCCTCAAATAGTTACATAGAGAGTGACAATACAATTATGTGTTTTACAATCATTTTTAACTCCTTCTGATATACTAATGAATTGCTTTCTAGGGACTTGAATCTTTGCTAGACTATACCTTCAGGATAATTGGTGAAAAACAATTGTGACAAGTTATAAGAAATTATTTTCACCTTGTATAATGTCGTTTTCCACCAACTAAATGAACTGGACCATGAAGAGTTCATTGGCCAGATTAACTTCTTATTCCTGAATAATTTTTGCAATCAGATATAGATGTTTCAGCATCCAGGCTGCAAAGTAATTTGCAAGGGAATCAGAACTGATTCTGGTGGGAGCTGATTATATTAATAGTAAAATAGATTATTCATTATGAAGAAAAATCACATTTACATTTCCCATTGATTTATGAGACTTTGGCATCTACCTTCATGTAGTCCATGGCACTCTACCACTGATTCCTTTACAATATTTTTCATATCTTCTCAAACGCTATACCAACTCTCGTTGTTGTTATCATTTAGTTGCTAAGTCATGTCCAACTTGACCCCATGTATTATAGCTTGCCAGACTCCTTTGTCCATGGGATTGAACACTGGAATGGGTTGCTATTTCCTTTTCCAGGGGATCTTCCCAACCCAGGCATTGAATCTGCATCTCCTGCATTGGCAGGCAGATTCTTTATCACTGAGCCACCAGGGTACCAACCCTCACCATTCATTAAAACACCATTGTAATAGAATCCTAATTTTCCTTTCAGCCTCAGTCTTCTCTTACTCACACTGTACAGTTTTGTATGTTGCTGCTGCTGCTTAGTCGCTTCAGTCGTGTCCGACTCTGCGACCCCATTGACGGCTGCCCACCAGGCTTCCCCATCCCTGGGATTCTCCAGGCAAGAACACTGGAGTGGGTATGAATGTCCTTCAAATGGCAGTTTGCTTGCTAAATATCTGTACACAAATTAAAGCCCCTAATAAGGCCTTTCAGGAAATTGAGGAGCTCTATCTTTCTCTACATATATACTCTAACCATGAAAATTTAATTCAAATTCATATATCACCCTTTAACTATTTGAAAATAATGCATATACCTTGTCTGCTTTCCTTCATCTAAATTTTTATCTGATTCTTTCATAGCAAGATGGTTAGTAGTGTTCCAATAACTACTATGCTGCTATTCAGTATATAAAAACACAACCACTATATTTTCACTTTTGATTGTAACATTTATTACTATAAAAAGATTCTTATTTTATACTCCACTTTTTGCCTTAAAAGCTACTGAAATGACATTAAAATTACAATTCTGCTTTCCTTTTATCATGCATACTTGATATCCACTTATCTTGGCTGCCAGTCCTATAGCAATTTTTATTCACATTCTTCTTAGAACCTATAAGCCTTTTAATTGAAATTTCAAAGAAAATAAAATGCTGATGATTACTTGGCAAATTCTGAACCCATGCAAACTCCTGTATATGTTGCATACTTGTGTATGAAGGATTTAACTCTTTTTTAAACTCTCCACAAATTTTCAGATATGATAAAAAAATGTCAAATCCATTATACACATCTATTCTTTACAGAGCATATTATTCTATTAAAACTTATCAGAGAGATTTAAAAACACTTATAATACTGGTCATAAAATATAAATTCAAATTATTTATACTCTAGGACCTATTAAAAACTTAGACGTTCTATTTAGAGAAGGCTGTGTAAAGGTGGTAAAAAGTCCTCTGTGATTTTTATTAGGATGCATCACTGATCACTAGTACAGATTCTCAGAAAACCACTGTATGGCAATCATATTTAATGTGAGATCTTTCTTGGATGAGTACAAGGAATGGAAAGAAATTATTCTTAGAACTGATAAAAAATTATTTCCAAAGATATTACTGATAAACAAGATAAGAAAATGTGCCCAATGACAAAAAAATTAATTCACAACTAACTCCTGTTAAATTTTTGTTTACCTTAAATTCCATTTCTCTAAGAGAAATATCAGATATTCAGTTTCCATTTTGTTCTGTGTGTATGCTCACACATGTCCAACTCTTTGTAATCCCATGACCTATAGCCCACAAGGATCCTTTTTCCATAAAATTTTCTAGCAAGAATACTACAGTAGGTTGCCATTTCCTCTTCCGTGGGATTTTCCTGACTCAGGGATCAAACCCGCATCTCCTGCATCTCCTGCATTGGCAGGTGGATTCTTTACCACGGAGCCACCTGGGAAGCCCCCTTTTTGTTCCAGCTATTGGTAAATTTACAACCAGATTTTGTTTGGCCACAGTGCTAAAGAAAGAATATGTGGGTGACACGTGTTGAAAGTTTCATAAGCCAAGCTGAGAGAGAATCTTTGTGCCTTTGATATTCGCTTGCTAGATCTGTGAGCAAGTGTAGTTAAAATGTATTAACTGAAAAAACAGAATTGAAATATATCAGCTAGAAAGCATAACCTATAAAGTCATTAGAATATTTTAAAAGATAAATTTAATATATAATATGATATTGAGTCTTTATCTTAATTATATAAGAAAAATACTGTATGCTTGCCAATTTGTCATGTCTCTTGGAGAAATAAAGAAACTCTCTTATAAATCGAAGTTAAAGTGGAAAATTGTAGTTGTGTGTCATCAGTGTCAGTTATCTTGGTGCAAGAGAGGGACAGGCCACCTTAAGAGAAAGGAACACTGTACATGCCCTATCCACAGAGCTTTTTTCTACGTGTACTTGCCAATACATCCTGTTTTCACTTCTCTTGGAGTTTTGAGCTCTCTGAGGTAGAGATATTGTGACTAGAGAGCTAAGAAGCAAATCTGGTAAAACATTATTTAAATATAATCTACATAAAATAAAATCTCTGTAAGAGTTTTGAAATTTCCAGTCACTACTTGACCAGAAAAATACTCCTAATTGACTTGTTAATATTGAGTAAATTTGAAGCATTCCATTTTGTGACTATAGGTCATTGTTAAAATGTAGCTTGATAGTTTTATATTTTTTACTATTATGATTTTGGTATTTGATTAGCTCCGATGGTAAAGAATCTCCATGCAGTGCAGGAGACCTGGGTTCAATCCCTGCATCAGGATGATCCCCTGAAGAAGGAAATGGCTCCCCTCTCCAGTCTCATCTGGAGAACTTCATGAACAGAGGAACCTGACAGGCTACAGTCTGTGGGGTCACAAAGAGTTGGACACAACTGAGCAACTAACACTTCCACTTTTCACTTTAACTTTTAAAACATGACATGCTATATTTAAAAAAAAAGCTATTTTGAAAATTTCAAGGGACAATTTATTTTTCCCTGTTAGGTTGGAAGAGTCATTATGGAATGTATTAAGCAATACTTGCACCTGTTAATGGTAAACCATAGGACAAGATCATGGAACTAGGAACTGGCCAAATGAAAAATATTATTGCATCTACATATATAAATATGTTAAAATATATGTTAAATAAAACCAAACAAACATATTAAACAAAAAGGGCATTGTGCCCAAGTAGTCATATTTAACTAATAACTTTTGACAATGCTTTTGTGATTCCTATCTTGAGTTTTAAAATGTGGTCATAAAAAATATGAATTATCTCTTTAGTTCTGAACAAGGTTAATCTAATTCAAAGAAAAGGTATGATGACTTGAGACAAAAACTAACTAAACAATACTTAACCTGTCATGTTCTAAAAGAGATGGTTTAGAATAATAAAGAAAATCTTGATATCATAAAAAAGTGGTATTTTGTAAGAATATTTTGTAGTGGTATTTTGTGAAGTTAAGAAAAATATTGAGGAAATCTGGGATAGCTTCAAACCCAGCACCTCATTTTCTGGGATCTAGGCACGATATCTATTAAGAACAAGTATGGAGAAGAGTGGTCTATCCTCTGTCCAGATTCATTTCTTTCTCTTATTCCCAGATATTAATTTTAAAGAGAGGTTCAAGAAGGATCAACCTTTGGCTGATTCTTGTTGATGCTTGACAGAAACCAACACAATTCTGTTAAACATTTATCCTTCAATTAAAAACAAATTAATTAAAAAAAAATTAAAATCAAAGATTAAGTGGTTTACAAATAACCTGAGGATCACTTCCTCCTCCCTATATAATAAAATATTAGCAAAATCAAGAACAGGCTTTAAGAAGATCAAAGACCAGTTTTCAGATAAATCATTAAAAAAAAAAAAAGCCAGAATCTAACATAACAATAAATTTCAAACAATTTAGTGATAGCAACATTTAGCTCTTCAAAGGCCTCTAATTATTCATGAGAACAATCCTGGTAAAGGAAAAGGTCAAGTAAAACCTTTTCCATTAAACATAAAGTTAACATCCAGATCTAATAAAAAGAGATTTCTAATTATTTATTTAATAAAATTGTCCCTGAAACTCAAAGATACTGACTTCTTACCTGTTCCAAGAGACACTGTTCTCTCCAAAGAGCTTTAAATAGAGGGTTGGCTACTTAGAAGAGATTGGGGACAATTCAAGGTGTCAATGATTTTTCCAGTCTCTGTGATACTTGCTCCATCTGGAAAGAGAAAAAAAAAATGACAAACAACTCTTTATTGGTTTTGGAGTAAAACAGATCTTCAAAACTATAATAAGTCTATGAGTTAATTAGTAAAGATGTAAATAATTTCATTTTCAGGTAGGGGACAAGAGAACTTGTCAGCATTCAAGCATAAACAAAAGGCTACAGGAAATTCTTGAGGTGAAAAAACAATGATAGAAGAACAAATCTTGGGACAACAAAAAGAATGAAAATACAATGTAAGAAGTTGAAATCTAAATAACTATATTAGACTCATGAGTTTTCTACATTATGTTTGAAAATATAAGTAAAAATTATAACATTAATTTATGTGGTTCTTGAGTATGTAGAGAAAATATTTAAGACAATTATTTTAAAATGGGAAAATGTAAAGAAACTTAAAGGGACATAAGTTTTCTACACTTGGCAAAAAATCTTGAATTTACTAGATTGTGATCAACTATGTATGTATAATATGGTATTAGAGCAACTACTAAAATACTTACAAAGAGATATACTCAGAAACAACATAAGCAAATCAAAATTAAATTTCATAAAAGTACAAACAAATAACACAGGAAAAATATTCAATACAAAGAATGAAGAATAAACAAATAACTCTAAAAAGTAAAATGTCTAACTCAAAATCAAATATATTAAAAACTACATTATATGTAAAATATTTAAATACACCAACTGAAAGACAGATTGACAAGATGAATTTATAAAGAAAATAATGATCCAGGGGAACTGAGATTCCCCCAAAATATCAGGTATGGACCAAAAAAAAAAAAAAAAAAAGAGAGAGAGAGAAAAGATCCAACTATACATTGTGTACAAGGTATGGGAAACTCACTTCACATAATTATACAAGTGATATTGAGGCACCATGTGAATTTGTCAAGCTCAGCAAAATATAAAGACAAGGAAAAAAATGTTTCATGACTGCAGCTATGAAATTAAAAGATACTTGTTCCTGGAAAGGAAAGCTATGACAAACCAAGACACCATATTAAAAAGCAGAGACATTACGTTAACAACAAAGGTCCATCTAGTCAAAGCTATGGTTTCTCTGGTAGTCATGTATGGATGTGAAATTTGGACCATAAAGAAAGGCTGAAGAATCGACGGTTTGAACTGCAGTGTTGGAGAAGACTCTTAAGAGTCCCTTGGACTGCAAGGAGATCAAACAAGTCAATTCTAAAGGAAATCAACCCTGAATATACATTGGAAGGACTGATGCTGAAGCTGAAGCTGCAATACTTTGGCCAACTGATGCACAGATCTGATTCATTGGAAAAGACCCTGATGCTGGGAAAGATTGAAGGCAGGAGGAGAAGGGGACGAAAGAGGATTAAATGGTTAGATGGCATCACCGACTCAATGGACATGAGTTTGAGCAAGTTCCAGGACTTGGTGATGGACAGGGAAGCCTGGCGTGCTGCAGCCCATGGGGTCACAAAGAGTTGGACATGACTGACTGAACTGAACTGAAAGGAAAATTCATTAAAAACTCAGTGATCAGAGTTTTTGTTGGGGTTATACTGTTGGGATTCTACAGGCATGCTCTGTGCAGCACTTACCACATTTTAAGACTTTCAGTAGGAAAATAAGTGCTTAGCATAAAGTCACATTTTTCTGTACAGGTTGTACAGTGTGATTTACTCTTAAAAGTTATGTGGATGGTGGTTACGATTATAAATTTACATGCACCTTTAGAAAATAGTCAACTTTGCAAACAAATCTTTCTCAAAATAGTAGTACTTAGTCTTCTATGTTATCTATCTTCTGCACTGTATACGTGTGTTCAATGTTCTCCTTTAATTTATAGAAAAAAACAAAGACAAATTTCATGCATTCCCAGAAGCACAACTACAAAAACATTGTCTATGTGTTAATATCTATATATTTTTTATTCCCTCTTATTACTCTAGATGAACAATCCATAGTTCTCTCTAAGGCCAACTCCTGCACTTTGGACCATATTCTATCTTCTCTTGTACTTCTCGCTCATTATTCTTTGCAAATGAATATTCTACATTATTTCTATCTGAAAAAAATCTAATATTGACTAAGTATAATGAAAAGCGTGTCATTGATAATTCATCTTTAGATTATTAGAATAAATTTTATACATTTTAAAATAATGCTAAAGGAGATTTCTTCATTTTAAAGATATACACTAAATTTCCTACAAAGGTAGCAGTTTTAGGCAAATTAGCTAATTTAAGGGTAACAAAAGGGATAAGAATTGTTATTGAGTAACCTGGGAAATTTAACTCACACATATACATATATAAATCATATGTACATTCAATTCAGTTCAGTCCAGTCAATCAGTCATATCTGACTCTTTGTGACCCCATGGACTGCAGAACGCCAGCCCCTCTGTCCATCACCAACTCCCAGAGTTTACTCAAACTCATATCCATTGTGTCACTGATACCATCTAATCATCATCCTCTGTCGTCCCCTTCTCCTCTAGCCTTCAATCTTTCCCAGCATCAGGGTCTTTTCAAATGAGTCAGCTCTTTCCATCAGGTGGCCAAAGTGTTGGAGTTTCAGCTTCAACATCAGTCCTTCCAATGAATATTCAGGACTGATTTACTTTAGGACGGACTGGTTGGATCTACTTACAGTCCAAGGGACTCAAGAGTCTTCTCCAACACCACAGTTCAAAAGCATTAATTCTTTGGTGCTTAGCTTTCTTTATAGTCCAACTCTCACAGCCATACATGACTATGGGAAAAACCAGTCATATGTACATATACCCACTTAAAAAGTTTAAAAAAACACAATCAAGTCTTAATCAAAATTGAACCATCAAATCATCAAATTTCTAATTCTGGGAAATATATTTAATGTTACTAAACTTCAAGTCTTGAAATACTAAAATAATTTTTCATGAAAATCATCTTGGGATACAGATGTTTGTGAGTGTGCTTGTGAATAGAATGTACAACAAAGCTTGGGGTATCATATTTTACTCTGCATTTTCCTCATATCTTATGCACATTTTCTCATAAATAAAATACTCTGCATAGCAAAAGCATAACTGAAACCACCACAAAAGTATTAAAATATTTAGGTAAGGTTTTATATTTAAGGTCCCTGCCCTTCCCCATAGCATTACGTTTATTCAGCTTTTAGCAATTAGATTTGAAGGGCACACATGAAATCCTGACTTAATCTTTGTTTTACCACTGCTGACACTATCAACTATACACGATTTATGTTTATGACTTTTTGGGCAAACTATAAACCTACTGTTTTGTTTTACTTTTCATTATTGTTGTCGTATATTGTGTTTGTAGAAAAACACAATTTTAATATATCTACTCTGTGGATAATGGATATTAGACTTCTTTTACTCTGTTTATTCTTTATCAGAAGGTTAGGCTCTGTTACTATTGCAACATAGGTTTTTAAAATCATCTTGATTGAAATCAGATCAGATCAGTCACTCAGTCATGTCCGACTCTGCGACCTGGTGAATCACAGCACCCAGGCCTCCTGGTCCATCACCATCTCCCAGAGTTCACTCAAACTCATGTCCATTGAGTCAGTGATGCCATCCAGCCATCTCATCCTCTGTCATCTCCTTTTCCTCCTGCCCCCAATCTCTCCCAGCATCAGAGTCTTTTCCAATGAGTCAACTCTTCGTATGAGGTGGCCAAAGTACTGGAGTTTCAGCTTCAGCATCAGTCCTTCCAATTAACACCCAGGAATGAGCTCCTTTAGGATAGGCAGGTTAGATCTCCTTGCAGTCCAAGGGACTCTCAAGAGTCTTCTCCAACACCATAGTACAAAAGCATCAATTCTTCGGCACTCAGCTTTCATCACAGTCCAACTCTCACATCCATACATGACTACTGGAAAAACCATAGCTTTGACTAGATGGACCTTTGTTGGCAAAGTAATGTCTCTGCTTTTCAATATGCTGTCTAGTTTGGTCATAACTTTCCTTCCAAGGAATAAGTGTCTTTTAATTTCATGACTGCAATCACCATCTGCAGTGATTTTGGAGCCCCCAAAAATAAAGTCTGACACTGTTTCCACTGTTTCCCCATCTATTTCCCATGAAGTCATGGGACCAGATGCCATGATTTCAGTTTCTGAATGTTGAGCTTTAAGCCAACTTTTTCATTCTCCTCTTTCAATTTCATCAAGAAGCTTTTTAGTTTCTTTTCACTTTCTGCCATAAGGGTGGTGTCATCTGCATATCTGAGGTTATTGATATTTCTCCTGGAAATCTTGATTCCAGCTTGTGCTTCTTCCAGCCCAGTGTTTCTCATGATTTACTGTTCATATAAGTTAAATAAGCAGGGTGACAATATACAGTTTTGACGTACTTCTTTTCCTATTTGGAACCAATCTGTTGTTCCATGTCCAGTTCTAATTTTTGCTTCCTGATCTGCATATAGGTTTCTCAAGAGACAGGTCAGGTGCTCTGGTATTCCCATCTCTTTCAGAATTTTCCACAGTCTATTGTGATCCACACAGTCAAAGGGTTTGTCATAGTCAATAAAGCAGAAATAGAAGTTTTTCTGGAACTCTCTTGCTTTTTCAATATCAAGCAGATGTTGGCAATTTGATCTCTTTTTCCTCTGCCTTTCCTAAAACAACTTGAACATCTGGAAGTTCATGGTTCAAGTATTGCTGAAGCCTGGCTTGGAGAACTTTGAGCATTACTTTACTAACATGTGAGATGAGTGCAATTGCGTGGTAGTTTGAGAATTCTTTTGCATTGCCTTTCTTTGGGATTGGAATGAAAACTGACCTTTTCCAGTCCTGTGGCCACTGCTGAGTTTTCCAAATTTGCTGGCATATTGAGTGCAGCACTTTCACAGCATCATCTTTCAGGATTTGAAAGAGCTCAACTGGAAATCTATCACCTCCACTAGCTTTGTTCATAGTGATGCTTCCTAAGGCCCACTTGACTTCACCTTCCAGGATGTCTGGCTCTAGGTGAGTGATCACGTCATAATTATCTGGGTTGTGAAGATCTTTTTTTTGTACAGTTCTTCTGTATATTCTTGCCACCTCTTCTTAATATCTTCTACTTCTGTTAGGTCCATACCATTTCTATCCTTTATCAAGCCCATCTTTGCATGAAATGTTCCCTCAGTATCCCTAATTTTCTTGAAGAGATCTCTAGCCTTTTCCATTCTGTTGTTTTCTTTCTTTCTTTCTTTTTCTTTTTTTTTTTTTTTTTTTTGCATTGATTGCTGAGGAAGGCTTTCTTATCTCTCCATGCTATTCTTTGGAACTCTGCATTCTATTCAGTAGTCTGTAAACCAAGATAACTTTATACTCCTTTCTAATGTATATGGATTTTATCCCTTTTCTTGCTTTAAAACAGTGATTAGGATCTTAATATTAAATGGAAGTAATGTGAAAAAATATTTGTTTTGTACCCAATATTAGAGAAAAAGCATTCCAACTTTTAACCTTTAAGTATCACCTTAGTTGTAAGTATTTTGTGTATGCTCTTTATCACGATGAAGAAAGAACAAACTTGTGGTTACTGTTGGTGGGAGATAGGGAGGGAAGGATTGAGAGTTTGGGATTAGCAAATGCAGACTGTTATATGTGCTCAACCATGTCTAGCTCTTGAGACCCCAATGGACTGTACCCTACCAGGCTCCTCTGTCTATGGGATTTCCCAGGCAAGAACACTGGAATGTGTTCCACTTCCTTTTCCAGGGTGTTTTTCCAACCCAGGGATTGAACCCATGTCTCCTGAATTGCAGGTGGACTCTTTACTTGCTGAGCCATATAGGATGGATAAACAACAAAGTCCTACTATACAGCACAGGAAACTGTACTCAGTATCCCATGATAAAACATAATGGAAAAGAATATGAGAAAGAATATATTTATATGTATAACTGGGTCACTTTAATGTACAGTAGAAATTAACACAATATTGCAAATCAACTACACTTCAACAAAAATTTTTGAAAAAAGGTAATTTATAACATGTAAAAATAAAATACATAATTTCACAAAAAATGTGAAGGAATATATGCAACTATAATGTAAATTCTTGCATTACATGTATAACCTAGAAATAAGACTGAAGTTAAGTAAAGGATACATATTAAAGATCCTAAGGCAATCAGTAAAATAATTTGTAAAAGTATGTATATTTAATGAGGCAATGGTATAGACAAAAAAATTGTATATAAACACTCAGGTAGTCAAAAAATAACAAAAAGAGAAACCAAGGAAAAGAAGAAAAAGAAGGAGGAGAAAGAGAAAGGAGAAGACGAAGAAGAAGAGGGGGAGGTGGGAGAAGAAGAGGAGGAGCAGATGGTACAGAGAGAAAGAAAATAGTAAGATTACAGATTTGAACTAGTTGTACATCTGTATTTGTCTAGAGAATCAGGTTGAATATACATAGTTAGAAGCCATTATTGTATATAATTAAGTCCATGATTTTGCCTAAGATTACACAGTGTTAATTAATCATGTCAGAAAGGAACACAGCCTAAAACCAAGTAATCACCAATCACCAATATTAAATGGATAGATGGAAGTTGATGATTCTGCAAAGGCAACTAAAATAATCAGGGGTAGTTTTAAACTGAGAAAGATATGAGACTTCAGATGTATTAAGAAATGGAAGACATTATTTCAGGAAGAAGTTGAAAATAAACATCAAAACTATTATTAACAGAGAGGTAATCATAAATCCATAATAATGGTCAGTTACGATAGGACAGGATATGCTTTGAGTTCCATCCCAGGGTCAGGAAGACCCACTGGAGGAGGAAATGACAACCCACTCCAGTATTTTTGCCTGGGAATCCCATGGACAGAGGATCCTGGTGGGCTACAGTCCATGGGATTTCAAAGAGTCAGACACAACTGAACATGCATACATCAATAGAATATGCTTATTTGCAGTTGCATGTTTAATTTGCGTAAGAATATAAAAGTGACTTTTAGATTCTACTTACCAATTCTTTCTATTATGTCAATATCATAAAATATGTGAACAAGAAATAAAGTATTTAATACCGTACTTAATACTACATTGGGATTTGTGGTTGGTTGCGGGGAGCAAAAACTGTTACATTGTCACTAGTTATTATTCTTATATCAGATGCATTTATTTTCCTGCCCAAGTAAAACAATGTAAGAGGATTATGGTTATACTGTTTGAGCCACGATGATAGTGGCTTTTATGTTCCACATGTATATTATCATGAGGCATCAGAAGTGATTAACTGAAAGCTTCCAGAGGAAAACACTAAAGTTCTGTTTGCCAAAACTCTGTCTCACAGGATTACACTTAGTTTTAAAGTAACCTTTACCTCGTGATAATCTGGTCAACTCAAACTGGCCCTTTTGACCTCTTATTTTGTACCATCAGGAAGTTTTTGTCATTTCCTTATGAATTCTAGTATTTAGGCAATCTGTTTTTCTCCAATCCTGTTATTTTACTAGTTGCATGTATACTTCCTCTGTGCATTATTGTAGTGTGGTGGTTTCCAACTTTCCAACCTATGCCAGACTTGTAAATTATAAGACCATTGCTGTTAATGCCATATTTGAAAGTGAAAGTGAAAGTGAAATTGAAGTAGCTCTGTCGTGTCCAACTCTTTGCAACCTCATAGACTGTAGCCTACCAGGCTCCTCTGTCCATGGGATTTTCCAGGCAATAGTACTGGAGTGGATTGACATTTCCCCTCCAGGGGATATTCCCAACCCAGGGCTTGAGCCCGGGTCTCCTGCATTGTAGACAGACGCTTTACCGTCTGAACCACCAAGGAAGTTAACAATATAACTAAAGCCTGCCAACATTAGTAATTGTTGCTGTTCAGTTACTAAGCCATGTCTGATTCTGTGACCCTGTGAGCTGCAGGGTGGCAGACTTCCCTGTCCTTCACTATCTCCCCAAGTTTGTTCAAACTCGTGTTCATTGAGTCAGTGATGCCATCCAATCATCTCATCTTCTGTTTTCCCCTTCTCCTCCTGCCTCAATCTTTCCCAGCATCAAGTTCTTTCCCAGTGAGTTGGTTCTATGCACCAGTTGGCCAAGTATTGGCCAAAGTATTGAAGTACAACTTCAGCATCAGTCCTTCCAATTAATAATCAGGGTTGATTTCTTTTATGATTAACTGATTTGATTCTCTTGCTGTCCAAGGGACTCTCAGGAGTCTGCTCCAGCACCATAATTTGAAAGCATCAATTCTTTGGTACTCAGTCTTCTTTATGATCCAACTGTCACATCCATACATGATTACTGGAAAAACCATAGCTTATACCTTACAGACAGACCTTTGTCAGCAAAGTGATATCTTTGCTTTTTAATATGCTGTCTAGGTTTGTCATAGATTTTCTTCCAAGGTGCAAGTGTCTTTTAATTTCATGGAGTGGATATATAACTAATTCATTTTGCTGTACATTTGAAACTACTGTACTTTACAATACTGCTGTACACAGTATTGTAAATTGAACACACACCAATAAAAAGTAAAGGAAAAGAAGCTATGTGACAAAAAGATAAATGTATTTAAATATTTTCAAAAGGTTTAAAACTAACCCATAAATACAAATAAAATATACTGGTAATCTGGAAAATTATTTAAAATTTAAAATCCAGAAACCCAATAAATAAAAACTGTTTTCAATTAGACCTTTTTGTATCAAAATTCCCCAAGCCAGGCTTCAGCAATATGTGAACCATGAACTTCCAGATGTTCAAGCTGGTTTTAGAAAAGGCAGAGGAACCAGAGATCAAATTGCCAACATCTGCTGGATCATAGAAAAAGCAAGAGAGTTCCAGAGAAACATCTATTTCTGCTTTATTGACTATGCCAAAGCCTTTGACTGTGTGGATCACAATAAACTGTGGAAAATTCTGAAAGAGATGGGAATACCAGACCACCTGACCTGCCTCTTGAGAAACCTATGATTTTATTAACCTATGATTATGGTTAACTGATTTGATTCTCTTGCTGTCCAAGGGACTCTCAGGAGTCTTTTCCAGCACCATAATTTGAAAGCATCAATTCTTTGGTACTCAGTCTTCTTTATGGTCCAAACTGTCACATCCATACATGATTACTGGAAAAACCATAGCTTATACCTTACAGACAGACCAGGTCTGGAAGGTCAGGAAGCAACAGTTAGACCTGGACATGGAACAGACTGGTTCCAAATAGGAAAAGGAGTACGTCAAGGCTGTACATTGTCACCCTGCTTATTTAACTTATATGCAGAGTACATCATGAGAAACACTGGGCTGGAAGAAGCACAAACTGGAATCAAGATTGCCAGGAGAAATATCAATAACCTCAGATATGCAGATGATACCAACCTTATGGCAGAAAGTCAAAAGGAACTAAAAAGCTTCTTGAGGAAAGTGAAAGAGGAGAATGAAAAAGTTGGCTTAAAGCTCAACATTCAGAAAACGAAGATCATGGCATGTTGTCCCATCACTTCATGGGAAATAGATGAGGAAACAGTGGAAACAGTGTCAGACTTTATTTTTTTGGGCTCCAAAATCACTGCAGATGGTGACTGCTGCCATGAAATTAAAAGACGCTTACTCCTAGGAAGAAAAGTTATGACCAACCTAGATAGCATATTCAAAAGCAGAAACATTACTTTGCCAATAAAGGTCCGTCTAGTCAAGGGTATGGTTTTTCCAGTGGTCATGTGTGGATGTGAAAGTTGGATTGTGAAGAAAGCTGAGCACCAAAGTATTGATGCTTTTGAACTGTGGTGTTGGAGAAGACTCTTGAGAGTCCCTTGGACTGCAAGGAGATCCAACCAGTCCATTTTGAAGGTGATCAGCCCTGGATGTTCTTTGGAGGGAATGATGTTGAAGCTGAAGCTCCAGTACTTTGGCCATCTTATGCGAAGAGCTGACTCGTTGGAAAAGACTCTGATGCTGGGAGGGATTGGGGGCAGGAGGAAAAGGGGACAACAGAGGATGAGATGGCTGGATGGCATCTCCGACTCGATGGACGTGAGTTTGAGTGAACTTCGGGAGTTGGTGATCGATAGTGAGGCCTGGCGTGCTGCGATTCATGGGGTCACAGAGTTGGATATGACTGAGCGACTGAACTGAACTGTACTCAGATTAACTGAAACTGACAATATATGAAAATATTCTGTTTAACTGCTTTAGAGAGAAGTGAACATTTTCATACATTGATAAAAGGAGATTATCTATTATTGTCACCTTTTTGGAAGGAATATACTAACATATATTAAAATCGACTGTTTATTACTCTTTAACTGAATTCTATAAATTCACTCGAGAAATCTGACCCCATTATGTCTAAATATATGCACAAGACAAAGATTGGTAAGTTGTTTATATGTGTATTTGTAGTTTTCCTAGTAACAATGGCCCACATTATTTTCTAATTAAGAAAAGTAATCCCAGGACTTTCTTGGTGACTAAGTGGTAAAGAATCTGCTTGCAAATGCAGAATTCATGAGTTAGTTCACTGATCTGGGAAGATCCCATTTACCATGGAGCAACAAAGCCTGTTTACCACAGCTATTGAGCCTGAGCTCTAGAGCCTGAGAACCACAACTACTAAGCCCACGTGCCACAACTAGTGAAACCTGCATGCCTTAGAGCCTGTGCTTTGCAACAAGAGAAGGCACCACATGAGAAGCCAAAGCACCACAGCTAGAGAGTAGCACCTGCTTGTCACGACTATAGCAAACCCCATGCATCAATGAAGACTCTGCACAACCAGAAATAAATTAATGAATTTAAAAAATTGTAAAAAAAAAAAAGTTCACTTTATAAAACCATTCATTAAAAAAAAAGAAAAAAGAAAGAAATCCCAGGAAAACATTAAAAGCATAGCTTTTAGTAGCTTTTCAAAGGGTGGCTTGCCAAGAGTTGGGATTGCACACAATGGCAAATAAGGTATCATTTTGGTTATAGTAAGAACGGAAAAAAGAGTAAGAAAATTAATAATTTCACATGTACAATTAGTATTTTAATCTTTTAAAATTAACAAGCTTCTATAAATGTCATCAAATTATCTTACAGATTTGTTCTATAAGAAAATATGTCAATTCCCAAAGATCTATGACATTTATTTGTTTGCCTAATTAGTTTAAACTGAATTATTAATTTGTTATGGATAAATATGAGTGAGATGAGATGATTTGAGGGTACATATTATTTTCTGTTTGTTCAATATTTTCCATCTTGTTTTGAAAAGAAGAAATAATTCCTATATAAAAATGAATTATGGACATATTAGCCCTGGATGCCTCCTTTTCAGTGTGGTCAGGCCACCTCCATAAGTTAATGAATAGATAATGACCACTTTGAGTTCTCCAGAGAGCCCACAAAATGAATATCACAATTCTATGTAAATATTTTTGTTCTGTGCATTTCTAGAAGCCAAAAGGGAATTCACAAAACTTCTGGTATATGCTGAATTTTTGTTGAAAAACTGACACTTCAGTTTAAATTCTAATTTTCCACAGTTTATAAGCATCGGTTCTTTACTGTGTTCTTTGGGAATCAGTAGTGGTACATATGGGTCCATAAGTATGACTCTAAATCCATGATCACAAACTTTGTAGCTTTAGATGAAAGGGATCGTGTAAATCTGGTTCTTGATGATTCACTTTAAAGCAACACAATGCTTTATGACCATGCTGAGTTTTCTTTGCAAAAAATATAGACTGGAATAAATATATGCTTTAATTATATAGATTTAATTATTCTAGATTTTATGCTTCTATAAAAGTACATGTATTGCTCCCACCATTAAATATTAAAATTATACAGCATGGTCTATGAATGCAATTCCAAAGCAAATTCTATGTGAAAGAATAATAATAGGAGTTAGGGTATAAGCTTCTAAATAACTACCCTGAAGGAAATAAAACACCTAGGCTTTATCTGTTCACTCATTAACAAATATTTTTGGAATACTTTATCAGACTGTGCTAAGTATAGATCTAAGTGCTAGGACTACAAAACAGAATAAAACAGTCCCAAACCTTCACCCTTAAGATGCTTTCACACAAATGGGTAAAAAGATAGGAGAAATAAACACACATACAATAAATATGTATTAAATGTCTATCATACATGTATTATATTATACATGTATAATTTTAGAGTTAAGGAGAAATATAAAACAGAAGAAAGGGAGAAGTGTAGGCCGTAGGTGAACCACTTGTAATTTTAGGTTAGTTCATTCTAAGAAAGTTGATATTTTAGTAGAGATTCAATAGAAGTAAAGGAACAAAAACCAGTCCATTCTGAAGGAGATCAACCCTGAGATTTCTTTGGAAGGAATGATGCTAAAGCTGAAACTCCAGTACTTTGGCCACCTCATACGAAGAGTTGACTCATTGGAAAAGACTCTGATGCTGGGAGGGATTGAGGGCAGGAGGAGAAGGGGACGACTGAGGATGAGATGGCTGGATGGCATCACGGACTCAACGGACGTGAGTCTGAGTGAACTCCGGGAGACGGTGGTGGACAGGGAGGCCTGGCGTGCTGTGATTCATGGGGACATGACTGAGTGACTGAACTGAACTGAACTGAACTGAAAGGAACAAAATATGTAAATATGTGAAGAAAGAATTCTAGGAAAAGGAAGAGCAAGCAAAAGGGATCTGAGTAGGTGGCATATCTGGTATGTTCAAAAGTAGTGAGAAAGCAAGTATTTCTTGAATAGCATAAAAGGAAGAAAATAATGAAACAATTTACTTGGTAAAGAAAAAAAAAGGAATTCTTAAACTGACAAAGACTTTAGACAATTTTTAGTCAGTCGACCAAACTATGGTCAGGCTCTTCTGAGCCCACTTCTAAACTAGGTCTCAAATTTTAGCTTCTTTGTTCATGCTTTTCCTTTCAGAGTTCAGTTTTAATAAAAAATCCTGCCAAATTATTTTAAAGAGAATCCTGTCATATTTAATTTCTGATCACAGTTAATATCTGATCACATTTCTCATATCCCACCATCCTCCAGGTGATAGCTGATCACCCTGGCCTGCCTCCAGCAAGATTCGTATTAGATATTGTGTTGATGTCTCCTCTTAGCAACTGTATATCCACAGACCCCCACAACCTACTCCTCAAATGGAAATCCCTATTGCTCTTGCACTTGGAGTTGAGCCCCATGTGTCTCCTTTGTTGTGATGGTCTTGACACCTACTGCAAATCTTGAATAAATCTTCCTTACTGTTTTAATGTGTCAGAATATTTTAATAGGGTTATTATCTATGTTAATATGCATATTGACTTCAAAATAACTAAAGATAAACTATGATAATGCAATAAACCAATAAAAATTTTTGGAGAAAAATGAAATATGATTTTAAAAAATAATAGAACTACTTATGCTGAGTTATTTAGGGCTCATAACCCTATAGTATATCTCCCAGCATTTATTTTCCTTGATATTAGAAATATTTATTTAAAAGTTGAAAAGCAAATATATATATATAGATGAACATGTAACAATAACATTTTAAAATATTTACCACCAGATAAAACAAGTGTTCACTCCATTTATAAGGAAAGATCTTGGATTAGATGATGCTGGATCGTGAAGTTCTAAGGATTGCTCCCACAGGTAAAGTACTGTTACAAAGGAAGTATTAAAACGATGCACAACAGGGTTCTGATTTTCAAGAAGGATTCGTAGCCTGAAGTGAATGCATCTAAAAGAGAGAAATAAAAATAAAGCTCACCCCATTGCTAAATAAGAGGAAATCTTACTGGCAGAATATAGGAAGAAACAAATGCTAAACCTAATGAGTGTAAAAAAGGCCGAGAAAACAAGAAAAAAAGTATTTATATATATATATATATATATATATATATATATATATATAGCTACCTTCATGTTTTCTCAGTTATGTCTGACTCTTATTGACCCCACAGACTGTACCCCACCAGGCTCCTCTGTCCATGGGATTTCCCAGGCAAGAATATTGGAGTGGGTTGCCATTTCCTCCTCCAGAGGAGTTTTTCAACCCAGGGATTGAATCTTCATCTCCTGTGGCTCCTGCTTGGTAGGTAGATTCTTTACCACTGAGTCACCTGAGAATCCCTTATATGTGCATACATTCTATTAAAGTATTAATGAAGAGCAAAATCTTCAATAGAAATCAGTTGATACAAACTGCGCACGAAGTCTGAGAACTTGTAGCATATGAATTCCAAGCAATAAGAGTGCTGAAATGTGTACCTACAATTTTAGTCCAGAATAGCATGGAATGAATGGTATAGAAAACACAGGGGTCCAGACTATATCACAAAAGAGATTACTTATTTGCTTGGCACCCTGGTTAATGGAGTGCATTAGTTTGAGGAACTGGAAGGGTATAGCAGAATCCTAATAGAAAGCCTTTGTAACTGACACAGACACTACTCCTGCACAGTCCAGCAACAGAATATATTACTACACAGTGTTGTAGGTATGTGAATGTTTTAGAGTTGGGATTGTCTTTAAAAATCTATCTGACTTTATTTAAAATCCTGTATTAAAGAGTTTCTCTTTTTGTTCTTAAATCAACAATACCCTGCTGAGGGTGATCTCTACCTGGCAGTACAGTAAAAAATCTGCTTTCCGGAATAAGAGAGAGAAATAAGCTTTACTCCCTAACACCACTGGCTTACTGTGCTTTTTATCCTGCTTCAAAAACAATAGTTTGCAAAGGAGTCTACTGTTTAGAATTGTGTGCAGATACCCTTCTCAACTTCATTTCAGCCTACTTATGAACCAGGTAACACATGGAATAATTAATTTAATGAAGTATTTTAATTAATGAATGTTTTTCCATGGTATATTCAGTTAAGACTTCCATGTCTTATTATAAACATGATTGGAAATAACTTGCACTTTTTTCAAATACTACTCTATAGAAAACTTTCGACTGTTCAATATGCTTCCGTTTTCGTTATGATAATTTATTAATGGAACCCAAGGAAGTTAAAAGTGAGATGAAAATGTACACTTTGCAAGTTCATCTTGGGTCTTTCCCTATTCTGATTTGTTATAAGAACTTGTGAGAATCCGCTGACACTGAGGCGCTCCTAGCACAATAGGCGTAAGTTCTTCCAACATAGTGACTGGGAAAACCATATCAGTTATGAGTACAGTAATTTTCATTTATCTGGATAAAATTCTATGAGAAATAGCTAGCAGTTTCCACTATTACTGCTAGCTTAAGTTCCTGCAAATTTTAATCCCAAAGCATTTTTTGTTTCCCTAAAGGAAATAGGTTTATAATCACGGGTAAGGCTTCTAAGCAACAACTCATCCCCTCTCAGGACCACAGACCTTAGGTGTTCAATTCCATGACTTGATCCTTCTGCATACAAAATCAACTCACTTGAAGTTCTTTGTATATATTTCCCAAAGACTGGGTCAAAGTGCAAATTAAGGGAGTACTCGATATCAAGCTCTAAAGAACCTCTTCTTGAGGGTGATTACTGAATTAATTCAAATGACTTCATAGTTCCATGTTTAATCAAAATTAATGAATTCATCACCATTGCACTGATTTATTTGTGTGATTAGAACTAAAAAGGTCATTCTCATCATTTTTTACCTCTTTTAATCTTGGTTTCTCTATTAAGGAGAGTAGACCTAAAGCCTCTTGAAAAGAGATGTTTCTTTCCTTGTCTTGTGTGAATTAATTTAATTCTCTTTGAAAAGATTTTATGCAGCATTTCAATGAGTTTAAAAAGGATGGACTAATAATGGTGGGCCAGTGTATTTCTATTTTCTCTAAAAGAATGTCCTGAGGAAGTTGTATGTTCCTGTAGGGTTTTCAGGACACGTCTGTTATCATACCTGACAGAGTTTAAAAATATTTTTTGAATGTTTATTTTCTGTCTCCATTGAGTCCAAATTTATAAAGGAAAGTGAGTCTGTCTTAAATATTTTCTATATTCTGTAAGTAGTGAATGATGGTACTTAGGAATCACAACTATATTTACTGACTAAATGGACAGAATGATTACATTACAGAACTGGATTACAAACAATTTGTAATTTCTAAACACTACAACTTGCATTATTTTCTGTGAAAGAGATGAAGAAAAAAAGCTAAAAAATAGATTCTGGGTATCATCTTTTACAGTTTATATTGCTGGTATAACAAGATATTAAAATATTGACAGCTTAAAACAACACAAATTTATATATGCCTAGCATGGATGTAAGACTTGGACTGTGAAGAAGGCTGAGCCCCGAAGAATTGATGCTTCTGAACTGTGGTGTTGGAGAAGACTCTTGAGAGTCCCTTGGACTGCAAGGAGATCCAACCAGTCTATTCTGAAGGAGATCAGCTCTGGGATTTCTTTGGAAGGAATGATGCTGAAGCTGAAACGTGCTTTGGCCACCTCATGCGAAGAGTTGACTCATTGGAAAAGACTCTGATTCTGGGAGGGATTGGGGGCAGGAGGAGAAGGAGACGACCGAGGATGAGGTGGCTGGATGGCATCACTGACTCGATGGACATGAGTTTGAGTGAACTCTGGGAGTTGGTGATGGACAGGGAGGCCTGGAGTGCTGCGATTCACGGGGTCACAAAGAGTCAGACACGACTGAGCAACTGAACTGAACTGAACATATATCATGTCAAAAAAAGATCCTGATGCTGAGAAAGTTTGAAGGCAGGAGGAGAAGGGGACGACAGAGGATGAAATGGTTGGATGGCATCACTGACTAGATGGACATGAGCTTGAGCAAGCTTCAGGAGATGGTGAACAGGGAACCTGGTGTGCTGCAGTCCACAGGGTTGCAAAGAGTCAGACACAATGGGGTGACTTAACAACAACAAACTCATAACCTATTCGAGATTGTTACATGTTTTCTCCACCAAATAGATAATTTTGAGGCACAGTCTTCTTTAAAATGCAAGAGAAGAAGGAAGTGCCATTTAATGAGCATCAACAATGTAGTAAAAAGTACTCTGTTACTTTCCCATAGATTTTTACAAAAAGTCATTACATACTAAGTATGTATTAAGGACTTGCCATATAACCACTTCTCCTGTGTAAGATACCATGCACCACCTGTTTACCTAAACAGACAGTGTTGCCCTTAAAGCATTTAACATTCTAATGTGTTTGATGCTAATAAAAACTAGTGAACACATCATTTTTCAAAAATGAGCAAGTTAATTGCTATTGAGAAATATTTTACAAAGAGAATAGACATTGCAATTTATTGTAAAGTAATAGGTAAAGCATTGATGCTTTCAAATTGTGCTGAAGACTCTTGAGAACCCCTCAAACTTCTAGGAGATCAAATCAGTCAAACCCTAAGGAAATCAACCCAGAGTATTCACTGGAAGGATTGTTATTGAAGCTGAAGCTCCAGTACTTTGGCCACTTGAGGTGAAGAGTCAACTCACTGGAAAAGACCCTGATGCTGGGAAAGATTGAGGGCAAGAGGAGAGAGGGTGGGAGAGGATGAGATGGTTGGATGGCATCATGGACTCCATGGACATGAATTTGAGCAACTCTGGGAGACAGAAGAGGACAGAGGAGCCTGGTGTGCTTCAGACTCCTCTGCATAGAGTTGAGAAGTGTTGGATATGACTTAGTAAGTGAAAAATGACCATAGGTAAATAAGGCAAAGGCTTACTTTAAACATTATGGGAACATAAACAATTTTGTGTTAAGACTGAAAAATGACTCTCATTCACAGGAAGGTATGTTATTATTCTCACTTCATAGACCAAAAATAAGGACTTAATTGAATTATTCATCCTAGATCAAAAGATACTATAACGGCAAAGTTGGTATTCAAGCCTGGATCTTTTGACTAAAAGTAAAATATATGTTTCATGAAACCTAATTGGCGTTAGGTTGTGGCTGCTTTAATGGCTTCAGCAGGGTTCCCAAGCAAGTGTGAGGTAGGATGATTAGAATTTACATACCCTCTTCCCTGTGGGTAGTTGGCAGTATCTGTGGACATTACTGACTGTCACAACCTGGTAGAGGTGCTAATAGCATTTAGTGGGTCAAGGCCACAGATGCTGTTAAACATTCTACAGACACAGAACAGTCTCTCCCAAACCAGCAAAGAATTATCTACCCCAAAATGTCAGTAGTATTGAGGTTGAAATAGTTGATATATGTAAATGTGATGAACAATGGAAACTTAAGAAAACATGTCATCACTTTAGAAATAAAATTATATAATCTATACAAAGCATTTGTAAAATTAGTTATCTCACAAATGATAGTAGTGATAATTACTTGTTGGCAATGACAATGTTGATGATAATGATGACTATGATGAACAGTTATATACATAGGAAGAAAATTTGACAGCATAGAGAAAAACATGATTTGACAGAAAGCTATGCTCATAGACTCTGAGTAGGTCTGATTTCAGTTGACACATACGACTTGGCTGTCAAATTTTATTGCTCCTGGAAAGCCCAATGATGAGTGTAAGTCTAAATCAAGTATTTGTTTCATTCTATACCCAGGGTCCCAAATGTTTGTTGTATTTTTTTCCTTGGATCACTGACAAACAGATTATCATGTGCTATTCTTATTGACAATCTTGATTGTTGTTGTGTGAAAATTTGGTGAATTTCATTGTTAAAGGATAATCTTTCAAAGTGTAATTAATAAGGAAGATGGTAATATCTTATATTTATATTGCACTTTACAATTTTCATACATTACACACACACACACACACACACACACACATATATATATACACACATACTGTGCTCAGTTTCTCAGTCATGTCTGACTCTTTGTAACTTCATGGATTGTAGCCCACCATACTCCTCTGTTCGTGAAATTTTTTAGGCAAGCATACTGGAGCAGGTTGCCATTTCTTACTCCAGGGTATCTTCCTGACCCATGGATCAAAACTATGTCTCTTGGGTCTCCTGCATTGGCAAGTGGATTGTTTACCACTTTGCTACCTGGGAAGTCCTCATATTATAGTTGATCTTAGCAAAATGCCAAGAAATATATAAAATCTCACTTGATCCCACATAATACTGAGAATTATTTCTTTCAACCTTTTCTTCACTCTTCCCGTATTATGCAAGAGAGTTTAAATCTGGGAGTTAATGTGTCTTTTTTACTATGTCTTAAGATATTATATTAGCAATAAAAATCTATAATGTCAAACCATTGATGACAGGTTTCTTTGTAACTATGCTAAATTTCTTTTTGGTAGCATGTGATAATACTCTATTTTATTTAAGAATATTTCATCTATAATTTTCTGCTGTCTGAATTTTATTCTTTAATAAACAATTTTATTTTTAATAAAGTTACATACATACAAATTACTCATTTATATTATATATATATAAACTATCCCTTCTAGAGAGGAACTCCTTTCCTTGTTTTGTTGCTTTTGCTATTAGAAGCCTAAAGTGACCAGTGGTAGCAAGAGTTCCAAGGTCACTAACTAGCTATTTACCCTAGTAAAAGCGCTTCCCTTCTAAGGACCATGACCTTTAAACTTGCAGAGTTGTGGAGTCCAACATTATTATTTCTTTATGCAAATCAATACTGTCACACAACCACCATCATAACTCATTTTCCATGCCACCAATGAATTGCTTTTTGTAACTCTAAACCTAGTTTGAAATTTTTTGAATTTTAAGTGAATGGAATCTTTCACAAAGAGAACATGAGGAGTGAAGGAATTATTGTATATCTTGATTATAAGGAAGATCCAGAATTCAGGTACTTGTCAATTCATAAAAATATACATCTAAAAAGTGTGAACTTGTGGTTTGTAAATTACACCTGGAGACTTGACTAAATTGATAAAAAGATTAAATACATATAAAAGCATTTCTAATCTCAATGAAGGTTGTACTGTAAAAAGTGTTGAATTTAGTGATCCATCTCATCCAGTCTAACTCCAGAGCTTAGTTTCAAACCATGTTAACTGCAATATACACATATTTTCACATAATAAAACATTAATGTGCTAATTTTCAAAATTAATGCATTAAGAATCAGAAATTTCCAGACTGCTAAGTTAAATATTGTTGTAGCAGCAATGTCCCTAGAAACTCCAATAAAAGAGGCTCAAACCTCATAAAAAGAAAGACTCTCCTGGGGACTTCCTTGACTCTTTCTTCTTATTCCTCCACTTCACCAAAGACACTATCAACAGTGGTTTTAAGTAATAATTTTAAAAGCCCTGTTTTGCTCAGAATTTTAAAAGTACAAACTTGTATTTGGATGATTATAACTCCATGTTAACTTACATCAGAGGTTATAATTGCAATAATCAAAAAAACATACAATCATAGAATATGGTCACTTAATGAAATTCCAGTGATTATTAATTAATGCCCCTCATTGGTATTTAAAAAATCAAAGTCCATAGTTACATGACTTGCATGATGTTACCCAGGTACTAAGTTGAGGAAAACTGAGACTTCAATTCCGAGTGCTACTCTCTCTTCACTCACAGGTAATAACCTTGGTGCTGGAAACTGAGCTACTCAGAGTTCTTGAGAAGCGACAGAAGGGTAAGTAAAGCATGAAATTAATCTACCTGAAGGTTTCTTATCTATATTGATTTCTATGTTAACCTTAAAAGAAATATAGTTGAATTATAAGTTTGGCAGAAAGAAATAGGATGTTGAAAGAATTAGTATAGAGTCATCCCTGATAAGGGAATTAGAAAGTTTGACAGGATAATTTATTGTTTATAGACTTTTTAATAATGGCCATTTTGACCTGTGTGAGGTGATATCTCATTGTAGCTTTGATTTACATTTCTCTAAAAATGAATGATGTTGAGCATCTTTTCATGTGTTTGTTAGCCATCTGTATGTCTTCTTCAGAGAAATGTCTGTTTAGGTCTTTTTCCCACTTTTTGCTTGGGTTGTTTGCTTTTCTGGCATTGAGTTGTATGAGCTGCTTGTATACTTTGGAAATTAATCCTTTGTCAGGATTCCTATGTTTCAAATTAATCCTTTATTTCATTTGCTATTATTTTCTCCCATTCTGAGGGTTGTCTTTTCACCTTGCTTATAGTTTCCTTTGCCATGCAAAAGCTTTTAAGTTTAATCAGGTCCTACTTGTTTACTTTCGTTTGTATTTCTATTACTCTAGGAGGTGGGTCACAGAAGATCTTGCTTTGATTTATGTCATCAAGTGTTCTGCCTATGTTTTCCTCTAAGAGTTTTATAATTTCTGGTCTTACATTTAGGTCTTTAATCCATTTTGAATTTATCTTTGTGTATGGTGTTAGGAAGTGTTCTAAATTCGTTCTTTTATGTGTAACTGTCCAGTTTTCCCAGCACTGCTTATTGAAGAGGCTGTGCTGGAGAGGGTGTAGAGAAAAGGTAACCCTCTTGCACTGTTGGTGGAAATGTAAATTGATAACAGCCACTATGGAAGAAAGTATGAAGATTCCTTAAAAATAAAAATAAAAAAAACAAAACTAGGAATAATACCACCATATAACCCAGCAATCCTTCTCCTACCCTGAGGAAACAAAAATTGAAAAAGGCACATGTATCCCATTATGCACTGAAGCACTATTTACAATAGTTAGAACATGGAAATGATGCAGATGTCCATCAACAGGTGAATGGATAAAGACGTTGTGGCACATATACACAATGGAATATTACTCAGACGTAAGAAGAAATGCATTTGAGTCCGTTCTAATGAGGTGGATGAACTTAGAGCCAATTATAAAGAGTGAAGTAAGTCAGAAAGATAAATATCATATACTAATTGGTATACACGGAATCTAGAGAGATGGTACCAAAGAATTTATTTACAGGGCAGCAATGGAGAAACAGACATAGAGAATAGACTTATGGACATGGGGAGAGGGGAGGAGAGGGTGAGATGTATGGAAAGAGTAACATGGAAACTTACATTACCATATGTAAAATAGATAGCCAGTGGGAATTTGCTGTATGGCTCAGGAAACTCAATAGGGGCTCTGCATCAACCTAGAGGGGTGGAATGGGAAGGGAGATGGGAGGGAGGATCAAAAGGGAGGGGATATATGTATACCTATGGCTGATTCATGTTGAGGTTTGACAGAAAACAAAATTCTGTAAAGCAATTATCCTTCAATTAAAAAATAACTAAATTAAAAAAAAAGAAAGTTTGATAGAACCACTGTATAGAATATTGGGAAAAATCACTTAATGTCATTTCTACATAGAATAAAACTCCATTTACATACATTGGAAAAGGATGAGAGATGAGATTTCATTACAAAATTCACATAAAGGGGCCGAAGGACTCATGTACTGTCTCTTTCTGAATGGTGAGATTGCTTCTTATATATCACTTATTTATATATTTTAGTACCTTGAAGGATACTATCACCAGATTAGAAGTTTAGATACATTTTATGGCAATTTACTGAGTAAGGCATCCACACATCTCTTGTGTCTTCCTCATTGGCAGGCGGGTTCTTTACCACCAGTGCCACGTGGGAAGCTCAAGCACTGCATAAAATCAAAACAATAAACAAAGCAGGGTGGGGGTGGGGGGGAATGAGCATATTGTGGGCCTGAAAGAATATGTATTGGGAGACAGGGGATAAAAGGTCTTAGTGTTCAACCTTGAAGTACATGATACTCCTTGTTTCCAGATCTGATTAGTTCTAGATAGCGTGTATGAGGACCCTTTCTCAGAATCTCTCAAACATATATCATCTGCATTCTCTGCATAAAAATGTCCCTATGAATAAGAATGCAAAGTGAAGTTTTTTCTTTGTATATTTCAATTTTGTTTTTGTGCTTTCCTAAACAAGCTGGAATCAAGATTGCCTGGAGAAACAGCAATAACCTCCGAATGCAGATGACACCACCCTTATGGCAGAAAGTGAAGAGGAACTAAAAAGCTTCTTGATAAAAGTAAGAATGGAGAGTGAAAAAGTTGGCTTAAAGCTCAACATTCAGAAAACAAAGATCATGGCATCCGGTCCCATCACTTCATGGCAAATAGATGGGGAAACAGTGGAAACAGTGTCAAACTTTATTTTTTGGGCTCCAAAATCACTGCAGATGGTGATTGCAGCCATGAAATTAAAAGATGCTTACTCCTTGGAAGAAAAGTTATAAACAACCTAGATAGCATGTTCAAAAGCAGACATTATTTTGCCAACAAAGGTCTGTCTAGTCAACGCTATGGTTTTTCCAGTAGTCATGTATGGATGTGAGAGTTGGACTGTAAGAAAGCTGAGCACTGAAGAATTGATGCTTTTGAGCTGTGGTGTTGGAAAAGACTCTTAAGAGTCCCTTGGACTGCAAGGAGATCCAACCAGTCCATTCCTAAGGATATCAGTCCTGGGTGTTCTTTGGAAGGAATGATGCTAAAGCTGAAACTCCAGTATGCTGGGCACCTCATGCAAAGAGTTGACTCATTGGGAAAGACTCTGATGCTGGGAGGGATTGGGGGCAGGAGGAGAAGGGGACGACAGAGGATGAGATGGCCGGATGGCATCATTGACTTGATGGGTGTGAGTCTGAGTGAACTCCGGAAGTTGATGATGGACAGGGAGGCCTGGTGTGCTGAGATTCATGGGGTCGCAAAGAGTCAGACATGACTGAGCAACTGAACTGAACTGAAGTAAAGGAATGTTCTCTCTTTTCATATTTAAATAGTGGGTATTGGAAAATGATAGTGTGTGTGTATAATTGTATGTAGCCAATAAATATGTGCATTAAAATTTTAAATATTGTTAAAATAATATTTGGAAATAGTTTATAAACTGTATAATGCTTATCTGTAATAATAAGCAAAAGAAAGCCTATGGAATATTTTATGATATTCTCAGGAATATATCATAATCACTTAGGAAAAAAGATTCAAAACATTAGTAAGAGTGATTTTCTTTTGTAAAATAAGGGCTATTTTCTCTCAATATATAGATTTTTCTTTCCAAGTTATGACCTTTGCACTGGAAAATATAATATTTGGAAAATAAATCAATTTTTTAAATTGACCTATTCTAAAGCATTTTATATAGCAGGGTTCAGTTCAGTTCAGTTCAGTCACTCAGTCATGTCTGACTCTTTGCAACCCCATGAATCACAGCACGCCAGGCCTCCCTGTCCATCACCAATAACTGGAGTTCACTCAGACTCACGTCCATTGAGCCAGTGATGCCATCCAGCCATCTCATCCTCTGTCGTCCCCTTCTCCTCCTGCCCCCAATCCCTCCCAGCATCAGAGTCTTTCCCAATGAGTCAACTCTTTGCATGAGGTGGCCAAAGTACTGGAGTTTTAGCTTTAGCATCAGTCCTTCCAAAGAAATCTCAGGGCTGATCTCCTTCCGAATGGACTGGTTGGATCTCCTTGCAGTCCAAGGGACTCTCAAGAGTCTTCTCCAACACCACACTTCAAAAGCATCAATTTTTCGGCACTCAGCTTTCTTCACGGTCCAATTCTTACATCCATACATGACCACTGGAAAAACCATAGCCTTGACTAGACGGACCTTTGTTAGCAAAGTAATGTCTCTGCTTTTAAACATGCTACCTAGGTTGTTTATAACTTTTCTTCCAAGGAGTAAGCATCTTTTAATTTCATGACTGCAATCACCATCTGCAATGATTTTGGAGCCCCCCAAAATAAAGTCTGACACTGTTTCCGCTGTTTTCCCATCTATTTCCCATGAGGTGATGGGACCAGATGGCATGATCTTCATTTATATAGAGGGGTAATAAGCTTAAAATGTTTCTTTAAAGTTTTTTTTTTTTTTTTACTTGTTTCTCCTGAAATACATTTTAACTTGGATATTTAAAAATGAACTGAGTAGAATATCTTTAGGACATTAGGCTAAACAGAAAACGGTAAAGCGTCTGCCTACAATGTGGGTGACCCAGGTTCTATCCCTGGGTTGGGAAGATCCTCTGGAGAAGGAAATAGCAACCCACTCCAGTACTCTTACCTGGAATATCTCATGGATGGAGAAGCCTGGTAGGCTACAATCTATGGGGTCGCAAAGAGTCGGACACGACTGAGCAACTTCACCTCACCTCAACATGAGTGATATTTGCCCAATAAAATTTGGCTTGATCTTTCTGGCCTATAAGACTGCAGATTCATTTATAAGATTGAATTTGTTATAAACCTGAGGAAACAAAATTATTTTAACTTTTAGGAACTAGTCACTTATTACAAATCTATATCAGTTTTACTGTTTTGAGAGCTATAACTCTATGATTTATTTAATAAATTGTTGCACATTTTTATATTCCTACACTTGTAACAAGTTTCTTTCCCTTAAAATTATTTTCTATATATTTAAGGGAAGAGATTTTGATTTCAGAATATGTATTCAAATTAACTCATCTTTTTAATTTAATTTTTCAGCATTGCTGTATTTTCCATAAATACTTAAAACATGGATCTTTTAATATGAAGAATATTTTCTCTACTCATTACTTTTAAGAAACATATTAAAAATCCAAAATGTATCATAAAAACAGATCATTTATTGCATATCCTTTTAGATAAAAATCACTTATTTAATATTATCTTATTTTATGTTAATTCAGTGTAATTTCACTTCCAAAATTTTAACCAAAATTAGACATTGGGTGTAAATCACATTTCACACTGAAATTTTCCAATCTCACTCCCCAGGAGATCAGAAAATGATTTGAGCTGAGGAAAGAGTTCTAGTAATATCTAGGGAATTTGGTCAGACAATGCAATGGTTCAATTTCTGGCAGACTGCTCCCGAATTTCCTTTTCACTTTATTGTGTGGGGGTGGGGAAACGTTTTAAAGGTCTCAACAGTTTGATTGAGAATGTGGCTAATGTACTTGCCTTGAAGAGGCAGGCCCAAACCACTTCATTCATATGAGAATAAGATTATGATGATTTTTTAAAAATTGCATAGAGTACTTAATACCTTCGAGGCTTAGAGACACCCTTGCCTACAGCCATCTGATGAGTGTTATTTACTCCTTCCCACAGTCATGGAAAATGGATCCTGAGAACAATTTTTTAAAGCTACCTATTTTCTAGTTAATAGAAATAACATTCTGATGTTAGGTATCTCTTATGCACAGATCTAAATAAGAAAAGAAATACGAAATACTCTGCAAAATTGATAAGCAACAATAAGAAGACATAATACCCTTTACAGAAATGTAACATATTAAGGATTTCTTGAGTCAGAGTTTTCATGTCTCATTATATAATTTATTCCCCAACATTGGCAGTGGCATAGCGTGTTCATGACATTGTACAGGAGAGAGGAATCAAGACCATCCCCAAGAAAAAGAAAAGCAAAAAAGCAAAATGGTTGTCTGAGGAGGCCTTACAAATAGCTGTGAAAGGAAGAGAAGCAAAAAGCAAAGGAGAAAAGAAAAGATATACCCATTTGAATGCAGAGTTCCAAGGAATAGCAAGGAGAGATAAGAAAGCTTTCCTCAGTTATCAATGCAAAAAAATACAGGAAAACAATAGAATGGGAAAGACTAGAGATCTCTTCAAGAAAATTAAAGATACCAAGGGAACATTTCATGCAAAGATGGGCTCAATAAAGGACAGAAATGGTAGGGACCTAACAGAGGCAGAAGATATTAAGAAGAGGTGGCAAGAATACACAGAAGAACTGCACAAAAAATATCTTCACAACCCAGATAATCATGATGGTGTGATCACTGACCTACAGCCAGACATCCTGGAATGCAAAGTCAAGTGGGCCTTAGGAAGCATCACTATGAACAAAGGTAGTGGAGGTGAAGGAATTCCAGTTGAGCTATTTCAAATCCTGAAAGATAATGCTGGGAAACTGCTGCACTCAATATATCAGCAAATTTGGAAAATTCAGCAGTGGCCACAGGACTGGAAAAGGTCAGTTTTCATTCCAATTCCAAAGAAAGGCAATGCCAAAGAATGCTCAAACTACTGCACAATTGCACTCATCTCACATGCTAGTAAAGTAATGCTCAAAATTCTCCAGGCCAGGGTTCAGCAATACACGAACTGAGAACTTCCAGATATTCAAGCTGGTTTTAGAGAAGGCAGAGGAACCAGATATTAAATTGCCAACAACTGCTGGATCATCAAAAAAGCAAGAGAGTTCCAGAAAAAAATTTACTTTTGCTTGAATGATGACATCAAAGCCTTTGACTCTGTGGATCACAACAAACTGTGCAGAATTATTATGATTATTATTATTTTTTACTTTACAATATTGATGTATGGTTTTGCCATACATCAACATGAATCAACCATGAGTGTACACGTGTTCCCAATCCTGAACCGCCCTCCCACCTCTCCCCATACAGTCCCTCTGGGTCATCCCAGCGCACCAGCCCCAAGCATCCTGTATCCTGCATTGAACCTGGACTGGCGATTTTGCCACAAACTGTGCAAAATTCTTAAATAGATGGGAATACCAGACCACCGGACTTGCCTCCTGAGAAATCTGTATGCAGGTTAAGAAGCAACAGTTAGAACTGAACATGGAACAACAGACTGGTTCCAAATCAGGAAAGGAGTATGTGAAGGCTGTATATTGTCACTCTGCTTATTTAACTTATATGCAGAGTACATCATGAGAAATATTGGACTGGATGAAGAATAAGCTGAAATGAAGATTGCTGAGGGAAATATCAATAACCTCAGATATGCAGATGACACCACCCTTATGGCAGAAAGTGAAGAGGAACTCAAAAGCCTCTTGATGAAAGTGAAAGAGGAGAGTGAAAAAGTTGGCTTAAAGCTCAACATTCAGAAAACGAAGATCATGGCATCTAGTCCCATCACTTCATGGGAAATAGATGGGGAAACAGTGGAAACAATGTCAGACTTTATTTTTCTGGGCTCCAAAATCACTGCAGATGGTGACTGCAGCCATGAAATTCAAAGACGCTTACTCCTTGGAAGGAAAGTTATGACCAACCTAGATAGCATATTGAAAACCAGAGACACTACTTTGCTAACAAAGGTCCGTCTAGTCAAGGATATGGTTTTTCCAGTGGTCGCATATGGATATGAGAGTTGGACTATAAAGAAAGCTCAGTGCTGAAGAATAGATGCTTTTGAACTGTGGTGCTGGAGATGACTCTTGAAAGTCCTTTCAACAGCAAGGAGATCCAACCAGTCCATCATAAAGGAAATCAGTCCTGAATATTCATTGGAAGGACTGATGCTGAAGCTGAAACTCCAATAGTTTGGCCACCTGATATGAAGAACCAATTCCTTGGAAAAGACCCTGATGCTGGGAAAGGGTGAAGGTAGGAAGAGAAGTGGAAGACAGAGGATGAGATGGTTGGATGGCATCACCAATGCGATGGACATGAGTTTGAGTAAACCCTGGGAGTTGGTGATGGACAGGGAAGCCTGGTATGCTGTAGTTCATGGGATTGCAAAGAGCTGGACATGAGCAAGCAACTGAACTGACAGAGACTGTAGTACGCCAGGCTCCTCTGTCCATGGAATTCTCCAAGCAAGAATACTGGAGTGGGTTGCCATTCCCTTCTCCAGGGGATCTTCCCAACCCAGGGACTGAACTCAGTTCTCCTTGCATTGTAGGCAGATTCTTTACCATCAGAGCTACCAGGGAAGTCCTTATGTGACTACTGTAAAGTGATATAAAGTAGACTTTGAGAAATAGAATTAATGTAAAATTCTTCCATCTATCTGGAAGACATAACTTGACAAAAGTTTCAAAAAATTCAAGGTCTGAGATTTTAACGTCTATTTTAGAGTAAGTAATAAAGCAAGTAGGCAAAACCAGTAAAGCTATAGAACAAATGATCAAAACTATCAGCCAAATTGACTCACTTATTGTGATATCTATACACACTGGGTTTCCCAGGTGGCTCAATTGTAAAGACTCTGCATGCAATGCAAGAGACACAAGACATAGGTTCAATCCCTGGCCCAGGAAGATCCCCTGGGGGAGGGCATGGCAACCCATTTTAACATTCTTGCTGGCAAAATTCCAAGGACAGAGGAGCCTGGTGGGCAAAGGTTCATTGGGTCGCAGAGTCAGACACAACTGAAGCAATTGAGGACACACACACCTTACAAAGCTACATACAATGAGAGGTGCAGAAATCAATGGAATAAAATATAGAGCTATAAAATATTATAAGCCAAAGTTATTTCTTTCTGCACAAAAATAAAGTTGATATATCCCTATATATTATTTGGAAAAATAGGGCAAAACACATTACTATTATCAGTAATGGAATAAGAATGAACACTACAGATCTATGAAAACTCAGAGATTATAACAAACAACTTGTAAAAAATATGTTCAATAACTTAATTGAAACAGATACACTTCTTTAAAAATATATTCAGCAAGCTTAATTCAAGAACACATGAAATAATAGCCATATTATACATGAAAAGCCATAGATGTGTTAAAGAAAGCAATGTTTTATAAAAGAAAAAAAAAACTTTTATGGCACAGATATTTTGAGTGATATGATGAATGCTTAGAGAAAATTTAGGGGAAATGTAGGTAAACTTTTCTTCAAACTATTTCATAAATCAGAGAAGAGAACACTCTCCAAATTATTGGAGACTGATGTCAGTATAAGTCTGATACTGAAGTTTGATATACACGTTACAAAAAATAAAATTTAGACCCTCTCCCTAGAGAACAAAATCCTCAAGAAAATTTCATTAAATAAAATCTAACAATACATAAAATTGAATTTCATCCTAATAACAAAAGGTTAAACATTTGAAAATTAAGCAATGTATTTTGGTATTTTCACAAAAAGAGCTAGGAACATATTGCAATCTTAGTGGAAGACACAAAAGTCAACATATTCATGATAAAAACAACATGAATTCAATATTCTTTATAAAATGATTGAAAACATTAGAACAGCACTAGAACCTCTTCAAAACTTGTATTAAAATATCAGATAACATAATAAGGGCAAGATATTTTATAATATGCTCATGAATTGGAAAAGTACTGTTAAGATATAAATTTTCTATACATTTATACATTCTATACAATAGCAAGATTATTTTTGGAAGAAATTGATAAACTGGTACCAAAATTCATATGAAAAGATTCATTTGTTTATAGGTAAATGAACTTGAAAAGAGCAGGACTGAAAGATTTACACAATCTAATTTTAAGACTACAAAGCTACAAATATCAGAACAGTGAAATAATGGTAAAAGGAGGCAAGCATCAATGAAACAGAATAGTGTACCTCGAAATAGACACAGGTCTATGACAAACTGATTTTCCAAAGAGCTGTTCAGGAAATTTAAGGGAGGAAGGATAGTCTTTTTATAAAACAAGCGATGAAATCATCAGACATCCATAATGATAATTAAAGAACTTCATTCCCAACCTCATAACATACTCAAAAAATCAACTCTGGTAAATTCCTTCACTGAGCAAAAGAATAGTGCTCAGTGTTAAGAAGGAACAATCTACTCATGTGTACAACAAAAATAAATCTCACCTTCATAATGCTGGTTGAAAAAAGACAGATACAAAAGAGTACATACTGTATGGTTCCATTTATATGAATTTAAAACTGTCAAAACTAATCTATAGTGATAGCAATCAGATTAATAGTTACCAAGGCCAGAGGGATGAGTAAGACTGTCTGCAGTGAGGCATGAGGAGCTTTCTGTTTTTATCTTGGTTAAGGTAGTCTTTCTACCAGGGTTTACATTTGTCAAACTTTCCAGGAAAATATGTGTAATTTATCATAAGTATGCATGCAATGCATGCTAAGTCACTTCAGTCATTCCTGACTCTTTGTGACCCTATGGACTGTAGCCTGCCAGGCTCCTCTGTCCATGGGATTCACCAGGCAAGAATACTGGAGTGGGTTGCCTGGAGAATCCTATGATGTAGAAGATGTAGGAAAATCTACATCTTCCCGACCCACAGATCAAATCCTTGTCTCTTATGTCTCCAGATTGGCAGGCAAATTCTTTACCACTAGCACCAACTGTGAAGGCCTATCATATGTGTATTTATTTCAATAAAACTGATTATAAGAAAAAGTGAAAATTTGGCTTGATTGTAAAAAATGTTTTATAACTTTATTAATCTTACTTATTTTAAATTATTGTTATAGTGTAGCCATACATGCTAAATTTTCCTAGTCATCTTGTAGTAATCAGAGTCCTCCTTTGTAATTAAATCTAAATGCCTTACAATATTTTCCCCTGTACCTTTTTTTTTTTTTTTTTTTGAGGAGCACGATCTAATGTAGTGTTTTTCATTTTGTTTAAGCTAAGCAGTAGAAACCTTGAAGAAGTTTTCCCCAGTCTATACAGAGTTGTTGCAACATCTCCTCTCTGGCCCTAGAAATAAGAAGCCACAGACTAACGGACAGTAAGCAGGTAATATCAGTAAAAACACTTAAAAGAGAGAATTTTTCCTTCTCTGTTGTTTCCTATGACAAAACATAAAAAGAGAGAGAGAGAGAATATTTTGGGTCAAATAACTTCGAGTGCTTCAAGAACTGACATGAAAATGTAGCTATAGAAGGCAAAACCATGGTAAGATCCCACTCACAATCTGGAAGAAATTTCTAGCAAAAGTGTTAAAAATATATATAGTTGCCACTTTATGGTCTTTGCATTTCCAAAAAAGTCCAATTATTTAGAAGTTGCTTTAAAGAAAATCCATCTAACAGAGTAAGACAGGCAACAGACGTCACATGAAAACAATATTGAACTCAGTAGTTCAGCAACCACCACCCATGTCATCCTGGAGAAATTATTTACTTCTCTGAGCCTCATCCTCTCATATATAAAATCAGATAATACTATCCTGGATTATATATAACACATGTGAATCATTTGATCTTTGTTATTATATCTTATAACAATGTATAGGTGGAGATTTTGACATTAGCTAAGACACCAATAAAAATACATAACATTGTTAAAATATAATTGTTTTCTACATCATAATAATGATTTAATCTATGTATTAGTCAGACTTCACTATAGAAATAGAATAGGACATATGTATATATGAGTATGTGTGTATTTATAGAGACAGACACACAAGTGACAGAGACAAGACAGAGAGAGGAAGACAGAGAGGAAGGGAGGTAGAGACAGAGGGAAAGATAATGAAGGAAGACAAAGGATGAATAAATTGTGGATAAAGGAAGTCCCAAGAAGAGAAGGGAAGCGGGAGCTCTATGTCTGTGAACACAATGACCATGTCACTGTCAGCTAAGCAGAGAATAAGACAATCAGACATCACAAAGAAAACTGTCATGAGAACAATAGTTGCCAAATGTTTCACTAATTAAAGCTTTTGGCTGCCTGCAAATGCAGGAGAGGAGAGCATACAATGGCTTCCCTATTGAGATTTGGTTATTATAAAATTTGATGAAGATGTACTATGTTCTTGAATTAAGGCTACACAGTAAGCTATACATATACACCTTTGGCTCTGTGTTATTTCTAAAAGATTTTTAATTTGTTTTAAAGTTCAAATTGAAGAATAAATATATAGTTCAACATACAATTAGAGAAATGCAGATTAACTTTATTCATTGAATGCAGGCATTGTACTATGTGAATAAGATATAGTTTTTGACCTGGAAGAGTTCACACTATAGGCATAATGAAAGACACATGTAATATTAATCACTGTACTATTCTTTCTTATTTTTCATTGAGTTTGCTACACTCCATGTATTCATAATTATCCATTATTCTGTAAGGAAAATTAATATTTTGATAGAGGATCCTAAAAAGAACAACAGGGGCAATATTCAGATTTAATTTGTTCATATTTTATTTCCAGTATTGGCTCTTTAAGAGAGTAATATCTGCGTGAATCAGAGCTTTAACAAGAATGCAAAGAGAAGAGAATTTATAATGCTGCTCCAGACTCCCTGAGAAATAAACATGCTTTTTCTGGGCTGAAAGATAGGGGAGAAAATGGAATATATGTAAAGAGGAATTGAACTGGAGAGGCTGGAGATAGAGCCCTAAGGGAAAGGAGACAACCACCCAGTCTGGGGCCAGAGTCAAGAGACCTGGTAGAAGCTGAGCTAACCCTGTTCACCATTTACTTGAGTACCAGGTTTGTAGATGAATCGAGTCAACCCTTATTCTATAGAATGAACAAAAAGCAACTGTGAAAGCAATGTTTAGTCAAACTCCTTCATTCAATCTTTCCACCCAAACTCCCAGAAAAGAAGTATACTGCAGAATGCTCTAACACTCACAGAGCCAATAGAGGTTAAGAGTGTGTGCATAATTCAATATGTGTACTGGGGTGAAGCTGGATAGGTGATAAAACATACCTAGTTATAACTGTAATTGCACAAGATATTTATTTGTTAAAAAAAAAAAAAAAAAAAGGTTATGGGACCAAAGACTGTAAATGCAGGTATTAGAAAGCAAAAAAAAAAAAAAAAAAAAAAAAGCTTAAAAAATAGAAAATGTGCAGTATACTAACACATATATATGGAATTTAGGAAGATGGCAATGACGACCCTGTATGCAAGACAGGAAAAAAGACACAGATGTGTATACCAGACTTTTGGACTCAGAGGGAGAGGGAGAGGGTGGGATGATTTGGGAGAATGGGAATTCTAACATGTATACTGTCATGTAAGAATTGAATCGCCAGTCCATGTCTGACGTAGGGTGCAGCTTGCTTGGGGCTGGTGCATGGGGATGACCCAGAGAGATGTTGTGGGGAGGGAGGTGGGAGGGGGGTTCATGTTTGGGAACGCATGTAAGAATTAAAGATTTTAAAATTTAAAAAAAAAAATAGAAAATGTGCATTAGAGAAGTTGAAACACCATGACATCTGGAAAAGAGTCAGCAAGGGATCAGAAAAGGCAAAACATTCTGAAAGAACAACATGGAAAAGTGAATCCTTTCCTTTATTTTGGCTGTACTGGGTCTTCACTGCTAAGTGAAGTCTTTCTCTAGTTGCAGCGAGGGGGGTGGCGGTACTTTCTAGTTGTGGTGCATGGATATCTCATTGCAGTGGCTTCTCTTGCTGTGGAGTACAGGCTGTAGAGCATGCGAGCCTCAATAGTTGCTGCGAGTGAGCTCAGCAGTCTTGGCACACAGGCCTATATACCCCACAGCATGGGAGTGTCCAGGTACCTCCAGCAGAGGTGTGGGTCAACAGTGGCCTGCTGCAGGGTCGGGGCACTGAATAAAACAGTGCCTGCACAAGTCCTTTTGAAGGAGGTCTCCATTACGACCGTTACCCCTACCATAGTTTGGCCTAAGGCCAAACAACAGGGAGAGGACACAGCCTTGCCCATCAACAGAAAACTGGAGTAAAGATTTACTTTAAATCTGAGTACGGTCCCGCCCGTTAGAAGAGCAAGTTTCCCCAGTAGTCAGTCTCTCTCATCAGGAAGCTTCCATAAGCCTCTTAAGCTTATCAATCAGAGGGCAGATGGAATGAAAACCAAATCACAGAAAACTAACCAAACTGATCACATGAATCACAGCCTTGTCTAACTCAATGAAACTATGAGTCATGCCCTGTAGGGCCACCCAAGATGGTCATGGTGACAGCTCTGACAAAACTTGGTCCACAGGAGAAGGGAATGGAAAAAAACTTCAGTATTCTTGCTTAGAGAATCCTATTAAAAGTATGAAAGGCAAAAAGATATGACACTGAGAGATGAATTCTCAAGGTCAGTAGGTGTCCAATATGCTACTGGAGAAGACTGGAGAAATACCTCCAGAGAGAATGAAGATATGGAGCCAAAGTGAAAATAACACCCAGTTGTGGATGCCACTAGTGATGGAAGTAAATTCTGATGCTGTAAAAAAACAATATTGCATAGGAACCTGGAATGTTAGGTCCATGAATCAAGGTAAATTCAGATCAGTTTAGTTCAGTTCAGTCGCTCAGTCGTGTGTGACTCTTTGAGACCCCATGAATGACAGCATGCTAGGCCTCCCTGTTTATCAACAACTTCCAGATTTAATCAAACTCATGTCCATCGAGTCGGTGATTCCATCCAGCCATCTCATCCTCTGTCATCCCCTTCTCCTCCTGCCCCCAATCCCACCGAGCATCAGGGTCTTTTCCAATGACTCTACTCTTCACATAATGTGGCCAAAGTTTTGGACAGCTTCAACATCAATGCTTCCAATGAACACCCAGAACTGATCTCCTTTAGAATGGACTGGTTGGATCTCCTTTGCTGTCCAAGGGACTCTCAAGAGACTTCTCCAACATTACAGTTCAAAAGCATAAATTCTTTGGCACTCAGCTTTCTTCACAGTCCAACTCTCACATCCATACATGACTACTGGAAAAACTATAGCCTTGACTAGACAGATCTTTGTTGGTAAAGTAATTACTCTGATTTTGAATATGCTATCTAGGTTGGTCATAACTTTTCTTCCAAGGAGTGAGGGTCTTTTAATATCATGGCTGCAATCACCATCTGCAGTGATTTTGGAGCCACCCAAAATAAAATCAGCCACTGTTTCCACTGTTTCCCCATCTATTTCCCATGAAGTGATGGGACCAGATGCCATGATCTTAGTTTCTGAATGTTGAACTTTAAACCAACTTATCACTCTCCTCTTTCACTTTCATCCAGAGGCTTTTTAGTTCCTCTTCACTTTCTGCCATAAGGGTAGTGTCATCTGCATATCTGAGGTGATTGATATTTCTCCCGGCAATCTTGATTCCAGCTTGTGCTTCTTCCAGGCCAGCATTTTTCATGATGTACTCTGCATTTAAGTTATATAAGCAGGGTGACAATATACAGCCTTGACGTACTCCTTTTCTTATTTGGAACCAGTCTGTTGTTCCATGTGTAGTTCTAACTGTTGCTTCTTGACCTGCATATAGGTTTCTCAAGAGGCAGGTCAGGTGGTCTGCTATTCCCATCTCTTTCAGAATTTTCCACAATTCATTGTGATCCACACAGTCAAAGGCTTTGGTATAGTCAATAAACAGAAATAGATGTTTTTCTGGAACTCTCTTGCTTTTTTCGATGATCCATGGATATTGAACAATTTCATCTCTGGTTCCTCTGCCTTTTCTATAAACAGGCTGAACATCAGGAAGTTCACAGTTCACGTATTGCTGAAGTCTGGATTGGAGAATTTTGAGCATTACTTTATTAGCATGTGAGATGAGTGCAATTGTGTGGTAGTTTGAGCATTCTTTGGCATTGTCTTTCTTTGGGATTGGAAGGAAAACTGATTTGTTCCAGTCCTGTGGCCACTGCTGAATTTCCCAAAATTGCTGGCATATTGAGTGCAGTACTTTCCCAGCATCATCTTTCAGGATTGGAAATAGCTCAACTGGAATTCCATCACCTCCACTTTGTTTTTAAGTCCCATTTACTTTCACATTCCAGGATGTCTGACTCTAGGTGAGTTATCACACCATCATGATTATATGGGTCGTGAAGCTCTTTTTTTACAGTACTTCTGTGTATTCTTGCTACCTTTTCTTAGTATCTTCTGCTTCTGTTAGGTCCATATCATTTCTGTCCTTTATCGTGCCCATCTTTGCATGAAATGTTCCCTTGGTATCTCTAATTTTTTTGAAGAGATCTCTAGTCTTTCCATTCTGTTGTTTTCCTCTATTTCTTTGCAGTGATCACTGAGGAAGGCTTTCTTATCTCTCCTTGATATTCTTTGGAACTCTGCATTCAGATGCTTATATCTTTCCTTTTCTACTTTGCTTTTCACTTCTCTTCTTTTCACAGCTATTTGTAAGGCCTCCTCAGACAGCCATTTTCCTTTTGTGGATTTCTTTCCATGGGGATGGTCTTGGTCCCTGTCTCCTGTGCAATGTTACGAACCTCTGTCCATAGTTCATCAGGCACTCTATCTATCAGATCTCGTCCTTTAAATCTATTTCTCACTTCCACTGTATAATCATAAGGGATTTGATTTAGGTCATACCTGAATGGTCTAGTGGTTTTCCCTACTTTCTTCAATTTAAGTCTGAATTTGCCAATAAGGAGCTCATGATCTGAGCCATTCTCAGCTCCCAGTCTTGTTTTTATGGACTGTATAGAACTTCTCCATTTTGGCTGCAAAGAATATAATCAATCTGATTTTGGTGTTGACCATCTGGTGCTCTCCATGTGTAGAGTCGTCTCTTGTGTTGTTGGAAGAGAGTGTTTGTTATGACAAGTGCGTTCTCTTGGCAAAACTCTATTAGCCTTTGCCCTACTTCATTCCGTCCTCCAAGGTCAAATTTGCCTGTTACTCTAGGTGTTTCTTGACTTCCTACTTTTGCATTCCAGTCCCCTGTAATGAAAAGGACATCTCTTTTGGGTGCTAGTTCTAAGAGGTCTTGTAGATCTTCATAGAATTGTTCAACTTCAGCTTCTTCAGTGTTACTGGTTGGGGCATAGGCTTGGATTACCATGATATTGAATGGTTTGCCTTGGAAAGGAACAGAGATCATTCTGTCGTTTTTGAGTTTGCATCCAAGTACTCCATTTTGGATTCTTTTGTTGACCATGATGGCTACTCCATTTATTCTGAGGGATTCCTGCCCACAGTAGTAGATATAATGGTTATCTGAGTTACATTCACCCATTCCAGTCCATCTTAGTTCGCTGATTCCTAGAATGTCGACATTCACTCTTGCCATCTCCTGTTTGACCATTCCAATTTGCCTTGATTCATGGACCTGACATTCCAGGTTCCTATGCAATATTGCTCTTTATAGCATTGGATCTTGCCTCTATCACCAGTGGCATCCACAACTGGGTATTGTTTTTGCTTTGGCTCCATTTCTTCATGCTTTCTGGAGTTATTTCTCCACTGATCTCCAGTAGCATATTGGACACTTACCTACCCTCGGACTTCCCCTTTCAGTATCTTATCATATTGTCTTTTCATACTGTTCATGGGGTTTCAAGGCAAGAATACTGAAGTGGTTTGCCATTCTCTTTTCCAGTGGACCACAGTCTGTCAGACCTTTCCACCATGACCCGTCCATCTTGGGTGGCCCCACACGGCATGGCTTAGTTTCATTGAGTTAGACAAGGCTGTGGTGCATGTGATCAGATTGGCTAGTTTTCTGTGATTATGGTTTCAGTGTGTCTGCCCTCTGATGCCCTCTTGCAGCACCTACCATCTTACTTGGGTTTCTCTTACCTTGGATGTGGGATATCTCTTCACGGCTACTCCAGCAAAGCCCAGCTGCTGCTCTTTTCCTTGGATAGGGGTATCTCCTCATGGCCCCTCCTTCTAACTTTGGACGTGGAGTAGGTCCTTTCGGCCCTCCTGCGCCTGCACAACCTCTGCTCCTTGGCTATGGGGTTGCTCCTCTCAGCCGCCTCCCCTGACTTCAGGTGTGTGGTAGTTCCACTTGGCCACCGGCCCTGACCTTGTATGTGGGGTTGCTCCTCCCCATCGCTGCCCCAGTACTTGGGAGAGGGGTAGCTCGTCTCGCCACACTTCTGCATGGTCCGTTGAAGGAGATGGCAAGAGTGAACATTGACATTTTCAGTCATTTCAGTTCAGTCGCTCAGTCATTTCCGACTCTGCGACCCCATGAACCATAGAACGCCAGGCCTCGCTGTGCATCATCAACACACAGAGTCCATCCAAACCCATGTCCATTGAGTCAGTGATGCCATCCAACCGTCTCATCCTCTGTCATCCCCTTCTCTTCCTGCCCTCAATTTTTCCCAGCATTAGGGTCTTTTCAGATGAGTCAGCTCTTCACATCAGGTGGCCAAAGTATTGGAGTTTCAGCTTCAACATCAGTCCTTCCAATGAACTCCCAGGACCGATCTCCTTTAGGATGGACTGGTTGGATCTCCTTGCAGTCCAAGGGACTCTCAAGAGTCTTCTCCAACACCACAGTTCAAAAGCATCTTGGCAAAACCAATACAGTATTGTAAAGTAAAATAAGGTAAAAATTAAAATTAAAAAAATAAAATAAATAAAATAAAATAAATAAATAAATAGAAGAAATGACCTTCCCTGCAAAAAAATAAATAAATAAAATGTATTGAAGAAAAAAAAAAAAAGCATCAATTCTTCAGTGCTCAGCTTTCTTTATAGTCCAACTCTCACATCCATACATGAACACTGGAAAAACCATAGCCTTGACTAGATGGAATTTTGTTGGCAAAGTAATGTGTCTGCTTTTTAATATGCTGTTTGAAAGTGAAAGTGAAAGTGAAGTCTCTCAGTCGTGTCCGACTCTTTGCGACCCCATGGACTGTAGCCTACCAGGCTCCTCCATCCATGGGATTTTCCAGGCAAGAGTACTGGAGTGGGTTGCCGTTTCCTTCTCCAGGAGATCTTCCCAACCCAGGGATCAAACCCAGGTCTCCCGCATCACAGGCAGATGCTTTACTATCTGAGCCACCTGTTTAGGTTGGTCATAATTAGGAATCAGCAATCTAAAATGGACTGGAATGGATGAATTTAACTCAGATAACCATTATATCTACTACTGTGGGCAATAAACCCTTAGAAGAAATGGAGTAGCCATCATAGCCAACAAAAGAGTCTGAAATCCAATACTTGGATGCAATCTCAAAAACGACAGAATGATCTCTGTTCATTTCCAAGGCAAACCATTCAATATCACAGTAATCCAAGTCTATACCCCAAGTAATAATGCTGAAGAAGCTGAAGTTGAAGAGTTCTTTGAAGACCTACAAGACCTTCTATAATTAACTCCTAAAAAAGATATACTTTTCATCAGAGGGGACTGGAATGCAAAAGCAGGAAGTCCAGAGATACCTGGAGTAACAGGCAAGTTTGGCCTTGCAGTACAGGATGAGGCAGGGCAAAGGCTACTCGAGTTTTGCCAAGAGAACCCATTGGTCATAGCAAACACCCTCTTCCAACAACACAAGAGACGACTCTACACATGGGCATCACAGATGGTCAGTACCAAAATCAGACTGATTATATTCTTTGCAACCGAAGATGGAGAAGATACACTCACCAAAATCAAGATGGGGAGCTGACTGTGGCTCAGATCATAAACTGCTCATTTCAAAATTCAGACTTACAGTGAAGAAAGTAGGAAAAATGACTGGACCATCCAGGTATGACCGAAAGCAAATCCCTTAGGATTATACAGTGGAAGTGAGAAATAGATTCAAGGGATTAGATCTGATAGACTGAGTGCCTGAAGAACTATGAATGGAGATTTGTGAATTGTACAGGAGGCAGGGATCAAGAGCATCCCCAAGAAAGGAAATGCAAAAAGGCAAAATTGTTGTCTGACAAGGCCTTACAAATAGCTGAGGAAACAAGGAAAGTGAAAGGCAAATGAGAAAAGGAACGATATACCCATCTGTATGCAGAGTTCCAAAGAATAGCAAGGAGAGATAAGAAAGCCTTCCTCAGTGATCAAGACAAAGAAATAGAGGAAAACAATAGAATGGGAAAGACTGGAGATTTCTTCAAGAAAACTAGAAATACCGAAGGAACATTTCATGCAAAGATGCACACAATAAAAGACAGAAATGGTATGGACCTAACAGAAGCAGAAGATGTTAAGAAGAGGTGGCAAGAACACACAAACTATATAAAAAAGATTTAGTGACCCAGATAAACTTGAGGGTGTGATCACACACCTAGAGCCAGACATCCTGGAATGTGAAGTCAAATGAGCCTTACAAAGCATCACTATGAACAAAGCTAGTAGAGGTGATGAAATTCTAGCTGAGCTATTTCAAATCCCAAATGATGATACTGTGAAAGTGCTGCACTCAATATGCCAGCAAATCTGGAAAATTCAACAGTGGCCATAGGACTGGAAAAGGTAAGTTTTCACTCCAATCCCAAAGAAAGGCAATGGCAAAGAATGATCAAAATGCCACAGAATTGCACTCATTTCACGTTCTAGGAAAGTAATGCTCAAAATTGTCAAAGCCAGGCTTTAACAATACATGAACAAGAACTTCCAGATGTTCAAGCTGGATTTAGAAAAAGAGGAACCAGAGATCAAATTGCCAACATCATTTGGATCATAGAAAAAAGCAAAAGAGTTCCAGTAAAACATTTACTTCTGCTTTATTGACTATACCAAAGCCTTTGAATCTGTGGATCACAACAAACTGTGGAAAATTTTTCAAGAGCTGTGATTACCAGGCCATATTACCTGCCTCTGGGGAAATCTTTATGCAAGTCAAGAAGCAACAGTTAGAACTAGATATGGAACAATGGACTGGTTCCAAATTGGGAAATGAGTACATCAAGGCTGTATGTTGTCACTCTGCTTATTTGACTTATATGCAGAGTATATCATGTGAAATGCCAGGCTGGATGAAGCGCAAGCTAGAATCAAGATTGCTGGGAGAAATATCAGATGACACCACCCTTATGGCAGAAAGCGAAGAGGAACTCAAGAGTCTCTTGATGAAAGTGGAAGAGGAGAATGGAAAACCTGGCTTAAAACTCCACATTCAGAAAACTAAGATCAATGCTTCTGGTCCCATCACTTCATGGCAAATAGACAGGGAAACAATGGCAACAGTGACAGAATTTATTTTCTTGAGCTCCAAAATCGCTGCTGACAGAGACTGCAGCCATCAAATTATTAGATACTTGCTCCTTGGAAGGAAACTTATGACAATTTAGACTGCATATGAAAAAGCAGAGACATTACTTTACCCAAAAAAAGTCCATCTTATCAAAGCTAAGGTTTTTTCAGTAGTCAGGTATGGATGTGAGAGTTGGACCATAAATAAAACTGAGCACAGAAGTATTGATGCTTCTGAACTGTGGTGTTAGAGAAGACTCTTGAGAGACCCTTGGACTGCAAAGAGATCAAACCAGTCAATTCTAAAGGAAATCATTCCTGAATATTCATTGGAAGCACTGATGCTGAAGCTGACGCTACAATACTTGGCCACCTGGTGCGAAGAACTGACTCATTGGAAAAGATGCTGATGCTGGGAAAGTTTGAAGGCAGGAGAAGGGGACGACAGAGGATGAGATGGTTGGATAGCATTACCAACTCAATGGACATGAGTTTGAGTGAGCTCCAGTAGTTGGTGATGGACAGGGAAGCCTAGCGTGCTGCAGTCCATAGGTTGCAAATATTGGGCATGACTGAATGACTGAACTGATACTGAACTGATGTGGAATCTTCTGGGCCAGGGATTGAATCTGTGTCCCCTTTCTAGCAGGCAGACTCCTAACCACTGGACCACCAGGGAAGCCCAGAAAAGTGAATTTCACATTCAGAGAATAGTGAACTCCAAGGCTTGTTGCATTTGTGGTTATTACAGAAATATTCATGGTGCCTCTGTTCCATTCCCCCAAGTTATTTAATGCTATATAATGTTTTATTAAAGCAGAATAGCTGAATAAATTTTACGTGGGTAAAGAGAGAGAGAAACGTTGGGAAATGTTTTGAGAGAAAAGTAGTTTTTTAGTGTTCTTTACCGCATTGAAGATGGGTGAAAAGAATCATCATGGAAAGAGATGTTAAGCTGGCATTATTTCTTTTAAGGATGTATAGTTCATTTGTAACTAGTCACAGACAAAAGTAAAATAAAATAGAAATTTTGACCAAACTGCCAGTCACCAATTTTAAGTATCAATATTTAAAGACATTATTGTTAAGATGCAAATGATCTTGACAAGGTAAAGTATATAATAAGCCATAATCCAGTAGAACATGTATGTGTCATATTGTCATGTGTGTGTGTGTATAACCCTCTCTCTTTATATATGTGTATGTATATATATGCACACATATTATATATCTATATATAACTTTCTCTGTATATACCTATGAAATATACATGAATGAGCTAAAACTATATAAAGTATTTATGAATTTTTTTCAATAAAGTAAATAAATAACACATCCCTCTCCTCAACATAATCAAATAGTACAAAGTATGTAGAATAAAGGTTAATCTCCTTACATCACGTTATTTCATTAGCTCCATTAGGTATTTAGTAACGTTCTGCTATCAGTTACACAAAATTAAAAGTTGAAAAAAAAATTATCTCTTTCCTCAAAAATGTAATGTCTCTCTTGAGAGAAGAAAACAGAATAAGGGGATTATATTTTAGATGGTATTATTAGGAAAGAACAATGCATGAGAGAAAAAGGAAATGGTTATTTGATGGAGCTATTAAAAATATATACAACTTGATAAGTGAAATTCAATTGCTGAAATAAACATTACAATCAGATTATTATTTTAAATAATAAGGGTACATTGGTATTACATTTCAGCTTGTGTTAATCTATTCGGGCTGCTATATCGAAATACCGTAGATTGGGTGTCTTAAACAATAGACATTTACTTCTCATAGTCCTGGAAGCTAAGATCAACATCTAGAAGTCCATGATTGAGGTGTCCTCACAGGGTACCTGCTAAGCCCCTCTTTCTGTCAGCAGAGAGCCACCTTTTCTCTGTGTCGTCAATGGAGGAGAGAGAGAACAACCTTCCTTTATTCTTATAAAATCACTAATGCCATCATGAGGGCTCTACCCTCATGCCGTCATTTGATTTTAATTACCTCCCAAAGGTCCCATCTCTAAATATGGTCACACTGAGACTTAGGGTTTCAATATATGAATTTTGTGAGGGACATTAATTCAGTCCACAGAACTGCTCTCAATAATAAAATATGAAATGGAGTATGTATATGCCTTTTTTCAGAAAATGAAGAAATGGGGACAACATCATTTCTTGCGACAAGTCTGCACTACAAAACGTTCTTGTGAGGATTAAATCAAATCAGATAAAAAGTATAAAGTTCTTAACAGAAGCTGAGCTGTCAAAAATGGTTTGACCTTTATATTATTGGCTGCCAAGCAGTGAGCCAAGTATTTTTGATACATTACCTAGATTTTTTTCAAAATAACTGCAAATTGAGGGTAATCCTCCTTTCACAGTGAAGAGACTGAGACTCAAGACAAGTTAATACCTCTCCAAAATAATGCAGTTTTTCAGAGCTAGAGTTAAGATTAGCAACATTGTCTGTCTCATTCCAAAGTCCAGTTTTGTATATGAAGCCAAGATAGCTCTTCTTTCTCTAGCTGTTAGTGATTTATATTTGTAGTCATAAATCATAAAGATTTTTACAATTTTTAAAATGATTGGAAATGGGGAATATAATGAAATGTAGCACAAAATGTGCCACTTTCAAAAAGTGATGATTCATGGTATATAACAATTTGTTGGTGATTCTCAAGAATACCATACGCCTTCAGCAATACTTGAATCATGAACTTCCAGATGGCCAAGCTGGTTTTAGGAAAGCCAGAGGAACCAGAGATCAAATTGCCAACATCCGCTGGATCATCAAAAAAGCAAAAGAGTTCCACAAAAACATCTATTTCTGCTTTAATGACTATGCCAAAGCCTTCCACTGTGTGGATGACAATAAACTGTGGAAAATTCTGAAAGAAATGGGAATACCAGACCACCTGACCTATCTCTTGAGAAAACTGTATGCAGGTCAGGAAGCAGCAGTTACAACTGGACATGAAACAACAGATTGGTTCCAAATAGGAAAAGGAGTACGTCAAGGCTGTATATTGTCACTGTGCTTATTTAACTTATATGCAGAGTACATCATGAGAAATGCTGGGCTGGAAGAAGCACAAGCTGGAATCAAGATTTCCTGGAGAAATATCAATAACCTCAGATATGCAGATGACACCACCCTTATGGCAGAAAGTGAAGAATAACTAAAGAGCCTCTTGATGAAAGTGAAAAAGGAGAGTGAAAAAGTTGGCTTAAAACTCAACATTCAGAAAACTAAGATCATGGCAACTGGTTCCATCACTTCATGGCAAATAGATGGGGAAACAATGGAAACAGTGGCTGATTTTATTTTGGGGGGCTCCAAAATCACTGCAGATGGTGATTGTAGCAATGAAATTAAAATATGCTTACTCCTTGGAAGGAAAGTTATGACCAACCTAGACAGCATATTAAAAAGCAGAGACATTACTTTGCCAACAAAGGTCCTTCTAGTCAAGGCTATGGTTTTTCCAGTAGTCATATGTGGATGTGAGAGTTGGACTACAAAGAAGGCTGAGCACTGAAGAACTGATGCTTTTGAACTGCGGTGTTGGAGAAGACTCTTGAGAGTCCCTTGGACTGCAAGGAGATCCAAACTGTCCATTCTAAAGGAGATAATTCCTGGGTGTTCTTTGGAAGGACTGATTTTGAAGCTGAAGCTCCAATACTTTGTCCACCTGATGCGAAGAGCTGACTCATTTGAAAAGACCCTGATGCTGGGAAAGATTGATGGTAGGAGGAGAAGTGAATGACAGAGGATGAGATGGTTGGATAACATCATGGACTCAATGGACATGAGTTTGCGTAAACTCCAGGAGTTCGTGATGGACAGGGAGGGCTGGCGCGCTGTGGTCCATGGGATCACAAAGAGCCAGACACAACTGAGCAACTGAACTGAACTGAACTGAATATTAGGATATGGGAATGGAAACATAAACTCTAAGATTCTGAAAGTAAGTAGTGTCTTGCAGATTATACAATACTATTTACTATTAGAAAAACAAATCATCAGAGTTAATGACCTAGAAAATGACTCACTTACCTTAATATGACAGGTCTAACAAAAGTGTATATGGGTATTGTAGTTTAGGATCAAATATAGTGGAAAAGTTGGTACAAGTTCATGGGATTGAAGGCAGCTGAATGGGTGATAATTAAGGAAATAAAAACTGTTAAGAATACTCATACCTACTAAGTTTTTATTATGCCATATCTATTAAGGTAGATTATAAGACAAATGATATATTCTGGATAAATTTTATCTTATGGAAAATTTTCCAAGAGTCTAAGGATAAAGAGTTTTTATTTTTGCTATAGAAGGTCATACTGTGGTTGAGAAATCAAACTTCGTAGTCAAACATCATATTAGTTGTATAAGACTGTTAGGATTTCTTAGTCACTCTTTGCTTTAGTTTGTTTTTAATAAAATGAGAATAATAATAGCACCCACCTCTTAAGTCTGTTTTATTGCTTAAACGAGATAAAAAAAATGTAATGTGCAGAGATCTGAGCTTTGTACATATTTACTACTATAGGAAATATAGCTTTTATTATATATGCTTCTTGGTCTGCTTCATTGTGGATCAAGGGCTTCCTTGATCCCTTCAACAAGTATTTGAAAAACACATTGTATTATGGTCGAGAGACTTCTTCAAATCCATTCTTATTCTTAGTCACACAGTTAAACTTCTAGATGGTCGAAGACTCAACAAGCAAGATACTTTATCATTCTGGGAGTACCAGTCCTCTTTGAGATTCTAGTGAAAGCTTCATCTGCCAGGAGCAGAAGTGGTCAGTTAGAGCAATGAGCTAAACGGAAAGTAGCAATTGAGCTTGTATTCATTTATTGTGACAGTAAAAGTAAGAGGCAGAGAATAAAGGCGCCAGCTCCCAACTGTTTCATTGCCCCGCACTGAATAGTAATGGAAGAGGGTCAGGTGACTTGCAGCAGAAACTAGAGTAATCTCACTGAACAAAGATGCTTGCAAAGTGTCCTTATGGACCTGAAAAGCCAGATGATGGAGAGAGGAGAGGACTAGTATTAGAAAAGCAGGGTCTAATGGAGAAAAGTGTCTTACCAAGGTCATCTAGGAAAATGGCCTCAGGATAAAGATGCCTGGGCTAGAAATGCTAATATACTTATAAGCTTGGCTGGTCTTGGCAGCCTTGAGTCCTTGACTGAAACTCCTTCCAGGGCCTGTAATGTCCTGGCTATGTGCCCAGTTTAGTGTGTGAACAGTCACTTTCCCCATGAGGCCTGCTAGGCAATGCCACATAATTGCTTAAGGTCAGGCCTGAAAGATCATACATTGGGTTTTGGCCAGGAGCAAGACTCTCAATATCTACAAACATTTTGCATACACCATGTTTGGTTGCATTGCATTTACTGTAAGTAAACAATGTATCAGAACAACTTTTGCAATGAATTATATATTTTTCACCCATGAAAAATTTAATGACCAGTTTATGAAGAAAGCCCTACCCCTTCTCCAAAAAAAAAAAAAAAAAGGAAAAATTTTCCTTCTGAACAAAAACATATTTGAACAAGAAAGATGAAATTTAGTGTATGTAAAATATCAACATTTTGCCATGGGATGTCAATATCTATGTCATCCTTGGCAAAAAATGAAAGTAGATTTTCTTTTCAATGCTGAAAATGTGTATGCACAGATCTATGCAATAGAAGTAATAAATAATGAAATCAATGTTTTCTGAGTACTTACTATGTACCTGGTACTACTTACATTTTTTTCTTCTGTGTAATGAGTACTCAATAAGGTAGAATCAGAAAGTAGACTTCATTTTTCTCACTCTGCCTCATATACTGGGATGGCCAAAAAGTTCATTCAGGTTTTTCTGAACCACCTTATGAAAAATCCAAACGAACTTTCCGGCCAACCCAATATCTTCAAATCTACTCAGTGTACTAATTTCTGACATTTGGCTGTAAAGGTGATCATGAATTTTTACTCTGAGGTAATAAGAGAAATAGCCAGGCCAGCTTAATCATCTCAACACTCAACTTCATTTAACATGAAAGCTTGTCCCTTCTGCCAGTTTGAGATTCCTCTGGAAGGGGACAATGGTTGAGTTCTCAGTTAGTCATCTTCTACTCCTTCACCCTTCCAAAACAGTATCTTATACATCTAGGATTGGAATTGAGGATAAAGAGAAGAGCTAAACGAAAGAACAAGCCTTAATTAATTAGCACAAGATAGTCTGTCTCAGATTTCCCCTAGGTATCCAGAGTCTCAATGTTGATATATCTTTTTTTAAATTGGGAGTTTTTATGGTTTCCTCAAAGGGAGTCTCCCTAGGTGCCTGTACTTGTCAAGGAGCTCCCTAGACAGGTCAATGCCTCTTCTCTGACTGGCCATTTAGCCCTCTTCCACCTCCCTTCCAAAAGTGTATAATGACCTAAAACCAGCAACTTATTGCTGAGGGCCCCTTATGCAAGGCACACTTGTGGTTGCATTTGATTTCAAAAGGCCCCAGTGTGACTCGTGATACAGAGTATACAAGGGAAAGGCACTTTTCGTCAACGGAAATAACCACACCTAGCTCCCAGAAGAACCATTCCTTTTCACTCTTTCAACAAAATCTGCAGTTCTTAGCCTTTGTATTTCTTAGACATGATGCAAATTCAACATATGTTACAGGACACATAACAAGCTAATTAAGTGATTGCAAGAATTCTAATTTTGTACTGACTTAACCACAGATAAGGCGCCACTGTTTTCTAACCATGGTAATAAAATGCTTATTTAAACATTTCTAATCCTTCCCAAGGACTTCCCTTGTGGCTCAGCTGGTAAAGATTTCACCTGCAATGTGGGAGTCCTGGGTTCTACCCCTGGGTTGGGAAGATCCCCTGGAGAAAAGAAAGGCTACCCACTCCAGTATTCTGGCCTGGAGAATTCCACAGACTGTATAGCCCAGGGGGTAACAAAGAATCAGACACGACAGAGAGACTTTCACTTTCAGTCCTTCCCAAGATGATTTAAAATGAGTTTTAATTGTATCACTTCTTATTTTTATCTTTGAATAAATAAAAGTCATTTTTCTAAGATCTGTGTCATTCTGTAAGGAAGAAAAATGAAAAATCTAAGGTACTTTGGGCAGAAATAAACTTTAAAGGAATTTTGCAGATTTGAGCTTACCTTCAGATACTTGCCTACATGGGGACTTTCCTTGTAGCTCAGTTGATAAAGAATCTGCCTGCAATGCAGGGGACTCAGGTTCAATTCCTGGGTCAGGAAGATCCCCTGGAGAAGGAAATGGCAACTCACTCCAGTATCTTTGCCTGGAGAATCCCATGAACAGAGGAGCCTACCAGACAACAGTCCATGGGGTCACAAGAGTCGGACACAACTTAGTGACTAAATGACAACGACCTGCCTACATAAGAGTTACAAGGCAGAGTGACTCTCATCTATAGCTTGTAGCTGTATTCCTTGCAGTATCTGTCTCCAAATACTTATCTTCTGAGAAAGGTACCTTCTGAGCAAAAAATCAGAGTATTTCAGTAGCATACGTGGGATTCCTTGTAGAGGTGTATATGTACAGACGTGTGTGTGTGCACATGCTAAGTAGCTTCAGTTATATCCAAGTGTGTATTCATTATTAATATGGTTAAAATTGTTTGCCTAAAGTTTACCATATCATTCCCATCAATTCATTCTGGGTGCTGGCTTCCCTCCTTCTCTTGTTAGGAAAAAAAAAAATATATATGGGAAACTTTGAAATTCAACTTGGTTCTTTTTTTGCAATTAATCCCTAGAAATGTTGTTGTGTAAAAGCAGGTTTATTGCCTACCTCTATTTCATGGTGAGGAAGAAATTAAAAAAAAAAAAAAAAAAAAAGAAAGAAAGATTCCAAATCTGGTTCTTATTTAATTAACGTCCATGATGGCAGTAGATCAGATAACTTATAAACCTATTGGAAAGCCTTCAATCAATATTTATTGATGTATATTATACATTCAGTCTTGCTGAATACTAGATCTCCAAATTAGATATCCTGCCAAACATTACAGATGGTCCATTTGAATGCAAAGTCCACTGCTTTTCTTTCCAGGCTAGCTTTAGTTTTATTAGCTAATTACTGATGTTTAACAAAACTTAGAGGTTTTAAACAACAAACATTTATTAATTTCAAGTTTCTGTGAATCAGAAATTCAGGAGCAGCTTAGCCACATTGTTCTTTCTTGGGATCTGTCAATAGGTTGCAATTGAGATGTCAGCTAGAGCTAGTGTCATCTGAAGGCTTGACTGGGGTTGGAGAATGTGATGCCAAGATATCACTGAGGTAACTATTAGAATAAGGTCTCAGTTAAACTCTGGCTATTGGCAACAGGCCTTAATTTAAGAGGACAAGATGAAAGCAACAGTTTTTTATGACCTGATTTTAGATGTCACACTCCATCATTTATACAATATCCTAGTGATATTAGGGCTTTCCAGGTGGTACCAGTGGTAAAGAACCCTCCCGCCAATGCAAGAGACATAAGAGATGTGGGTTTGATCCGAGGTCAGAAAGACCCCGTGGAGGAGGGCTTGGCAATCCATGCCAGTATTCTTGCCTGGAGAATCCCATGGACAGAAAAGTCTGGCAGGCTACAGTCCATAGCGTCACACAGAGTCAGACAGGACAAAAGCGACTTAGCACGCATACACACTGGTGATATTAATATATGTCAGCCCTATTTAATGTGAAGAGGGGCCATACACAGAGATTGAAACCATTAAGCAAGGAAGACTGAAGGCCATGTTGAAACCTGGCACTGCAGTCTGCCCTCAGACCCCCAAAGGAGGTTCATGTTCTTCCCCACATGTAAGATTGATTTATATTCTCTCGCAAAACACAGAAGTGCCATCCCTTTACAGAATCATAGTGTAAGATTTCCTCAGGTTTAGATGCAAACATAGCTCATCAGGTTTTGTTAAGTGTAGCTCCCAGATATATTTCTTTCTATCTGAAAATCTATGAACTGAAGAGACAAGCCGCCTATCTCTCTCTCAAAACTACAATGATGGAGAGCTCACAACTATAGAATATTTAAGGGACATATTACCAGGGACATATTACCAAGGACATACTGGGATAAACCCAAATTAAAGGACAAATTATTGCATTTTATGTCTCCTACCACAAAGAAGGAAGCTCAGTTCCCAGTGAGCCTCTGAGAATTTTGGAGACAGTATACTACACATCTAGGAAAATATGTTGTGACCCATACAGTGATGTTACCAACGGCTAACTGTTGTGTGTGAATCCTAGAACAGAAATTTGCTCTGTAGCGAGTCTAGACTATAATGTAAGCAACATAAGAAACTCTGTCCCTTGGATCACTGAATCAGGAAGATGATTTGGTTTTAATGCTATCAAAAGTGAGAAAAGATACTATATAAATGATGAGACAAGATCCATGGGAGAATCATAACCTAGAATAATGGGCTTCTGAAGCAGGTCCATTGCATCTGTTGCAGGAAGTTCAGTGCTTTGAAAAAACAACTCCCAGCATGCTAATGGTTTCTGTGAAAGAGAGCACAGCTGACGATGGGACATCAAGTGACTATATACCTAAAATCCTTCATCATGAAATGAATCTTATCAGTCCTACAAAATCATAAGGTAAGACACACTTGAAGCTTCCCTGTAGCTCCAATGGTAAAGAATTTGCCTGCAATGAAGGAGACCTGGGTTTGATCCCTGGGTCAGGAAGGTCCTCTGAAGAAGAGAATGGCAATCCATTCCTGTATTCTTTCCTGGAGAATCCCATGGACAGAGGAGTCTGGTAGCTACAGTCTGTGGGGTCACAAAGAGTGGACACAACTGAGTGATTAACGCTACTACTACTAAGACACACTTACCATTTTAAGTTACATCTGACTGTTAATATAAGTGGGGACAGAGGCACAAATGCTTAAGCAGTGAGGTGGTCAGCTCTAAGATACTCCCAGTTATCCCCACATCTTATCCTTCACACTTTGTGTGATTGTTTCCTACATTGTCTCAGGGTGGGTCTGTGTGAACAATAGGATTTTTGTTTTAATTTTTATTTTTACTTTATTTTACTTTACAATACTGTATTGGTTTTGCCATACATTGACATGAATCCACCACGAGTGTACATGCAATCCCAAACATGAACCCCCCTCCCACCTCCCTCCCCACAACATCCCTCTGGATCATCCCCATGCACCAGCCCCAAGCATGCTGTATCCTGCATTGGACATAGACTGGTGACTTGATTCTTACATGATAGTATACATGTTTCAATGCCATTCTCCCAAATCATCCTACCCTCTCCCTCTCCCTCTGAGTCCAAAAGTCTGCTATACACATCTGTGTCTTTTTTGCTGTCTTGCATACAGGGTCATCATTGCCATCTTTCTAAATTCCATATATATGTGTTAGTATACTGTATTGATGTTTTTCTTTCTGGCTTACTTCACTCTGTATAATCGGCTCCAGTTTCATCCATCTCATCGGAACTAATTCAAATGTATTCTTTTTAACAGCTGAGTAATACTGCATTGTGTATATGTACCACAGCTTTCTTATCCATTCATCTGCTGATGGACATCTAGGTTGTTTCCATGTCCTGGCTATTATAAACAGTGCTGCGATGAACATTGGGGTACATGAGTCTCTTTCAATTCTGGTTTCCTCGGTGTGTATGCCCAGCAGTGGGATTGCTGGGTCATAAGGCAGTTCTATTTGCAATTTTTTAAGGAATCTCCACACTGTTTTCCATAGTGGTTGTACTAGTTTGCATTCCCACCAACAGTGTAAGAGGGTTCCCTTTTCTCCACACCCTCTCCAGCATTTATTGCTTGCAGATTTTTGGATTGCAGACATTCTGACTGGTGTGGTACCTCATTGTGGTTTTAGAAAACTATAAAGCACTGATGAAAGAAATCAAAGAGGACACTAATAGATGGGGAAATATACCATGTTCATGGATTGGAGTAATCAATATAGTGAAAATGAGGATACTACCCAAAGCAATTTACAAATTCAATGCAATCCCTATCAAACTACCAGTGATATTTTTCACAGAACTAGAACAAATAATTTCAAGATTTGTATGGAAATACAAAAAACCTCGAATAGCCAAAGCAATCTTGAGAAAGAAGAATGGAACTGGAGGAATCAGCTTGCCTGACTTCAGGCTCTACTACAAAGCCACAGTCATCAAGACAGTATGGTACTGGCACAAAGACAGACATATAGATCAATGGAACAAAATAGAAAGCCCAGAGATAAATCCACACACATATGGACACCTTATCTTTGACAAAGGAGGCAAGAATATACAATGAAGTAAAGACAATCTCTTTAACAAGTGGTGCTGGGAAAACTGGTCAACCACTTGTAAAGGAATGAAACTAGATCACTTTCTAACACCACACACAAAAATAAACTCAAAATGGATTAAAGGTCTAAACGTAAGACCAGAAACTATAAAACTCCTAGAGGAGAACATAGGCAAAACACTCTCCAACATAAATCACAGCAGATCCTCTGTGATCCACCTCCCAGAATTCTGGAAATAAAAGCAAAAATAAACAAATGAGATCTAATTAAAATTAAAAGCTTCTGCACAACAAATGAAACTATAAGCAAGGTGAAAAGACAGCCTTCTGAATGGAAGAAAATAATAGCAAATGAAACAACTGACAAAAACTAATCTCAAAAATATAAAAGCAACTTATGCAACTCAATTCCAGAAAAATAAATGACCCAGTCAAAAAATGGGCCAAAGAACTAAATAGACATTTCTCCAAAGAAGACATACAGATGGCTAACAAACACATGAAAAGATGCTCAACATCACTCATTATTAGAGAACAATAGGATTTTGTATAAATTATGATATGTGATTTTCAAGATAATTTTATAAATGGAACAGTGGCATCCATTTCTGTTGTATGCATTCTCTTCCTCTCTTAGATCCCTAGCTCTGGGGGATTTAAGTGTCATGTTGCTAATGGCCTTATAGGAAAGTTCATGTGATGAGTAACTGAAACCACTTGCAAACATCCTGGTGAGTGAGACTAGAATGGATTCTTCAGTCTCCATCAAGTCTTCAGACATTTTAACCCCAGACAATAGCTCTGTTACACCCTTGTGAGTGACCCTAAAACCATACATACTCAGCCAAACTCCTTCATGTCAGGCATAAGCACAGGATGAACATGATTAAATTTCTAAATATTTCTCTACATGCTAAAATCTACCTGTGAGCTATGAATGTATATGACTAGTTGTATTGTTCACAACTCACTCTTTTTCCTTGCAGACTATTTTCCTTAGAAAATATTTGTGCTCTTACCTTGGAAAATAATGTCACTGTTGATTAATTAATAATAACAAAATCAAATGTGACTTTTTTTAAGTCTCATTTTGCACAGTCTGATCATAGTTTTGCCAACTAACTGGGGGGTGGGGAGGGCGTTGTTTATTCCCATCGCATAATGAGTGACACATTAATCCCAGGCACTGTAAAGTAAATACCTCCAACTTTTCCCATTTCTGTTTTTTCCCTTTAATTATCAAGTAGGAGATGTAGGTTTGATCCCAGGCTTGGAAGATTCCCTGCAGAAAGAAATGGCAATCCACTCCAATTTTCTTACCTGGGAAATCCCATGGATGGAGGAGCCAGGAGGGCCACAGTCTATGGGGCTTCAAGGAGTCAAACATGAGTGACCAAGTAAACAGAACAGCAGCATACATACAGTTAGAACCTCTATTCTAGATTCAGTAAACAACCCAGCATCTTCCACTTGATTGAGGACAATTCCCGAGAGATTTTTTTTTTTTTTTCCTTGACATCTCTTACTTTAAACCCCTTGTTCTGCCAGAAGGGTTTTAGGTAGATATTTTTAAAAATATTTCATAATCCTTTTTCACCACATATTCCCTTTCAATGCAGCTCTTTTGGGTTTTCAATCTCATTAAATCATACTTTTAGTTATGTCACATGTTACTCATTTTTTACTGATGACTTTAACAAGTAATTATTGAAACTTGATTATGCTAGCTCTATGTGAAGCATCTGAAATACAGAAGTGAGGCAGAAAACAGTTTCCTTTATTAATGAAATAAAAATCTAGCTCTGTAAGATAAACGGTATAGGAGGAGTTTTGCCAGTATCAGTCCTTTGGCATTCTTAAACATTTTTGAATATTGCATAAAATAGCTTGGTGGTAATGTGGCTATGGGAATTTAATTATTCTGACATCATGCCATAAAAATGCAATTATCTTGATAGATGAGATGGTTAGATAGCATCACTGACTCAATGAATTTGAACAAACTCCAGGAGATAGTGAAGGACAGGGAAGCCTCACATACTGCAGCCCATGGGGTTGCAAAGAGTTGAACATGACGTGAATTGAATAACAAAAATAATTTGAACTCACCACTGTATCATAAACAATTGGATCTATCAAGGCAATCATTTAAAATGTATTAAATAATGTTCAAGAAAAAATAAAAGACTTGATATGTTAGTACTAATACAGAGATCCACGTGTGCTTGGGAAATTCATTACCATATAATTTAATTTCATTTCTAAATAAACATTGAATCAGTGGTCTTGCCATGTGTCAGACATGACTGCTTATTTCTTTAGGGAAATAGTCATCTGTTCAATGAAGCTTTTGTATTCAACTTCTAAGTTAAAGATTTGTTCCTTCTCAGTCTAAATTTAGAATGTATTTATCTATCAAGCTGTGAGCACAGGAATTCAGACAGTGAGAATGTACCCAAGGGATAATGACAGAAATTATCACTTATATATTGTCTCTTTTTCACCATGAGGCTTCCAAATATATATTATATATACAACTTCATCTATATGCTAACCACCATAAAAGAAGTGGATTAAGCAAAATTTTAAACACTAAAACAAAGTCTGCTTTGTCTCATAACTTTGAACATAAATTTTATATCACTCACATCTCTAGTCTGAATTTTTTGCAGTTAAATACTCATGAATAACATAGTAAGTTAAATCTGGATTATTACACTCAAATATAGGTAACTGATCACTAATTCACTGTGATGTTTATTTGAATTTTGCCTTTTATCAAGTGCCTTGCTTACTTGGTAAGTATTATTTAAAGCTCATATGAAAAGAAAATCTGAATATTTTATTTGTTTCAATAGAAACCCAACCAGATGTGCATGGGGAGAGATAAAAATGGACATAAAAATTTCATAGAATGAGGCAGATGGTTGTTTGAACCATCTAGATGTTATGCTCTGAGAAACACATAAGATGAGAAATCTACTAAGCCAAGCAGAATCTGAAAACATAAACAATGGTGAATATTTGCAGAAAATACTTGCTAGTGCTTTATGTTTATCTAAACCACCTAATTCTTTCCCAAACTACCTAGGTTGGTCATTTCTAATTTCAGAAAGATTATAAAGTGTCGATTATTCTTCACCTAAAGTTTAATGAATATTTCAAATGGTAATTACTTAGACTTTATATTTGGTAGTGCTTTAAGACTCTGAATGTTAATTAACATTTCATTTGACTCTCTGATTCCTGCAGAATAAATATAACAGCACACTTGTGATTATTGTAAAGGAATTGAGTTTAAAATCTTTTCTACTGACTGTTTAACATGACAAGATATAGGCTGCTGCTGCTGCCAAGTCGCTCAGTCGTGGCCGACTCTGTGCGACCCCATGGACTGCAGCCTACCAGGCTCCTCTGTCCTTGGGAATTTCCAGGCAAGAGTACTGGAGTGGGTTGCCATTGTCTTCTCTGACAAAATATAGGGGTACCCAGTAAATTCTATACTTACCATTAAAATATACGTGGGAATACACATAAAGAAACAAATAATCCGCAATATCTTTTAGTAGTGAAGAGAGAAAATTATATGATGAAAATATTTATTTATCTTATAATTTGAAACAGATTTACCCAGCACATGGTGTGTGCCAGACATTGTGTTAAGTCTTTGAGATACAATGATGTGGAAAAGCAAATGGACCCCTGCTCTGAATAATTTTATGGACTACTGTGGGGAGAAAAGTATCAATCATATATTGTAATTGCACTTATGAATAGTTAAGTATTAATATATACCAACATAAGTGCTCTGTATGAAAGATGTAAGATTCACAGAAACATAATAACAAAGAAACTTACCTAGATTTTGCAATTTAGAAAAAGCTTTTTTAAAATATGTGGTGCTTATGTTGATATATTATAGATGTGTGTGGCTTAATTAGCAGATTCATAAACCCTACTGTGAAGGTCATGCTATTTGAAGAGCCAGGGTGACATTAACCCAGAGCACAAGGGGAAGAATGGTACAAGATTAGCTAAAAGAATAAAACAGAGTCCAGAGAATGCTGTTTAGATTAAAAGTAATGTGTAGCCAGTGAAGGATTTAAAAAAGAATGGTAGTGGGATAGGGTATATTTGAATTAATTTTTCTGTTTTTAAGTTTCATTGTGATATAACATGTACACAGTAAAATGAACCCTATCCAGATATAAAGATCTATAAAATTTGATCGTTGCATACAGTCACGTAAAAGCTTGTCCAGTATGCCTGTTGGAAATTTCAGTTTCCTCTTCAGCATATGTATTTCTAGTCTGAAAACTATTCAAATATGGAAACTAGGCAAGGGATATAACTTTTTAAATGGGGACTGTACTCTTAGTCTCCTAGTCATTTATCCTTGATTTTCTCCAATAGTAAAAGCAGGTATTAATTGTACTCTTATTGGTTGTCTTTTGTGATACCGTGTATCAATAATCTCTGTGGGTCAGTTGCCCTTGGATGCTGTTCTGATCCTGTGACTCATGAATACTGTGTCTACTTGGTTCCTGGCAGTTGAGTGCACCACCTGTGATCTGTTGTTATCTGTTTCCCAGGGTCCTATTGCCTCTATTGGTTACTCTTACAGGCAGTAAGCCTAGTCAAGTAACAGCTTCCTTTTCCTTCAGCTCTGATCTCAAAACAGTCATTCATCACTGAATGTTTTAGTAAATGCTACTTCTTTAGAAGGAAATGGCAAACCACTCCAGTGTGTTTGTCTGGAAAATAACATGGACAGAGGAGCCTTTTGGGTTACAGTCCATGGGGTCCCAAAAGAGTTGGACAAGACTTAGTGACTAAACAACAACAACAACAACAAATTCTTTAGTAAATGCTATTTCTCTCACCGGTGCATTCTGTATTGACCTTGGTAAATAGTGAAATCTCTGAGTCTTATTATAGAATATCATCTATTGGGTCTTGGGGCATTATTTCCTTGCACACTTGACCTCTTCCTCTACTGTCTGCAAAAGCAGTGCTAGCATTTCAGCTTTGCTCAATAGGGTAATCTCTCTGTTCAGGTTCTAGGAACCACTTACTTTGTAGCTAGTTTGGAACATCTTTCAAGGTCCATAAGTTCAGTTCAGTTCAGTCGCTCAGTCACGTCCTTTGTGACCCCATGGGCCACAGCATGCCAGTCCTCCCTGTCCATCACTAACTCTGGGAGTTTACCCAAACTCATGTCATTGAGTCGGTGATGCCATCCAACCATCTCATCCTCTGTCGTCCCCTTGTCCTCCTGCCTTCAATCTTTCCCAGCATCAGGGTCTTTTCAAATGAGTCAGTTCCTCGCATCAGGTGGCCAAAGAATCGGAGTTTCAGCTTCAACATCAGTCCTTCCAATGAACACTCAGCACTGATCTCCTTTAGGATGGACTGGCTGGATCTCCTTGAAGTCCAAGGGACTCTGGTGCTAAAATGTATCTCAATTGAGTGTTCCCAAATTAATAAATTCTTTCTACCCAAACAGCAAGGAGATCAAACCAGTCAATCCTAAAGGAAATCAACTCAGAATATTCATTGGAAGGACTGATGCTGAAGCTGAAGCTCCAAAACTTTAGCCACCTGATGCACAGAGCCAAGTCACTGGAAAAGATCCTAATGCTGGGAAAGATTGAGGGTAGGAGGAGAAGGGGGCTATAGAGGATGAGATGGTTGGTTGGCATCACCAACTCAATGGACATGGTAAATACATTAAAAAGTGCTCAACTTTATTAAATAAAGGAAAGTGCAAAGTAAACACAAGGCAGCACCAAGTGTTAGCAAAATGTAGAGCAACTGAAACTGTCATTCACTACAGTCGTTTAAATGGTGGGAATTTAAACCAGCACTACTCCTTTGGACACCTGTCAGTGTCTATTGAAACTGAACATATATATATCCTGCTGCTGCTGCTGCTAAGTCACTTCAGTTGTGTCCGGCTTTGTGTGACCCCAGAGATGGCAGCCCACCAGGCTCCTCTGTCCCTGGGATTCTTCAGGCAAGAACACTGGAGTGGGCTGCCATTTCTTTCTCCTGTATGTATCCTATGAACTTGCAATTCTACTCCAAGGACTGTATTCAACAAGATGCATACATCCGATCTCCAAATTCATGGTCATGAATTTTTAACAGTAAAAACTTAAACACTACCCAAATAGCCTTCAAAACTAGAATAGATGATTGATGGTGTTGCCACACAGTACAATGTTAATAATATGGTAGATTTAGAATGAATGAACTAATATTATATGCAAGAGTATGACTTATTTTAACAAAAAACACTTTTAGAAAATTAGTCAGATACACACAAAAAAGTACATTTCTTATATGCTATTTATTCCCCTTCTCAGGGTTGTGGGCATATAGCATGCCCCATTTGTGAAATTTAATTATACTGATATTTGCGATTTTTACACCTTTCAGCAATGTATTATGTTTCAATAAAAATTCAAAGAAGAAAAAGGAATCTAGAATGAATAACTGTGAATACATAAGAAGGCTTAATATAGTTTCTTGAACTAGAAGATAAAAGAAGCATTTAAAACTATATATGCAGTCACAATAAAAAGATAAATAGAATAATAGAGTACATGTTTATATGAATTATACATTAGAGGTGATTCTTAAATTATTTTGCTTAGGTTTCAAAAATAAAATTCCCCAGTTTTTTTAATACATGTTTTTCTTCTCTAATAACAACAGAATTATTTTAATATTTCATTTGAACGGTATTGAAGGAGTAAGAGAAATGACCTCTGGTGACAGGTCATGGCAAATTTACTCCAAATTTCTTATTTCACTTAAAAGAACTCTTACTGTACATTTCTTTGTAGTATTTATTCTCTTATGTACAGTTGGTAAAAGTTGCCAGTAGAAGGTTATAGCAAACAGTGCTGGTCTAATATAATTATCTATAATGATGACCATGTTCTATAACCAGCTCTGTCGAAGATAATGACCAACAAATATGTGTAGCTGTTAAACTGTGACTAATATAACCAAGAAACTGAATTTAGATAGCTTGGTGTAGGTAGTTTTTACACTTATTTGCTATTTCTGCCCAAATTGCTCAGTTCATTGAAGAAAACTCCCTGCAGCTCTCTGATAATACTCTTCTGATGCCTGACAACACCATCCTAACCACCTTAATTTTTATTATTCTTGTACATTGAAAACAGCTTAGCATATTTTTATGAATGTCTAACAATATGATGTTTTGTTTCTACAAATATCAAAACCAAGTAAAACTATCATCTTCCTCCAACCTTATTTTTGTTTGTTTATGTATTTTTTAGATTTGCCTCTATTGCCTTATATGGCAGTAGTTTATTCACAGTATTCCATTTTATGAGTTTACTATAATTTATTTGTCTATTATATACATAAAGGACACTTAGTATGTTTCATGTTTTTTTTTTAACTGTTACTGGGAGGAATTATGTGCATTTCCGTAGTGCATATTTTTCAAGAGTTGTAACCATGTAATCAACTCAGGAATGAAACTGTTGGGTTATAGCATATTCACACATTCAACTTTGTTATGACATTTTAAATTTTATTTCAAAATGATTGTACAAATTAATATTCCACCAGAAATTTACTTGAGTTCTTTAGGTTCCATACTCTCACCAATACTTTGTACTATATTCATTTTTTGTTCCAAATATGAATAGTAGTTACTAATTGTGGTCTTAATTGCATGTTTATGATTATTAATGAGGTGGGACAGCTTTTATGTTACTAATCATTTATACTTTATTTCTGAGGAGAGTCTCTTCATGTCTTTCATTGATCTTTTCTACTGGTTTGATAATTTTATACATATTTGGGAATTCTTTATATATTTTTAGGATAATATAATTTCAATTATATGAAATGTGGATAATTTTCTTGATTTGTTACTTGTATATCAAATATTTTATAATATCTTTTCATCAGTTCAAATTCTTCATTGATAAATGATGTATATCATTCCTTCCTTTGATGGTTATTACTTCTTGGGCCGTGTTTAAGACATCATATCTGTAGATCATAAAACTGTAATTTTCTAATTTGTCTAAATAGTTTTAATTTTTTTTCATTTCACGGTTAAATCTTTTAATTTTAAATTGATATTTCTGTGTCCATGGTAATAATCCAATTTTAGGTACCCCCAGATAAATCAGTTAATCCAGAACTATTCCTTTCTTTTCCCAGTGGTCTGCAATGCCACTTCTGTTTTGAAACAGTTTTCAAATATAGATGACTCTGTTGCTGGCTCTCCATTTTGTGTGTGTGTGTGTGTTTGTGTGTGTGTGTGTGTGTGCGCGCGTGTGTTCACATGCATGCTCAGTTACTCAGTCATGTCTGACTCTTGGCAAACCAATGGACTGTAGCCTGCCAGGCTCCTCTGGCCATGGAATTTTTCAGGCAAGAATACTAGAGCGGGTTGCCATTTCCTACTCCAGAGGATCTTCTCAACCCAGGGGTCAAACCCGTGTCTCTTGTATCTCCTGCACTGTCAGGCAGGACAATGTACCACCAATTCCCACTGTGCCACCTGAGAAGTCCTTTATTTTATTCCATGGGTTAATTTTTTTGTTTGTTTCCAACCAACTATCACTGTTTAAGTTATAGTAACTTTAGAATAAGTTTTGATAGCTGCTAAGGAAAGACCATCACATTTCTTTTCCAGCAGTTTCTGGTCTTTCTTAGGCCTTTGTTCTACCACAAAAATTTTATAATCATATATCAAGTTATTTAAAAGTTACGACTGGAATATTGATTTGAAAGTGGGCTTTGCATGCTTCCTTTTTCAATGTTAAAAACAGTAAGTAGAAAACCCTTAAGCCTTTCATAATCAGATACAATCAGAAAAGGAGTTTGAGGATTTGTCCAGGAATCATATTTCCTATTCTGCTGTCCAACTGTTAATTTCTTCACTAAAAAAATATCATGGGCTCTTGAATGCCCATATATAAATGTGAAACCTATAAATTAATTTCTAACTGAAAACTTATTATTTTTTATTAATTAGGAACTCGGAATGAAGGGCTATTGAACTGGGAAATCATTTTCTTAAACCTGGAATTCCACAGGTGGCTTCTGTAATTGTCTGTTAAATACAAAGATTACTGGCATATAAAACCTAAAATATTCCTCACTAAAATCTTTTAGAAAGCAATCTTCTGAACCTGTGAAATTTCACTTTCTAGGGAGATCACAATGCTTCTGCCACATTTTATATAACAATATCAGAGAACATTATTGAACACATACAAAATACTAAGGACATTGTCTTTTAAAATGTTCAGTTCAACACATGACTCTATAATCGTAACTGATTGTTAGATGACTCAGAAATTCAGATACATCAATTATATTTCCATTAGTCACATGGCTAATAATGGGAAAACTTGCATTTAAACTCAACTCTGTCTGGGAAGAACGTAAAAATGTGGTTAAATTAAGAGCTTAAAAAAAAAGTATGATGATATGTCAACTCAGCATTGCTTTTTTTGTATGGTAGGCTGAATGATAGCTTCTTAAACATATCCAAGTCCTAAACCTCAGAACCTGTGATATGATTAATTTAAAGATCCTGAGATAGGGAGGTTACCCTGTATTATCTGTGTAGGCTTGGTATAATCATAAAAGTCCTTATATAAGAGAAACAGGAAATCAGAGTGCTGGTAGCAGATATAATGCTGGAGCAAGAAATGCTGGGGTGATGCAAAGAAGGGTTTGCAAGCCAAAAAGGTGGTCTCAAGGTGCATCTAGAAACTGGCCTCTACAGGCTTCTAGAACAACCTCTAGAATTGAAAAAGACAAGGAAACACATCATCACCCTCCAGCCAGAACCAGTCATGCTGACACCTTAACTTCAGTCCAATGAGACTAATTTTGGACTTTAGACCTGCACAATTGTGACATTATAAATGTGCAGTTGTTTTTTAAACCATTAAGTATGTGATAATTCGTTATATTAACAATAATAAACAGTATGCTTTACTTAAATAAACACATGAAGAATACTGCCTCAGAGCCTAGTTCCAGATCAGGTAAAAACACATTTTGTTACTGAACTAACATGTGAGAGTGTTTAGAAACAAACACCTGCTGCTAAGAGGATGTCTCTTTTGGGAAACTTGAACAGTGGGCCTTAAATATCAAGTCATTCCAGATGAAATCTTTCTCTTTGGTTGGTTCCATTAAAAAAAAAAAAAAATTCGGACTTCATAGCCTGTGGAGCTTTGTCATGCTGGAAACTTCCCACAGCTATTCTGCCACTGCAACTAAATTATAGGAATATGAGCAGCAGTGGGAGCCAAGACTTAAAAATTAATTCCTTACATGGAAAGAACCAACATCCCACAAGTCTGAACATAAACACAGATCTGTCAGCCTTGGTCACCAGGAAGCCTACTGAAGTCTGGATTACATGCTGTCTATCATAGACTATCCCCAATAAAAAACAGCTCATGGATAATCTGCAGAGGCCAAATACTTCTGGGTCTTTTTCAGGTTTTTTTTTTTTTTTTATGAAATCAATTCATCGTCTAAAACTGAATTTTGGAAGGTATTTCAGGTGAAGTAAGAGAGGCAAGATGTTGTAGGCTTATAGATGTATCAATAAAATGCAGAAACTCCAATGATTTTAGTATTATATTGATTTTTAAAATAACACTAAATTTGTTCTGAAATCTATTGATTGTGTGTGCATGCCTGCTCACTTACTCAGTTATGCCTGACTCTCCATGACAGGATTTCCCAGACAAAAATACTGGAGTGGGCTACCATTCCCTTCTCCAGGGGATCTCCCTGACCCAGGGACTGAACCTGCATCTTCTGCACTAGCAGGCAGGTTATTTACCACTGAGCCACCTGGGCAGCAAACCTATTGATTGTCCATGCTATTTATAAAATCTATCAGATAAATGTAAATAATCAAAGGAATTATAATTAAACCCAGTATTTAATGGAAAAATTGATAGAAATTTTATGATTGATTATTGTATGTAATTCAGATATGCATAATTTATAAAATTCTATTATATTTTTCATATATAACCTACCACTTTTGATCAGAGTTAGAGGAAGAGTGTCTCTTTGATTCTGGAAAAAGAAACTAAAATAAAATAACTACATTAGCTAGTTTCATTTATTTTATTTTAGGTAAAGCAGTCATTTCAAAGCCCAACTTGCCTACTCATGTGTGTGCATGTGTATGCGTGTGTGTTTTCCCTTTCATGGTCTTGTCCTTTCCAATCTCCTTTTTCTCAATCGGTGTTCAAAATACACTAAGTCCCCTACATATGAAGGAGTTCTGCTCTGAGAGTGCATTTATAAGTCCCATTTGTTCATATGTCTGAAATCTTGGGTGTATGAACATACATTTGCATCTTTGAAAGTTCGCAACTTGAATGTTCATATGTAGAGGACTTAGCTATATAAAGAAAAGCCTCATGTTCTTCATTTTCATTACCTTTGCCATGGAAGGCAGAGGGATCTCTTCTCATTAGACAGTACCTTGAATCTATACAAGCCTTTGCAGTTATATTTCTCATTAATACTGCTCTCAGTATATCTTTGAGATTCCCTGGTGGCTCAGTGGTAAAGAATCCACCTGTCAATGCAGGAGATGCAGGTTTGATCCTTGGGTTGGGAATACACCCTGGAGAAGGAAATGGCAACCTACTCCAGTAGTCTTACTTTGGAAATCCGATGGACAAAGAAAGGAACCTGGTAGGCTACAATTCATGGGGACATAAAGAGACGGACATGACTTAGCAGTAAACAACAATAACAGCATATCTTTGCCTTTAGAAAACATTCCACCCTTCATCTATTCCATACCATCAACTACAGGAAGATATGGAGGTACTCTCAGATGCCTGTGACCCTGTGTCATGCCAAATGTGGGGCTCTAATAAAAGACAAACTATTCTTAAGCCAACATGGTAGAAAAGAGACAACTGTTACCATATTCTCATTTATCCCTCCAGCTCCACCCTAAACATGATTTTGACCCAATACACTGCAGGTTTGCTCTACCTTATTCAAAACTTCTGGGAAAAAATATGTTTTGGAATTCAGAATTTGATGGAAAATAAAAATCATCCTTTAAGCCAGTACATTGATATTTCTGCAATGAATGTATAAATATTCAGGCCACATGGTTTCTGGAGCTTTTTCAAATTTGAAAACGTGGATAAGAGACAGCAGACCTATAGTTTCTGAGCCTTTGTTCTTTATCTAGTACTCATGCAAACTTCTATTCTCAGCATCTGACTTATTTCATATCATATTACTCTATTAACCCTATATCAGTCCTCCAAACTTTTGCTGAATTTTGCTCAGTAATGCCTGGTATTTACAAATCAAAAGTATTTTCTTTCAGGTTTCTTGTTTTTTGTTTGTTTGTTTATTTGTTTTACTTTGGCTTAATAATTAAAAGTAAAAAAAAGAAATTTAATTAATTGACTATACAAAACATTTTGATAGTCACTCTTTCTTTTGCTGATAGGATTATACAATTTCACACTATTGAATTAAAAGACAGTCACATGACAGTCTTTGGCCAATTAAATGTAAGCAGGAGTCACAAAGGGCCACTTTGACTAGAAATTTATAATGCCAACTCATGATACACTGTATTCTATTTCCCTTGTCTCTATGATTATGAAAGCATGTGTCAAAATAGAGCCTCAGTGAAACTGAATACTTAAGAGACACAGCCCCTCTCTGATACATAAAGAGTTTCTAGGATATTTAGGTTGAATCTTAATGAAGAATATATTAGCCTAGCCTGCCTGTAGAAAATGTTTTACAAAACTAATCTAATAAGGTCATTCCAAATACACATAAAGTTTAGTAAATTGCATAGATTAAAACTAGGGGCATGTGTCATTGAAATTAAACATATAATGCCAATTCAAAAACTTACATCAAATCTTTTAAAACATAAATAAAAATTTACAAACATAACTACCTCCCATCCTTCTCATTTCATAGATATAGTTGCTATTTATAAATGGGTATTCTTTCAATGTTCATTATATTATATTCACTACTTATGAACATTAGAAAAATAATACCTATATCACCTCTTATACTTAATTTCTACCAACCCTCAGCCATTCCAAAATCCTGTGTTCTCCAACAAAGATATGGAGCACAGTTTAACAGTATTTTTCCTACTCTTGATCTCAAAGTCTGCTGGACAGCACAAGCCAAGGTTTTCAACAATGTCAGTAAACCCACTCACCAGGACATACTCCACTTTCTTTACAATCTCACTTAGAAGATCTCACAGGGTTTATATTCTGGTGGAGAGATCTTTGGTACCATATCAAAATTCATAAATCCCTCCTCAGGACTCTGCCAAAGCAGTTTCATCATTCTCATCTCATTAACTCAGGGCAAATTTTGTATCCTGTGCCAATAATCCAATCTAACAATGTATCAAGAGAAGTTCAAGATATGCTTGGCTGGAGTTTAATTTCTAACAGTTGATAGAATGCTTCCATTTCAATAAATTCTCCACTCAGCTTTATATTCTGTGAAAAAGTGAAGTGAAGTGACTTAGTCATGTCCGACTTTTTGCGACCCTTTGGACTTTAGCCTACCAGGTTCCTCTGCCCATGGGATTTTCCAGAAAAGAGTAAGTTCAAAAACTTCATGATCCACGCCTATATGGATTGCTTCAGTATCTGCCGAAATATGTGTGTGTGTGTGTGTGTGTGTGTATATATATATATAGTTGAATTATTTTAGAATAATTATTATTTTCCCTTGGAACACAAGCTGAATTCTTCTCTTGTTAATTATCTCAAAGTGCTAAGGAGAGAAAGCAGGTAAAGGATTAGAGGAGAGCCAGTTCTCAGGTAGAAATCACCAGCAGTCAATGTAGGGCCAGAACCTTGGTTCATTTTTTTAAATTCCAACTATACTTCTCCCATCTGAATGTCTCACGCCATTAACTTAATGCTACACTTGTTGTTCCAGGTTCCAGGCATTCAGAGGAATGCTTCCATGATCCGGTGGGTCATAAAACATCCAGATCCAAGACAAGGCAATCAGTAACTCCTGTCCAACTTTTCAGAAAGAAAAACATCAGATGGACTGTTGTCTTAGCCCATACATCTGGTACTTAAACAATGGCCTAGGGTCATGAGAAAGGGTCATGGGATGGCAACTCAATGTCTAAGAAAACCCAAGGACTAGGGGATCAAAGAAAGCCATAAAAATGACAAACTGGACATAGTGGCCTTCTCACTGATTGGTCAGAAATTACATATGTTAGGGATCCGAGCAAAACAAAAATGAATACATCAACACTAGTAAAGATATAAACTGCTATAATTCCTGTCTTTTCGGGCACTTTACCACCTCTCAATATCTATGCTGGGAGTTTTGTATTTCTCTCTTTAAAATAAACTCTGCCTGTAGTTTTCATGTGTTCATGAAGTTCACTCTTCAGCTCCATGAACAAGAACTCAGATTCCCGTTTCAGCATCATTGGGCAAAGTGTCTGCCTCAGGTGCTATCTTTGCTAAGTCCCCACATGGTTGAGGTTTTCATCATAAAACAAGAATGAGAACTCTTCTTTTTGTCAATATTGCTGAAAGAAAACTGTGATTTCAAGATTTGGGGGATCATCATCCTATAACCCAGATTTTCACTTTTATCTTATGAAGATTTAGACTTTTGCACAGGGAATCTATTGATGCTGCCATATAAGTCTCCTTTGTATCTCTGCCACATTTAGAATGAAATTGTGGGACTAAATTTTCAGCCCAAATTGTACTATTGCTGCAAGAGATGAGGGAGCTTCAAAGCTACCCTGGAGGCCTTCTGAGTGATGTTAATTAATATTTAATTGACCTGAGCCTGTCATTTTATTTTACCAAGACTTCTAAAGTAATTAACCAAGGGGACTTCCCTGGTGGTCCAGTGGTGGATCCCACACCTCCACTGCCAGGGCCCTGGGTCTGATTCATGGTCTGAGGACTAAGATTCCATAAGCTGCATGGTGTTGCCAAAAATAAATAAATAAAAATAAAGTAGTTAAACAAAATGATCTAATTTCATACATCAAACTCCAAAACCAAAACTGTAGACCAAAACTCCAAGAGAAGAATAGAAGGACAATTAAGAGAGGAGGATGTGTCCTGCCCAGACCACTTCATTCCTGAAATCAGGAGACCTCCCCAACCACACATACAGAAAAGCTCCTTAGGAGGTCAAAGAGGAATGATTCTAACTAATGCCAGGCTACCCATAGCCCTGTGAGGTAGAATCCATCTTGGCTAAGAAATGCATGAGCATACATGGGAGGATCCTGAGATATACCAAATATGGACTCTGAATCAGGTGAACCAAAATGATTGGCCAAGGGAAACTCTGTAAAAGTAATTCAAACTGCTGTGAAGGCTCTTGAAGTTCACCTGTGGGTCTATCCACAAGATGTATTCTTTTATTCATCCTAAAAAAAACACTTTACTTTTTCACTACTTTCTGTCTTTGTGGGGATTATTTTCTGTAATGCCAAAAAGCCAGGGCCTTGTTGCTGACCACTGGTGTAGTGGCTAGGATTTGGTGCTCTCACCACCACAACCTGGCCTCAATCTCTGTCTGGAAATCAAAGCCACATTTCAAGCTGTTGCAGGTCAAAGCCACCCAAGATCAGGACCAGAAATGTGAGCCCTTGTTTCTGTCTGTCCATTAAGTATTTTATTTCTAGAGTCCTATCCTTGGGATCTGTTTCCAGGGCTACTTCTAATGCCAACAACTTTATCTTGAGTTCTGTGTACTATCTCAAAACTCCCACTGCAAAAGCAACTGGAGGAGGGAAAGCCATTATACCAGCGCACTACTGAGATCACTAGGTGAGGGCATCTGGGCCTCCAGAGGAATCTTTAAATTGCTCAACAATGCATTGGCCTGAGGGGATATTTGCTCCATGGCTCCTGTCCCCACCCCCACAATGTTTGAGTATGGCCTATTGGGGCTTACGACCTTGTGTTAATGAGTTATCAATGGTTAAGCATGCATATCTGTAATAAAAGAAACCCAGCTTTATCTTGATGCTTCAAGATATTGAGCAGGTTTGAGAGTCATCCTCTAGGATTTTCTATCAGGTATATCTAACCTGAAAAAAATTATCAGCCACTAATGAAACATGATGGGTATCCCAGCTGGCTCAGTGGTTCCCATGTGGCACAGTGGTAAAGAATCTGCCTGCCATGGCAGGAGACACAAGAGACATGGATTTCATCTTTGGGTTAGGAAGATCCCCTGGAGGAGGAAGTGGCATTCCACCCCAGCATTCTTGCCTGGAGAATCCAATGAACTGAGAAATCTAGTGGGCTCCAGTCAATGGGGTTGCTTAAGAGTCAAACATGAGTGAGTAACTGAGAACACGATCAATGTGAGCATAGATGATGCCAAGCAAACAAAAAGTAAACACAAGAAATGTCATACAAAGAAACATGCTTCGCAATATACATGCTTTGCATAGTTTTTAAAACGCATGTATTTGAAGTAGAGACTGTTTAAATAAGATGTGAATAAATAGCAACCAGATAGACAAGCAACTAAATAAATACAATTTTAAAAAAATTATTAAAGAGATGGGAGTACAAGACCACCTTACCTGTCTCCGAGAAACCTGTATGCAGGTCAAGAAGGAACAGATAAAATTGGACATGGAACTATGGACCAGTTCAAAATTGGGAAAGGAGTAAGTTAAGCCTGTATATAGTCACCCTACTTATTTAACTCATATGCAGAGTACATCATGCGAAATGCTGGGCTGGATGGATCACAGCTGGAATCAAGGTTGCTGGGAGAAACATCAACAACCTCAGACATGCAGATGATACCACTTTAATGGCAGAAAACGAAGAGGAACTAAAGACCCTTGATGAGAGCAAAACAGGAGCAGGAAAAAGCTGGCTTAAAACTCAAAACTCAAAGAACAAATATTATGGCATCTGGTCCCATCACTTCATGCAAATATATGGGGAAATAATGGAAATAGTGAAAGACTTTATTTTCTTGGGCTCCAAAATAACTGAAGACAGTGACCACAGTCATGAAATTAAAAGATGCTTACTCCTTGGAAGAAAAGCTATAACAAACCTAGGCAGTGTATTAAAAAGCACAGATATTACTTTGTCAACAAAGGTCCATATATTCAAAGCTATGGTTTTTCCAGTAGCCATGTATGGTTATGAGAGTTGGACCAAAAAGAAGGCTGAGCACCGAAGAATTAATGTTTCTGAACTGCGGTGTTGGAGAAGACTCTTGAGTTCCTTGGACCACAAAGAGATCCAACCAGTCAATCCTGAAGTAAATCAACCCTGAATATTCATTAGAAGATCTGATACTAAAGCTGAAGCTGAAGCTCCAAAAATTTGGCCACCTGATGTGAAGAATTGACTCACTGAAAAAGACCCTGATGCTGGGAAAGATTGAAGGCAGGAGGAAAAGAGGATGACAGAGGATGAAATGGTTGGATGGCATCAGCAACTCAATGGACATGAGTTTGAGCAAGCTCTGGGAGATGATGAAGGACAGGGAGGCTTGGTGTGCTACACTCCATGGGGTCACAAACAGTTAGACATAACTGAATGACTGAACAACAACAACAAACAAGAAAAATAACACTCAAGGCTTTTTCTCCCCCCGCCCCCTTAACCTTGGTTAGATAGCTTGGTTCATTCCTGAGGACACTGTGCCTTCAGTTAGTTGCTAGGTAATAGATACCATTGTATAGTAGCTGGCTACCTCTATTATTACAAGCAGTAGGATTACATGGACCAGGGCCATACTGAGTTTTAAAATGTTGAATAATGTATTAATATCTAAATAAGCCCTTTGGCACATGTGTTACCTTGCAAATTCTATTCATTTTTACTTAATCTAAATGAAGTTCAGAGATCTCAATAAAGACAGACAAATTTTGAAAAAGCAGTATATGAATGAAAAATACTTTAAGTAGATAATATTTTAAATAGACAACTAATTTTCTATCTGTATTTTGCAATAGAAATCAGAATAAAGGATTGTTAAAAAAGAATTTCAGTCATGCACTTTCTCTTTCTGATTAAATATTCATCTCCCCATTCTGGTAAGCTTTCTTTTCATTAGCATCACATTTATATTATTGGCAATAACAATAGATGTAATTTTCTAAGTACCTATTATGAGCCATGCATACTCATTCATGACAATGATTCTTAAGTCAGTGTATGCTAATTCATGTTCAGCTAAATGAGGAGAAAAAAGAAAGAGAAAGGAAAAAGGAAGGAAGGAGAGATTTTCATAGGATCTTCTCAAGAGTAATTTTAGTTTTGCTTATTGTTGGTATTTTTCCTAGCTTCAATTTTGCTATTTTCATGTCAGAACTTAATTAAAGTTAAATTATATGATGCACAATGCAGTTGCCTCAAGATAATTTTCAGATATTTTCAGTTTAAGTTAAAAAATAATGTAATTTAGTATCTTGAGCATTCTTTTATGGCTGGGCATTGGCACTACTTTTAAAATTTGGAACATTAGTATAATTTTCAATAAAAACTCTAATTATAGGGGTAATTTAACAAAATACACCCTTAGTTCTCAAGATTTTACATATTATATATCCTTTGGGTTTGGATACTCATGTGACTACTTAGAATAGGTTAAAGGTTAAAGGTTTAAATAGGTTAAAAACCTATTCTTTAATGGGTTAAAGAATCTGGTTTTAACCTATATATTCTTATTTCACTTTGCTGCAATGATATGCATACTATTTAATATTATTTGTATGTCTTCCCTTTTGTATTATTTAATTTTCTGTGCCATAATTAGGGAAACTATGTAAAATAGCAAATGCACATAAATGTTGTTTCAAGATACATAGAAAAAGGGAAATCGTTTAAAAAATGGACACTATTCACTAAATGAAACAAAAATATTGCAGTTAAATAGCCTTCTTTATTACCTCACAGTTTTTATGGGTCAAGAAACTGGGAGCATGCAACTCAAGTGTTACAGTAAGCTCTCAGCCAAGGCTATAGTAGGAGACGGAAGCCCTGCTTCCAAGCTCACCTTCATTATTGTTAATGTTATCCATATTGTGGATTCAGTTCCTCACTGGGCTAAGGTCTCTGTTTCTTGCTACACAAGCCTCTTCACAGAGAAGCTCAAAACTCAATCCAAAGCTTCCATCAGATTGAGTGAGTGAAAGAGTGGGAGATAGTACCTAAGACAGAAGTCAGACCTCGTGATCTCTTCTGGAAAATGACATAACTTTTTGCATGTGACTCCTTTATTTAGAGGGGGCTTCCCAGGTGACTCAGTGGTAAAGAATCTGCCTGCCTATGCTGGAGACACAGGAAGATCCTCAGAAATAGGAAATGGCAACCCACTCCAGTATTCTTGCCTGGAAAATTCCAAGGACAGAGGAGCCTAGCAGGCTACAACCCATGGAGTCACAAAGAACTCGACACTGAGCATATGAGAATGCACACATTCTACATTTAGAAGAGTATGAATACTAGGAAGCAAAGATTGAAAGTATTTGGGGCCAGTTTAGAGACTGTCTACACCAAAACTGAGTCTCCCAGTTTATTGACTAGTATCCTTATTTTCGGCTGATGCATATGCCTTTCTATCTATTTGAATGCATTTCTGTGAAAAAAAGTACAGGTTATTAGATATGGATAGATATCTCAAAGAGATCTTTATTAAATTACTACAGTTATATCCTTTTAAAATATAGAATGAGAAGGTACTAAGGTTGAATTTCAAGACACACGTACACATATTTGATGACCCAATACTTCATTATGCTGTGACAGAAGAGATTGTAAAAACAAGATATGACACGATGTAATATGCCGGTGTCTTTCTGTATTTTAGTTTCTTTGACTAAATGATATTGAATTCTGAATATGCATCTCTATGAGAAACTTTATGGATCATGAAAATAGTTTTTAGTACCTACTATAAAGCAATGGCACCCCACTCCAGTACTCTTGCCTGGAAAATCCCACGGACAGAGGAGCCTGGTGGGCTGCAGTCCGTGGGGTCGCTAAGAGTCAGACTCGACTGAATGACTTCACTTTCACTTTTCACTTTAATGCATTGGAGAAGGAAATGGCAACCTACTCCGTGTTCTTGTCTGGAGAATCCCAGGGATGGCGGAGCCTGGTGGGCTGCCGTCTATGGGGTCACACAGAGTCGGACAGAACTGAAGCGACTTAGCAGCAGCAGCAGCATTAAAAGCCATTAATTCAGGAATCTCTACAGGTCAAAATTTTATACAGCTGCACACTTTGTTTATTAAGAAAAATAAACCTTGTGCCTGAGAGTTTTTGATGTTCTGCAACAGGGATTTTTTTTTTTCTATAGAAGTAAGTAATGAATAAATTATATTTATATATATAATTGTTAAAAATACAAATAAGCAAATTCAGCAGTGAAAACAAAGCAACAAATGAAATTCTGACATCTTGGAACATTCAGTGGAGTGAAACAAACAATAGATAACATACGATGGAAGAAATTTTCATAGATTGAGGGAGGGGCAGTCATTCTACCTTATATGTGATTTGGCTTAAACTTTATGCTGATGAGAACAGCCTGTCTTATGGCCTGTCAAAACATGAATTGTACATATGTTTTAACAATTAAAGAAAAGAATTCATTTAAAAATCAAAATGGAGTAACTGTGGTTCAGGCATTGATAATGAAGGCAGGTGGCCGTTGTGGATATGCTTTCAGACAAGTTTCTGTATCAAGTTCCTAAGAACATGAATTTTCTGAACTGTATGAAAGACACGACCAGCCCTTCCTAGAACATTCAGTTCAGTTCAGTTCAGTCCCTCAGCTGTGTCCGACTCTTTGCAACCCCATGAATCACAGCATGCCAGGACTCCTTGTCCATCACCAACTCCCAGAGTTCACTCAAACTCATGCCATCGAGTTGGTGGTGCCATCCAGCCATCTCAACCTCTCTTGTGCCTTTCTCCTCCTGCCCCAATCCCTCCCAGCATCAGAGTCTTTTCCAATGAGTCAACTCTTTGCATGAGGGGGCCAAAGTATTGGAGTTTCAGCTTTAGCATCAGTCCTTCCAATGAACACCCAGGACTGATTTCCTTTAGAATGGACTGGTTGGATCTCCTTGAAGTCCAAGGGACTCCCAAGAGTCTTCTCCAACACCACAGTTTAAAAGCATCCATTCTTCCATGCTCAGCTTTCTTCACAGTCCAACTCTCACATCCATACATGACCACTGGAAAAACCATAGCCTTGACTAGACAGACCTTTGTTGGCAAAGTAAGGTCTCTGCTAGAACATTATCTGCTAACAACTACCAGCTGAAAATGCATGGTCTCAAGTCTCCCCTTGTAATGCAGTCATTTCAGCCCCCAAGCAATCCTTGTTTAACAAACACCCTTACTTCTTTTACTTCATGCCTGCTCTAATCCTAATTCTGACAACACAAGCAATTTTCACATGTTGCCCTTGTAAGCCTCCCATATTTTGTAGTGTGGTGGAACACAATTCAGTTGTTTCTTGAATCTGTGTTTTTTAGGTTATAGTCCTCAGTTTGGCTTGAATACAACTATTTTTCTATTTCTAAAATGGATTGTTTATTGATTATGTCCACCAATAGATAAATAAGCAAAATATAAAGTGTACTATGTTTAATTAAGCAAGGAGCCCATTAAACTGAGGTGGCCCTGATGTCATGGTAGCCTACATAAGCAAACCAATATTGAAGCCTGTAAATGCCTCAAAGTAATGAAATCAAAATGTCAACTATGCTTTAAGTGATACCCAATCAATAAAGCCCTTTCTCTGTATCCACACTTTTTCTTTAAAGCCTTTCCCCTGGCACCTGTCACAGAGTATTCCTAATAATTTCTAAGTTGATGCTGGTCTATTTGAATTGCTTTTTATTAAAAAAAAAAGCCTCTTAAAATTTTAATATGTCTCAGTTTATCTTTTAACAGTTATATGGTTTTAAATGTTAAGAGAGAATAAAAAGCTGAGTAAGTAGAGTTTGGAATGTTGAGTGGTTGTGGTTAAAATTTCCCATTGTGTAGCCAGTTGAGGTTACCTAACTGATGTAATCTGTCATAAAGATATAAAAAAAGTAAAGGAGCAAGTCCTGCCTTTTTAGGATAAAAGCATTTCGGATAAAAGAAAGAGAGTCAGTACAAAAATGCTTTGGCTGAAATGCATATGGCATTTTTGAGGACCCTCAACAACATAGTATGGACCAGCAGAAGGATCAAAGCAGGGATAATTTCAGATCTGTAATATCTCAAATAGTATGCTTATTTTCATCCTTTTCCAGGAAACTTTTGATAATTGTGCCATATAAAGATGAAAAATTGCAAAGAAAAGGGCAAACATACAGAACACCAGATATCCAACAGAACTGAATGGAATCTTCAGAAAAATGATATTGTAGATTGAGTCATGTACCCTACCACCGCTATCAAAAAGCCAGTACCTGAGAATGGAACATCATTTGGAAATCATGTCTTAAAAGATGTAACCAAGATGAGATCCTACTGAATTAGAGTTGGTTCTAAATTCAATGGTTGGTATCTTTATAAGACAATATGAAAACGGATACAAATGCACAGAGAAATAGTCATGTGATGGCTGGGGCAGTGATTGGAGTGACGTGTCTATAAGCCAAGGAACACCAAGGATTACCATCAACCACCAAAACTTAGGAAGAGGCAAGGAAGGAGTCCTTCCTAGAACTTTGAGAGTAGCATGGTATTGCTGCCATTGATTGCAGATGCCGAGCTTCCAAACTGTGATTGAATAATTTCTACTAAGTCACCTAAATAGTGGTACTTAGTATGGAAATTCTAGAAAACTAGTATCAACAGTGAAAGAGGGAACCCAAAACATTAAATGGGAAACAAGATGAAAAGATATGTACAGAAGATTACAGAGAATGTGTGCTGAAAAAAATAAGAAAATAAAACAACAAAAAAAGAGACCCCAGAAATGATATAAAATACTCAAGATAAGTCTACCTGGGTGGCTCAAATGGTAAAGAATCTGCTTGTATTTTGAGAGACTTGGGTTCGATCCTTGGGTTGGGAAGATCTGCTGGAGAAGGCAATGGAAACCCACTCCTGTATTCTTGCCTGGAGAGTTCCGTAGACAGAGGAGTGTGGCCAGCTACAGTCCATGAGGTTGCAAAGAGTCAGACATTACTGAGCAACTAACACACTCAGGATAAAGACAAATGTAATTATGGGATTACAATGAAATTGTCTTAGATGCTAATCAGTTTACATAAAAGAATGGAGATCTCAGATTTGCTTGGTTACATTTTATAATGGCCTTTGTCAAAATGTCTACTGAAATACAACTGGAAAGTGTGGGATGAATAGCCAAAACTTTCAAAGAAATTAAGATATGAAAAGACAAGTACTAATTGGAAGAAAGGCAAAGAAAGAATAAAGTGCAATCATTCTATGCTTTGATATTCAGCCATGGGTATATAAGAACAATAGCGCCATTACTAAATATACATGTGGGCTTCCCTGGTGGCTAAGATAGTAAAGAATCTGCCTGCAATATGGGTGACCCAGCATTTTATGTGATGTACTCTACATTTAAGATAATAAGCAGGGTGAAAATATACAGCCGTGATGTACTCCTTTCTTAATTTTTAACTTTATTGTTGCATGACCAGTTCTAGCTGATGCTTCTTGACATGCATACAGGTTTCTTAGGAGACAGGTAAGGTGGTTTGATATTCCCATTTCTTTAAGAATCTTCCATACTTTCTTGGGATCCACACAGTTTTTAGCACAGTCAATGAAGCAGAATTAAATGTTTTTCTGGAATTCTCTTGCTTTCTCTATGGTCCAATGAACATTGGCAATAGATCCCTGGTTTCTCTGCCTTTCTAAATCCAGCTTGCTCATCTGGAAGTTCTCAGTTCACATGCTGTGGAAGCCTAGCTTGAAGGATTTTGAGTATTACCTCGGTAGCATGGGAAATGACAGCAATTGTACAGTAGTGTGAACATTTTTTGGCATTGCCTTATTTTGAGATTAGAATAAAAAGTGACCTTTTCCAGTCCTGTGGCCACTGCTGAATTTTCCAAATTTGCTGACATATTGAATGTAGCGCTTTAACAGCATTCATCTTTTAGGGTTTGAAATATCTCAGCTGGAATTCCATCACCTCCACTAGCTTTGTTTGTAGTAAGGCTTCCTAAGGCCCACTTGACTTTTACACTCCAAGATGTCTGACTCTAGGTGAATGACTACACTATCATGGTTATCTGGGTCATTAAGACATCTTTTGTACAGGTCTTGTGTGTATTTTTGCCACCTCTTCTTAATCTATTTTGCTTCTGTTAGGTCTTTACCATTTCTGTTCTTTATTGTGGCCTTCCTTGCCTGAAATGCACCCTTGATATCTCCAATTTTCTTGAAGAGGTCTCTAGTCTTTCCCATTCTATTTTTTTCTTCTACTTTTTGCATTGATCTCTGAGGAAGGCTTTCTTATCTCTCCTTTTCGGCTTCCCTGTTGGCTCAGATGGTAAAGAATCTTCCTGCAATGCAGGAGACCCAGGTTTAATCCCTGGCTTGGGAAGACCTCCTGGAGAAGAAAATGGCTACAACTCTAGTATTCTTGCCAGGAGAATTCCATGGACAGAGGACCCTGGTGGGCTACAGTTCATGGGGTGGTAAAGTTAGTCAAGATTGAATGACTAACACTAAACTGCATTCAGTTGGGGGCATCTTTCCATTTCTCATTTGCCTTCCACTTCTCCTCTTCTTTTCTCAGCTATTTGTAAAGCCTCCTCAGACAACCACTTTGCCTTCTTGTGTTTCTTTTTCTTGGAGATGGTTTGGTCACTGCCTCGTGTACAATGTTACAAACCTATGTCCAGATTCTTTCAAGCATTCTGTCTACCAGATTTAATCCCTTGAATTTATCACCTCCACTGTATAATCATAAGTGATTTGATTTAGGTCATACCTGAATGGCCTTCAGATTTGTTTTTGAGAGTACATAAATGAAAAGAAAGTATCAAAAAAGAATATCTGCTTCACTGACCACACTTACCCAAATCTTAGTTAGGTACTTTTTCTGTGTATAATTGTAAGACTTGTATCTCAGCATTTATTTTGATTTTGGTAGATTTTCTATATATATATTTCTCATAGGAACATAAATTCCTTGGGGACAAAAGCAATAACATCCATAAGGTCTGTCTAGTCAAGGCTATGATTTTTCCAGTGGTCATGTATGGATGTGAGAGTTGGACTGTGAAAAAGGCTGAGCACCGAAGAACTGATACTTTTGAACTGTAGTGTTGGAGAAGACTCTTGAGAGTCCCTTGGACTGCAAGGAGATCCAACCAGTCCATTCTGAAGGAGATCAGCCCTGGGATTTCTTTGGAAGGAATGATGCTAAAGCTAAAACTCCAGTACTTTGGTCACCTCATGCGAAGAGTTGACTCATTGGAAAAGACTCTGATGCTGGGAGGGATTGGGGGCAGGAGGAGAAGGGGACGACCAAAGATGAGATGGCTGGATGGTATCACTGACTTGATGGACGTGAGTCTGAGTGAACTCCGGGAGTTGGTGATGGACAGGGAGGCCTGGCGTGCTGTGATTCATGGGGTTGCAAAGAGTCAGACACGACTGAGCAACTGAATTGAACTGAACTGATTCCTAAATTGAACCTCCAATCCTCTTCAAATTCCCTGACACATATAAGGGAAAAAAAAAATAAATGTTTTTTGAATGAACATTTTTTGAATTTTTTAATCCTCAATTAATACCAATAATTATATTCTATTCCAATTCTCATTTGTTAAATAAGGAAACTCAGATACAATGTGGTAAAGCTACTTGTTCAAGGTCACAGGATTGATAAGCAAGCAGCAAAGTTCACATTTAAATATACATACTCTAATCTGCTGATAGGAACTCTGATCATGAAGATCAGGTTTTTTTTTTTTTTTTTACTTTACAATGCTGTATTGGTTTTGCCATACATTGACATGACTCTACCATGGGTGTACATGCATTCCCAAACATGAACCCCCCCTCCCACCTCCCTCCCCATAACATCTCTCTGGGTCATCCCCGTGCATCAGCCCCAAGCATGCTGTATCCTTCATCCGACATAGACTGGCGATTCGTTTCTTACATGATAGTATACATGTTTCAATGCCATTCTCCCAAATCATCCCACCCTCTCCCTCTCCCTCTGAGTCCAAAAGTCAGCTCTACACATCTGTGTCTCTTTTGCTGTCTTGCATACAGGGTCATCATTGCCATCTTTCTAAATTCCATATGTATGTGTTAGTATACTGTATTGGTGTTTTTCTTTCTGGCTTACTTCACTTTATATAATCAGCTCCAGTTTCATCCATCTCATTAGAACTGATTCACATGTATTATTTTTAATGGCTGAGTAATACTTCATTGTGTATATGTACAGGGAAGTGTTACAAGAAACTTTTCAGGAATGCTCACATTCAAAAGAAGTCAAAATTTGGGAGCTCGAATACTAAATCCCAGGGTAAACAAAATCAAGACATGTCTTTCTGAATCATGAAACAAGTTTACTTGAGGTCATGAGAATTTGTAGTGACAGAAAAATAGATGAACAACATACAGGTTGTGGTTTATGGCTTAATGCATTTGCAAGCTTCTATAGTTTCCAGAACCATATTTTCTTTAACTTCAAAAATAATTTTCGTGAGCCACAGTAAAAAAGCGGGTTCTGTTCAATGGAATTCTGGCAAGGGACACTGTTAATCACTGTGGTAGACAATATAAGTAGAGATCAAGTTTGCTTCCAGTAAGACCTCTTCTTTTGGAGAAGTTATATATCTATACCTTATTGAACTTAGACATCATCATGTGGCTTGCTGTGACTATTCAAATATGGTAGAACTTTCTGGGCAGAACATTTAAGAGCAAACTCATAGCTTGCTTTGCCAGTTTTCTTCCTCAGAAGATTGACCATTTTCAGATACAGACTTCTTCATCCAAGTTTCCAAAAAAGGATGACATGGACTAGAGTGACAGCTATGTGTGATCAGCAAGTTGTATGGAACAACTTATGTGACAAATTATATGAAAAATGAAACTTTATAAGCGGGTGAGTTTGCTGGGATTATGTGTTATTGCCATAATATAGCTTAGTTGACAGATACAGTTAAGATAGAATAAACAGGCTTTTTTATTTTTTATTTTTTTATCTTGGTGCTCATGACACTAACAACAACAAATTCCACCACTTCTGTTCTCAAAATGCTTATACTCCATTAGTGTTACAGAGACCAATGAAGTAATATGATTTACTAGAATACTAGGGAAAGAAATAGAGTACTAGCGCTTAGTAAAGATGATTCCAAGAAAAGGAAAAAGTTTTAAACTAATAAGCAAAAAAGATGGGCAGATCTCAGAGTCGCATTCAGTCTTTCTTAGACTCAGGCCAGGGGGTAATACAGTATGCTTACCATGGGAATGTGCACTGGACATTTAATGCATGTCATTCTAGAAATGAACCTCCACCCAACATGAACACTTTTTCCCATGATACAAAATACTATTGAGGATATGATACTTTTAAAGGGATTTGACCTCATGTGCGTACTAAAAATAAAATTTAATATATTTTCCTTTCTTCTATCAGTCCGTCTTACATACTATGCTTCCCAATCCATCAATACTCATTTACAAGATGAAGAGTATGCCTAGCACCTACTATAAGTGGGTAAATCTAAGATGGCTTATGTGTTATGCTTTCTATGCAGACATAATTACATAGCAATTATTTAATAGGGTGAGTTGATCTCATGTATTATTTTCACTTATTAGGGATTTTTCCTTCAGGCGTAAAAATGAGTTTGCAAGTCATCCGAGTAACATAAAAAGTTAACAATTTTCCCATATTGTTTTGTGTTTTGATCGCATCTGTAGGACTTTACTAGAGTTTTAATTATTTTATAGGACCCTAAAGTTAAACGTAATTATTTATAAAGCATCTTTTTTTCAACTACACTATGTGTTAATGTACCAATAATGAGCATGTATGTCCCCAATGTTTTTTTCAATGTTTTTTGTTAATAGTTATATAGGCATTATTTCTATTATAAATGGTACATGATTGGTTATTTGCTATGAAAAGACTAAATTTTTTATCTGAATAACATCAAATAGTATATTGCTAAAAGGCATTTTTGTGCTTTAACAATATTTCAGGGCTCCTGACATTTATAGCAAATCATAGCACCACTATCTGTCTCAGGGATTACTATTCAAAAGATGCTTTACATAGTCATTTCAAGTGTGTCTAAAGCAAAATGTTGTTCACCAACCACACCATAGATGCATGAATGAGATTTTGTTGTTAAAATTTTATGTGCATTTATATTTAATATGCCTAGGGAAATTGATTCAACGTAAAGGCATAAAACCAGGATGCATTGCTTTCTGTTCTTACATTTATGAAAAAAAAAATCTGTGAAACATATCAGATGATGATGACAGCCTCCCTTTCTACTATCATTTTTATGAAAGTGACTTGCAAGTTTGCAACTGCAGTCATACCTTCTTTCCTGAGTACAGATCTGAATTTCCAATAACAAGCTGGACATCTTTTAGAATATCCTATGAAATGCAAAAACTCACAAGGTTGTGGCTCATGCCTCTTTGTCCCTTGTTGTAACTACAGTGCCAGGGACAACACACAGAGATTATTAATGAATATATTAATTAATTAATTTAATTAATGACCATTATTTGCTTTATGCCTAATATTACAAAGGACAAAATGAGTTAAAGATGGATTTACATATGGCTGCTAACTAGAACAATATTTTATAAATGCAAACTAAGTAATATTATTCTATTCCTAACACATCAGAGGCAGACCATTGCTTTCAGGGTAAAATGCTAACTCTAAAATAGTTTGAGCAGTCCTTAATTATGGAGAAGGCAATGGCACCCCACTCCAGTACTCCTGCCTGGAAAATCCCATGGACCGAGGAGCCTGGTAGGCTGTAGTCCATAGGGTCGCTAAGAGTCGGACACGACTGAGCGACTTCACTTTCACTTTTCACTTTCATGCATTGGAGAAGGAAATGGCAACCCACTCCTATGTTCTTGCCTGGAGAATCCCAGCGACGGGGAAGCTTGGTGAGCTGCTCTCTGTGGGGTCGCACAGAGTCGGATATGAAGCAGCAGCAGCAACAGCAGTCCTTAATTATAGTCCTTCTGCTTACTACTTATATCAGGCTCCTGGAAGTCCTTATCTGCTAAACTCCTTCGATGTTAATTTCTCCCTAGCCAGGACACCTATCTCCTTAGTAAAACCTTTCTATTTCTTCTCTCATCTTTAGCAATTTAACTTTTCTTTTTTTTCAGACTGCAACTGAAAGTCCATTTCCTCCTAAAAATTTCTATCATCTCTGCTGTATGCTGCTAGACTATTGGTTTTTTATAATTAAAATTGTAGTATAAAACTACAAATTTTATAATTTGTAGTTGTAATTGTTTGCTACTTTGGTCCAAATATCACACAATACCATAATTTCTTGTGGTATTTAGCATATACATGTTATTTTTAGAATCACATTTCCCAGTAAAGTGCCTGATTATACCAAATATCACATGTTCCTAATAAATGAGTATTAAAAAAATGAGTGTGTTTCCTTACACATTGTACTTAAAGGCTGAATTCTCAATTTTTTGTTATGTTGGGCTATTCATTCTAACTGTTCTATTATAAAGTCAGTGTTTTTGGTACGATCACTGTGAAAGGTAGACTTGTTTACATGATGATGTAACTAAACAATTATTCAAAGTTCTTATATATATATGTATGTGTTCATGGTTTCAAATATTTGTTGTAAGCAACCATAAATGTACCAGTTAGAACTATAAACACATGATTCTAGTAAAAAAATTTTTTTAAAACCTTACTGTGTCTTTGAGTTGAAGAGTGAAGATTTTCTTCATCTTCCACAGTCCTGGTTTGTATTTTTTAGTTAAGTATTCATGGAAATGTATCGAACTAAATTCCCTATGAATGAGAATACCTAATCTCATCATATAGTGCCAAGTTCATTTGGTGATATAAGGTTCTGATGGTTAGGATGTGATCTGGAGGTCACATATTCACAGTTTCTAGAGATAAGGATATGAACATCTTTGGGGCCATTAGTCTGCCTATCATAGATAATCCATATAATTATATATCTGTATACTATGATATATACACTATATTGTGTGTGTGTATATATATATATATATAGTTCATATATATCTCTTCACATGTACATATACCACAAATATACATATAGTAGTTGCAGATAAATAGATGCTAGATAAATAGATATGGATTAGATAACAGGAAGCTGTTTATTATGGAAAATTAAACAGCAACAATAAGATGATGGAAAAAGTAAATTAATGTTAGTGAAAACAAACCAGGAGAAAACCCTGCCTATAATTTCCTATAGCTCATTTCTTAAATTTGAGATACTTTATGTATTAAAAGATGCTTTGAAAAACATTTTAATGGTCATAAATAGTTTGATCAGTGCTAAATTTTAAGAAAAAGGTAAATCCTTTTCTTTTAACTGTGTAGAATATCTTGCGTTCTTTCAAATGCATTTATTCAACAAATATCTATCAAATAGATACTATGTGTCAGACAATGTTTTATAAACTAAGAATGTAAACCTTGCTTTTTTTTAAGTTAATAAAAGATAAGATATAAGGCTTAAATTCATATTAAGAGGTAGCTAATAATAAATAAATGGACTTCTCTGGTAGCTCAGCAGTGAAAAATCTGCCTGCAAAAGCAGGAGATGCAAGTTTGATCCCTGGATTGGGAAGATACCATGGAGAATGAAATGACAACCCACTCCAGTATTCTTGCCTGGGAAATCCCATGGACAGAGGAGCCTGGCAGTCTACATACAGTCCCTGGGGTTGCAAAAAGTTGGACACAACTTAGCGACTAAACAACAACAATAATGATAAATAAATAAGTACAAAGTACAGATAAAATAGAGATTGATAAATGCCATAGAGAGTTCTATGAAATAAAGCAATAAAGGAAAGAGGGTGTTCCAGGTAGAGACATTACCATTTTAATTGTGAAGTCAAAAAAATCACTGCTGAGAGGTAAATTGAAGGAAATGAAAGAAACAGAGCATCTCGGAAACTACCGTGGTCCCTAGCAAATTAGGAGACTGGTCACTCTAGATGGATCAATAGTCAGAATCATATACGCCACACTTAGAATACATGCTAAATATCTAAGTCCATGTAGCAAGTAGTTAAATATTTGAGTTTGTAACTCAATGGTAGAAAGAGATCAGGGTTTGAGATTTAAATCTAGGTATCCATCAGTTTATTGACATTATTTACAATGCTTTTATTTAGATAATATCATTGCACGCAACAGGTAATTTTAGACAGAAATGTGAAAAAATCCCAGAACTCAGACGTAGGACATTCCGATTGTTAGAAGTCAGCAACTAGGATGGGAAACTAAGAAAGACAGGTAAGAGTAGAATCAGTAGAGTGTAGGATCCAGAAAAGCAATGCAAAAAGAAAACAAAAAAAAAAAAAAAAAAAAGAAAAGAAAAGAAAAAATGCACCTAACTGTTAAGGTGGACCAAATAAGGCAAGTTCTTTGAATTTACCATTATATTTATTAGCTGGAACTTGGAAAAGGTTAGTTTTCTCAAAGAAGGGCAATGCCAAAGAATGTTCAAACTAATGCACAATTGCACTCATTTCACATGCTAGCAATGTACAAAATTCTCCAAGTTAGGCTTCAACAGTACATGAATTGGGAACTTCCAGATGTTCAAGCTGGATTCGGAAAAGGCAGAGGAACCAGAATCAAATTGCCAACATCCGTTGGATCATAGAAAAAGCAAGATAATTCCAGAAAAATATCTACTTCTGCTTCATTGACTATGCTAAAGTGTTTGACTGCATGGATCACAAAAAACTGGAAAATTCTTAAAAGGATGGGAATACCAAACCACCTTACCTGCCTCCTGAGAAATCTGTATGCAGGTCAAAAAGCAACAGTTAGAACTGGGCATGAAAAAACAGACTGGTTCCAAATAGGAAAAGGAGTACATCAAGGCTATATATTGTCACCCTGCTTATTTAACTTACATGCAGAGTAAATTATGAGAAATGCTGGGCTAAATGAAGCACCAGCTGGAATCAAGATTGCCATGAGAAATATCAATAACCTCAAAAATGCAGATGACACCACCCTTATGGCAGAAAGCTAAGGAGAGATGAAGAGCCTCTTGATAAAAGTGAAAGAGGAGAGTGAACAAGCTGGCTTAAAACTCAGCATTAAAAACATGAAGATCATGGCATCCAGTCCCATCACTTCATGGCAAATAGATGGGGAAACAGTGGAAACAGTGACAGATTTTATTTTCTTGGGCTCCAAAGTCACTGCAGATGGTGACTGCAGACACAAAATTAAGAAAAACTATGACAAACCTGGACAGCATATTAAAAAGCAGAGACATTACTTTGTCAGCAAAGGTTTATATAGTCAAATCTATGTTTTTTCCAGAAGTCATGCATGGATGTGAGAGTTGGACCATAAAGAAGGCTGAGCACTGAAGAAGATGTTTTTGAACTATGATGTTGAAGACTCTTCAGAGTCCCTTGGACTGTAAGGAGAGCAAACCAGTCAATCCTAAAGGAAACCAATTCTGAATATTCATTGGAAGAACTGATGCTGAAGCTCCAACACTTTGGCTACTTGATGCAAAGAACTGACTCATTAGAAGAGTCCCTGATGCTGGGAAAGACTGATGGCAGGAAGAGAAAGGGACAGCAGAGGACGAGATAGTTGGATGGCATCACCAACTCAGTGGACATTAATCTGAGCAAGCTCCGGAAGATGGTGAAGTCCAAGGAAGGCTGGCATGTTGCAGTCCATCGAGTCACAAAGAGTTGGACATGACTGAATGACTGAGCAATAACAGTAACAAATTTATGAGCTTAGTCATTTTTATTCTTCAGGAGAGCTCTTTGGCAAAATGATAGGATTCAGAAGGGAGGCAAGAGAGGATTTGGCATGTGTGGCCATGGATAACCTTTAAATGAATTTTGCTACCAAGAGTAAAATAAATTGGGCATCAGATAATTTGTTTTTTTTTAATAAAGGAGAAACTTTCAGAATGCTTACATGCTGATGGCAGTGATTCAGTACATACTGAAAATTTGATTATGAGAATCAGGGGAGAATTGTGAGAGCTATAATTCTAAACAGGCATGGGTAAACAAGCTCTAGTGTCCAATTAAAGAGGTTGGCTGGTAAAAAGCATGGTTCATACACAGTAGCAGGAACGAAGGCAACCTCTATAGGCACTGATGCAAACGGGCAGGATGACTTGCTCTTGTAGGTTACATTCTAATTATATGTACAATTTAAATTAATGGAAAGAAAGATCATCATCTGGCTGGAACAATAAGAGTAAAAACATTCCAAGAGAGAAGAGTAAAAAGTAGGACCACTTGGAAACAATAGGGACAATTTGAATTTTATCATTATGATTCTAAATGAGATTTATTGGCATAACTGTGGATATTTCTCAGTTGTGATGTGTGTTAAGGCACAAATAGAGTAGGACTGAGTCAGATTTGGATTTTTTCAGGTAGTATCCATGAAGTAAAAAAACAAAATATTCTATTAATCTTCATGAACCAGGGAGTCTTAATTTTCAAGCAGGAAGGTAGTATGTGGGATGGGAGAGGGAGACATAACTTCTCAAAGGGGTATATATATTGTAGAAATTGGTGTACAAAGATAGTGAGGTAGAATGTTAGGGGTTTGAGGGCAAAAATTGGGATGTCTGCAATTTGGCTTATGGAGAGAGAAGTTGCAGTAACTTGTAATAACCAGGATAAAAGAATGGTCATGTGTGTCTGAATTCAGGGAAAGAAAAGTATCTCTGGAATAGGGCACTGAGAGGCCCGGGTATTGGGGGCATCATATTTTTGGATGCTGAATTCATAAACACTTGTTCCAGTAATCTGTAGATAGATTAAAAAGTAGGCATTGGAGGCTGTATGTACACTGTTGATGAAATTCAATCTGTATTTTTATAGAGAGAGGAGAAAGAATGACTTGGAAGAAAGGTGGATGAGTAAGGATGATATTAATCCCAAATACAGTGATGTGAAGGGTATGATAAAGAAAAAAATAAAAACATGCTTTTGAACAGTTACGTGACAAGAGGTGTCCTCAGGGGATTGTTGAATTTTAATACAATAATGATCAATGTTAATATTTAAGAGAATGATACGGTAGTTAATATTTTTAATAAGATCTTTTAACTCCATTAATTTTTGTGCTGCTCATGAAAATAATGTTACACACAATAAACTCAAGGCAGACTAATACAATGGTAAGACTCAGGGCTCTGGAGAAGAACAGGCTAAGTATGATTTTCATTATTTCATATGACAAATATGTGACCTTGAGCAAACTGCTAATGTCACTGTGACATTGTGCTTTGGAGAATTAGAATTCAGTTTGAAATTTTAAAGATGTATCTCTGTATCTCTCCAAATCAAGTTCTTATTATAGCTCCTTAGTCACCTTGATACATGGGAGACCTAAAAGGTGGAATTCTTTATTTGGGAGAATGAAGGAGAGAACAGAAGTATCTCATAAAAATAACTTTCAAATTCTAAGGCAATCACATATTCTAACAATGTCAATGAAATCTGGTGCTTCTGAGGACATTCTGTTACAGGGACAGAACTGAATATTTTGAGAACACAAAGACTGCATCCCCTGGTGAGATTATTTCAGAATACTTAACACATTTGATAAGAAAATCCCCACAATCAAAGGTCCTGTGAGGTAAGCCACAGCAGTGACTTCAAATCTCTTCTTCCCAGCAGTGCTAGGGGTCAAAACCAAGTGCCCGATAGTACACATGAGCAAAATACCAAATGCAGAAGAAGAACAAAGCCATTAATTGGAGAAAATTCTTGATTGACATGGAAGAAAAATAGAACTTGAGGAAGATAGAAATACTGAGGTATAATTCTAATTTTTGATTTTCTGCTTATTTTATTTACCTTTTCCTCCTTTCATGGATGATTCTCTGCTATTACTTAATATTATCTTTGGGCTTATCGAATATTGTGATTTATTTCAAATTGTTTTAAGATAGGACACATTAATAAGTACTCTATATTGCATCCTATCCTAACTGAAAGAAAGAAATGTGGCATTATGAGCATAAGTGTTAGTGTTGCTCAGTCGTGCCCGACTCTTTGCGACCCCATGGACTGCAGCCTACCAGGCTCCTGTGTCCATGAGATTTTCCAGGCAAGGATACTGGAGTGACTTGCCATTTCCTTCTCCAGGGGATCTTCCCAACCCAAGGATCAAACCTGGGTCTTCTGCACGGCAGGCAGATTCTTTACCGCCTGAGCTACAACTACATAACACACTTAAAAGATTAAGCATATGTAATAATTTCTTGGTTCTTCTGAGGTACAATTTTATGTTTGTCTTTATTTTTTATGTAGAATATGACCTTTCAAATTTTGTTTTTGTTGTTTAGTCACTAAGTCACATCTGACTCTTTGCAAACCCATGAACTGTAGCCTAATAGCCTCTGTTCATGGGATTTCTCAGACAAGAATGCTGGAATAGGTGCCATTTTCTTCTCCAAGGGATGACTATTCAAAATACTTATTGTCAATATTCAATACTTATATTCAGTATATAAAAGTAGAAGTTCAAGTCGATGTGTCAGAGAAGTGCTTTCTTTGTTATTTCTGTATCTCTAGATTTTGTAAGCAATTATACTTTCTCTGAAATAAAATACTTATATTTCTATTCTTTCATCTGTATTTAAGTGCCACCAATCACTTAATTATCTAAGTCAAAAATCAGATACCATTTTTATTCTGAAATTGACAAAATAAAATTAATCCACAACTACTATTTTTCATTTTGCAAAGGCTTCCACTACCTCTCTTCAACTCTACTCTAATTCTTTTATTTGAAATTTTCACCTTGGTCATTAAAAGTGCCCCTTTGCTAGTTTTCCTGTCTCCGGTCTTGTTCTCTGATTTCCAACAGCTATCCTTATCTTTGCATTAATCCTCTCTTTAAAGCACACTCAAGGTTTTTTAAGTCGCTTATGCAAGATATTTAAGTATTAGTTTTTATTATATTTTCCCCTTTACCTAAAGTGTTGATTTTTTTCTAGACGTGTCTTACTGGCCTCACATATCATATTCCTGGAATGCTCTTCTCTGATATCCTAACCCTCTAGCACACATGTCACCAGTGTAATTCACCCATTTCAACTTGATATCATTTTTTCCAGGAAGCTTTCTTTCTTTGAGTAAGTAATTTTTAAGACGTATCTCTTCTGGTACCATACTTGAACAAACCAAAAGAATATTATCAGTCCATATCTACCACAGAAATCTCTTCAACTTCCAGTCCTGTTATAGAAAATTTTGAAACGAAACGAAGAAACTAAAGTAGGAAGTGGTTTGTGCATACAGGATTTGAACCTTTTCGCTAAAGATGGATTGCCAGAACATGGACAGCACACTGACATATGCTAAGGAGATTTTTCATATCTTTAAATAATGACATTTTTTGCCTTAAAGTGACATCAGCTATAGAGTTACAATCACAACAACTTTCAGTAACTACAAAATGTATCCAGTGAGTTACATCATTTTATATTTATAGTGTCTTATTTTATTTGTTAATATGCCATTTAAATATATAACACTCAAAATGTTAACCCTCTCTGGATGAATGTGGAAATAGTCCTCCAATGCTATTGTAAATTTCTTTATCAAATTTCAGTCAACTGTGGTTTCCTTTCTCCTTTTCTGTTACTTTTAAATGTCAGTGATGAAAATGTATGCTTTTAAAATAGTTTTCATTTTATTTCTTACTTTGGGTTAATAATAGAAATCATTTGCTTCATACCTAAAATTAAGGGATTCTATTGGTTGTTGATTGTTGTTAATTTTAAAGTAACTGATTGGAGACTTCATTTCTGAAAAGGAGGCTTCTAATCAGAATATTTTGTTATTAGTCCCTGATTTCTACTTTTCTTCATAGAATTGCTAATAATTTTTGTTATAAAAATCAGACTTTTAATACTTCCATTTTAAATAACTTTGAAATGAATACAGTTGAATCAGTTCTAATGAGGTGGATGAAACTGAAGCCTATTATACAGAGTGAAGTAAGCCAGAAAGAAAAACACCAATACAGTATACTAACACATATATATGGAATTTAGAAAGATGGTAATGATAATCCTGTATGTGAGACAGCAAAACAGATACAGATGTATAGAACAGTCTTTTGGACTCTGTGGGAGAGGGAGAGGGTGGGATGATTTGGGGGAATGGCACTGAAACATGTATAATATCATAAAAGAAACGAATCGCCAGTCCAGGTTCAATATAGGATGCTTGGGGCTGGTGCAATGGGATGACCCAGAGGGATGGTATGGGGAGGGAGATGGGAGGCGGTTTCAGGATGGGGGACATGTGTATGCCTGTGGTGGATTCATGTTGAGATGTGGCAGAACCAATACAATATTGTAAAGTAATTAACTTCCAATTAAAATAAATACATTTAATTTTTTAAAAAGAAATAAATATTTAATATTTTAAATAATTAGGATGTGCTGTGTTCTTTGACATATTTATTGAACTGAAAGTTCTTTTAAATGATTTTTTTCTTCCTTTTGTTTTCTTCTGGTTTAACCCTACCCCAAAAAATCAGATGAAAAAAATGGAGGGTTTTTTTCCTAATAAATGAACAACAATAAACATTACTATAGTGTAATTTAAATAGCTCTTCAATATTAATTAGTATTGTGTTCATGTACCTTAAGCTTTAAAAGACTAATTAATGATACTGAGCAGAATTAGTTGGCTGATAATAAAAAAAAAACCCCTATTTTTAACAAAAAAGAATGCATGAAAACTTTGGTGGATGGAGTTAAATAGATTCAAATTACAATTCTGTATCTACTCATCTATCTGAAATCCATTTTTGAAATATGTATTTTTCACTTAATATATCCAGCAAATTGGGTCACTAGAATAATTATAGAGACACAAAGCCTCTGTCTATAACTTAATTACATTCTAGTGAAGATGATATTTATTAACCAAATATTAATATGAACAGTTGGATTTAAAACTTGTCTTAAACACCATGTAGGAAAAGAGCAAGGGCTTCTGAGGTAGCTCAGTGGTAAAGAATCTGCCTACCAATGCATGAGGCGCTGGATCAATTCCTGGGTTGGGAAGATCCCCTGGAGCAGAAAATGGCAATCCAGTAACTAAAGAGCCTCTTGATGAAAGTGAAAGAGGGGAGTGAAAAAGTTGGCTTAAAGCTGCACTGGGATGACCCAGAGAGATGGTATGGGGAGGGTTGTGGGAGGGGGGTTCAGGATTGGGAACACATGTACACCCATGGCGGATTCATGTTGATGTATGGCAAAACCAATAGAGTATTGTAAAGGAAAATAAAGTGGAAAAAAAAAAAAAAAAAGGCAAGAAAACCCTTAATGCTAGGAAAGATTGAGGGCAGGAGGAGAAGGGGACGACAGAGGATGAGATGGGCGGATGGCATCACTGACTCAATGGACATGGGTTTGGGTGGACTCTGGGAGTTGGTGATGGACAGGGAGGCCTGGTGTGCTGCGGTTCATGGGGTCGCAAAGAGTTGGACACGACTGAGCGACTGAACTGACTGACTGACTGAATCTTGCTTGACAAATCTCAAGGAAAGAGGAGCCTGGTGAGCTATGGTCCACGTGGTTACAGCAAGTCAGACACGACTGAGTGAGTGACAGCATGCATAGTGGAAGGGAATAACATTTCCTGGATGCAAATATCAGAGGGACTTGACTTAGTCAAGGAAATTAGGTAAAGTTCCACTCAGGAAATTATATTCAAGCCATGAAATAAAAGAGGAGGAAGCCAAAATAGAAAATAATAGAATATTTTAGAAGATGGAAAAATATGTAGTATTGTGGAAATTAAAGTGACACCTTATAGACGGAGTATGAGAAGTGAAGACAGAAGTGAAAGAAGTTCCTCTTTCTTAGTGTTCAAGCAAAAGGTTGAGGTTTGATGGGTACAACTGACTTGCCAGGGGGATATCTTGTGTCTTGATCAACTAAATGGAGTCAGTAGAGTCTTATAGACTGATAAAGGGGATTCAAAGATAAAACTGAGCCTGGGGCCTGGTGGTTGAGAAATAATCCTGAGCAACAACAATAACAAAATATTAATCAGATCATATTTTACTATTCTCAGGAAAAAAAATTTCAACATGACTTAGTCAAGGAAGCAGGCAAGGTAGATAGAGTATGAGAAGTGAGGAGAATAAGTAGAATATAAGCTGTGTCATGTATATTCTTATAAAGTCAAGTTGAGAAAATTTTTTCTGAGAACAGTGAAATATGATCTGATATTCATTTTTGTTGTTGTTGTTTCTAAGGGTTATTTCTCAACCACATGGCATAGGCCTAGTTTTTAATCTATGAATCTCCCTTATCAGTCCACAAGATTCTATTGACTCCATTTGCTTGACCTAGACACGAGGTATCCCCTGGCAAGTCAGTCATACCCATCAAAGCTCAACCTTTTGATTGCACCCTAAGAGGAATTTTTTCACTTCTTCTGATTTGAACACAGAGAAATATCAACTTGAGCCATCATAGCCATCTACTGTCTAACTGTGCGAATGAAGCCTACAGGAAAAGAAGAAAAGAATAAAAGGTTGGAGAATAGCTAGGTCCTGATGGCACTGTGTCTCTATTCAAGCTGCAGTTTGAATTTTTTAATTAGTCAAAATTCTGTTTTAATTGGGGCTATTTTCATTCATTTTTTATTCATCTGTAGAGCAATCTGATGTTAAAATGTAACATTCAATCACAAGAGAAGTTTAAAGAGATTTTATTTTTAATTTTCATTTTTAATTAAAAACTATATAATTTCAATATAAAACAACACATAGAAATGTTTTTGACAATGGTACAGATAAAATATGTTGTGCAAATAAACAAATAAGGAGATGGTGGTAGAGGGAAAAGAATATCAATAACTTTAGGAAGCAATATAGGATATTGAAATAGGACTAAATGAAAATGAATAGCTCCTAGGTTTCAGACCTATGCATGGATAGTCATCATTTAAAAATGTGGAACAACAGACAAATTATATGAGATAGAGTTTGAACTGAGTTTTACATGTGTTAAATATAAGAGGAGCTACTGGGAAAACCTGATATTTATATACATATATAGATTTAGAAAACACTGGAATATAAAAGAAACAAAGTGAGAGGGATACCAAAAGAAATCCAGACAATGATTTCAAACTTAAGAAGGCACTCTCCAAGATAAATAATCTCCATATAAAAGAAAAATACTTAGAAATATGTAATAGATTACTAAGTTTTTGGTTAAGGAAGAATGAACTTTATTATATAATATGAACATTCCAGGAAAAACAAAAGGGTTTACTTACTCTTGATTTGATATCATTTTGGTCACCTGACAAAAGTCAGATTGATCCACTCCCTCAAAATTTGGTTCAAGGTTGAGACTGAAGATGGTGCACAAAAAGTGTATGAAAGGTTTATTTACTCACATTATGAGGCTTTCTGTGAGAGCAGAGCAAGCTTTTTAAGAAGAGCTGCAAAGAGCTTGTGGGACCCAGGAAAGGAAAGTGAGTTGGATTTTTATGGTATACAATGAGTGGGGCATAGTGAAGGTTCCTGCAGGAACCTAGATTCACAAGATTTAAACTTGCTGTCAGATTAAAAGGAGAGTGAACTTGTACTCTCTTATCAGCTTGCTCAGAAGTAGAGAATAAGGAAGAGTAAATGTGGTACCTCAAAAGCTGTCAGCAGCCAGACAACAAAATATGAATAACATTTTTCATTATGACTATCAAATTCAAAGACCGCATTATTTTCTACAATACCTTGAGACCTCTACTTAAAGGAGGGAAAGATGAACACTTCACATGATACTAGGTTCTAAAGTGGTATTATTAATTCAGTTTAAAAATCAATTTCAGAAGAACTGTTTAAAAATTCTAAAAAGAAGCCTTGTTAGTAACTTTCAAGGCACTGTTTTCACAAATGGGATATAAGGGTTTAAAGACAGAAAGCTTGTATCTTCTGAAAATTTATATGCTGATATAAAATTTATATCTTTAATTAATCCACAGTGTGATGGAATTTGGAGGTAAATCTCTTCAAAGGTATATATAGCATGAGGATGGAGCCCAAGAAAATGATTAGCGCCCTTATAGAAAGAGACAGGAGAAAGATTAAAATCATACCAAGTAGATACGTTTACCAAAATGGAATGATTCTAGAAATCAAGAAATTTTTTTAAAATGGGAAAACTCAAAACAAGTGAAAATGAAACAATACACTGTTACACAAGGACTAGCTGAAATTAAAAAATAATAATAATGAGAAAAAAGAAAACACAGCATACAAAACTTATGGAATATGGCCAAGGCAGCACTAAGAGAGAAGTTCGTAACAATACATATTTACATTGAAAAAAAAGATCTCATGTTAATAATTTAACTGCATGCATCAAGAAGTAGAAAAAGAAAAAGTCAAGCCCAAACTAGCAGAAGGAAGAAATAACAAAGGGGTATAAATAAATGAAAGATTGACTGAAAAAATAACAGAAAATTACTTTTAAAAACTAGGTTTTCTTTTTTGAAAAGATAAACAAAGTCAATAAACTCTTAACAAGACTACATAAGAAAAAAAGAGTCAAAAAATAAACTCATAAATAAGAGAGGAGGCAGTACAACAATTTTCTCAGAAATCAAAAGAATGAGAGATTATTATAAATAATTATACACTAATAACTGGAATGCTTTTAGAAATGAAGAACAGTAAAAATTAAAAAAAGGGGAGGGAACTCAAAGCAAGTAAAAATAAAATAATACACAAAGGGTATGGCAATCCACTCCAGTATTCTTGCCTGGAGAATTCCATGGAGAGAGAAGCATGGTGGGCTACAGTTCATGGGTTCACAAAGAGTTGGACATGACTGAGTGACTAACACTACCACCACCACACAACTTAGATGAAAGAAAAAAATTATGAGAAAAAAGAAAACATAATATATAAAATTTATGGCATATGGCAAAGCATCAATAACAGAGAAGTTCATAACAATAAATGTCTACCAGAATCCCTTAGAAGAAATGGAGTAGCCATCATAGTCAACAAAGACTGTGAAATGCAGTACTTGGATGCAGTCTCAAAAATGACAGAATGATCTCTGTTCATTTCCAAAGCAAACCATTCAATATCACAGTATTGCAAGTCTATGCTCTGACCAGTAATGCTGAAGAAGTTGAAGCTGAATGGCTCTATGAAGACCTACAAGACCTTCTAGAAGTAAAACCCAAAAAAGAAATCCTTTTCATTATAGGGGACTGGAATGCAAAAGTAGGGAGTCAAGAAATACATGGAGTAACAGGAAAATTTAGCCTTGGAATACAAAATGAAGCAGCAGTTTTGCCCTTATTGAAACCAGGACTTTTTCTGCATACCTTTCCCATAAACAAGGGTCTTATGTTGTGTACATTATCTTCTGGCCTTGGAGGCCTGTTGACATTTTATGACCATTTTTTGATAAAGGTTGATCAACCAGAAAACTTGTTTTCCCTTGAAGTGTTTTTTCTTTATACCTCTAATCTGTGTCAGCCTCAGAAAGTATTAAACAGAGTTACATTCTCATGTAGCAAAGGTGCAGTGGGTTACAAAAAAGAAATTATTAGCTCAAAGGTCTGATGTGGTTAATACCAAGGTTACTACTTGTTTTTCTTACATTCCAATTATATTAACTAATGCACTACCAGGCACACAATGGATAAGGGATATGGGAAATTGGCAGCAAGCAATGGCTCAACAATGAAACACTTCACCAGCATTATTTTAATAAAACTTTTTCACCCCTCAAAGGGCTCTATATTTTTAGAATGCTTAGGCTTCCTGTGTCATGGTTTGTGACCAATCATATGCGTGGTTGTAAGAGTCTGGATAAGCCTGCCAAGCAAGCTAGAATGCTAAAAGGGGGGGTTGAATTGAAATGCTCCTTTCATGCCCAGGAAACTTATCAACTAGAGCCCTAAGTTGATTTTCTCCAGAGAAAGATGGTCGGGGATAGCCCCCCGTTAATGTCAGAAGAGTTGGTGAAAGGCATAATATAGTAAACAATAGACAGACAGATTTTGGTTTGGGGTAGATGCTCGAGCAGTTTCAGGGAGTCCCTCGAGTCCTGATCCGCCTTGCCTGTCAGGTCTCCTCCACATGACCTTATCATGGGTGGGATCTCCCATGCTGGCTCCCGGCAGTATATTGTCACCCTGCTTTATGTCACTTATCTGCAGAGTACATAATGAGAAATTCTGTATGAAGCACAAGCTGGAACCAAGATTGCCAGGAGAAATATCAATAACCTCAGATATGCAGATACCATCACCCTTAAGGCAGAAAGTGAAGAAGAACTAAAGACTCTCTTGACAAATGTGAAAGAGGAGCGTGAAAAGTTGGCTTAAAACTCAACATTCAGAAAACTATTGTCATGGCATCTGGTCCAATCACTTTATGGCAACTATATGGGGAACCAATGGAAACAGTGACAGATTTTATTTTGGGGGGCTCCAAAACCACTGTAGATTGTGACTAAAGCCATGAAATTAAAAGACCCTTGTTTGTTGGAAGAAAAGTTATGCCCTACCTAGACAGCATATTAAAAAGCAGAGACATCACTTTGCCAACAAAGATCCGTGTCATCAAAGCTATGCTTTTTACAGTAGTCATGTATGGATGTGAGAGTTGGAATATAAAGAAAGCTGAACACTGAAGAATTGATGCTTCTGAACTGTGGTATTGGAGAAGACTCTTGAGAGTCTCTTTAACAGCCAGGAGATCCAACCAGTCCATCCTAAAGAAATCAGTCCTGAATACTCATTGGAAAGACTGATGCTGAAGCTGAAACTCCAATATTTTAGCCACCTGACTCATTTCAAAACACCCTGCTTCTGCCACTGACTGAAGTCAGGAGGAGAAGGGGACGGCAGTGGATGAGATGGTTGGATGGCATCACTGACTCAAGGGACATGAGTTTTAGTAAGCTCCAGGAGTTTGTGATGGACAGCGGAGCCTGGTGTACTGTTGTCCATTGGGTCACAAAGAGTTGGACATGACTGAGCAACTGAACTGAATTGAATAAACTGGGTAACCTAAAGGAAATGGAGAAACTTCTAGAAACATACAACCTACAGAAATTGAATCAAGATGAATCAGAAAAGTTTAAACAGACCAGTAACAAATACGGAGCTTTAATTATCAGTAGTCAAAAACTTCCCATCATAGAAAAGCCCATGACCAAAAGGTTTCGTGGATGATTCCTATCATATTTTCAAAGTAGAATTAATACCAATCTTTTAAAAATTCTTCCCAAAAAAACAGCAGAAGGATCAAAAAAAACTTTCATAAGTCCAGCATTATCCTGGTACCAAGTCAAAGACACCACAAGAAAATCACAGATCATTATTCATGATGAATACAAATGTAAAAATTCCCAACAAAATACTAGCACCCAAATTCAACAGCACATCAAATGGATTATATATTACAACCAAGTGTAATTATCCTTGGTATACAAGACTAATTCAATATAAGGAAATGAATGTAATATACCACATTAACAGAAAAAAATAAAATTACATGAATATCTCAAAAGATACAGAAAAAGTTTGAGACTAAATTCATACCCATTGACAAACCAAACTGTCATCAAACTAAGAATAGAAAGAAATTACCTCAGCCTAATAAAGACCATATATGAAAGCCTACAGCTAACACTACATGCAGCAATGAAAAACTGAAGATTTCCTTTACAACTAGGAACAAGGAAAGGATGCCAATTCTCACCACTTTTATTCAGCATAATAAAGGAAGTTATAGTCAGTACAATAAGGTAAGAGAAGTAAGTGAAAAAGTACTCAAATTGGAAAGGAAGGACTAGAATAGTCTTGTTTACAAAAGTGTTATATATAGAAAATCCTAAAGGATCCATTAAAAATCCTTAGGTCTAATAAATTCTATGGAGTTGTAGGATACACAATCAACATACAAAATTGATTGTGTTTAAATACACTAACAACTAACTATTGTAAAAGAAATTAGGACAATAATGCAACTTAAAATATTATCAAAAATAATAAAATACTTAGGAGTAAACTTAACCAAGAAGGTGAAAGACTTTATAATGAAAACCTTAAACTTTAATGCAGAAAATTAACCAAGGTATAAAAGCACAGACAGACATCCAATGTTCAGGGATTGGAAGACTTAATAGTGCTAACATATTCATACTACCGTAAAATAATCTACAGATTCAATGAGATCTTTGTTGAAATAGAAATGGAATTTTTTAATAGAAAGAGGAAAAATTCTAAAATTCACGAGCCACAAAAGACCCTGAAGAGTCAATATTGCACAAGAAGAAAGCCAAAGGCATCACATGTCTGATTTCAAAATACATTACAATGTTAACAATAATCAACACTGACATATAAACAGTGGAACAAAACAGAAAGTCCAGAACATACGAAACAAAAAGTCCAGAACATACAATAAAGACTGGAGTGTCTCTCCACATATAGTGTTGGAAAACTATCTATAGAACTGCAGAAGAATACAATGAAATGCTCTTTTGCACCATATACAAAGATTTAAGTCAAAATGGATTAAAGACTTAAATGAAAGACCTAGAACTATAAAACTGCTAGAAGAAAACAGGAGAAAATTTTCTTAATGTTGACCTTGGCAGCATATTTTTTTAATCTGACACTAAAAGCACGGACAAGGAAAGCAAAAATAAACGGATTTCATCAAATTTAAAGTTTCTATACAACAAAGGAAACAACCAACAGATTAAAAAGACAACCTATGAAGTGGGACATTATAGTGCAAACCAAAAATTTGATAAGGGATTAACATTCAAAATACATAAAGAACTCATACAACTAAGCTTAAACACACACACACACAACACGCACACACACACACACACACACACATACACTGTCAAAAATGGGTAAGGGACCTGTATCAACATTTCATGTACATTAAAAGGTGTTCAAAATCATTAATTTGAAGAAATGCAAATCAAAACCTCAATGAGACATCATTTAACACCTCTTAGAATGACTTATTGGAGAAGGAAATGGCAACCCACTCCAGTGTTCTTGCCTGGAGAATCCCAGGGACGGGGGAGCCTGGTGGGCTGCCATCTATGGAGTCGCACAAAGTTGGACACGACTGAAGCGACTTAACAGCAGCAGAATGACTTATAAAAAAGACAAAAGATAGCAAGTGTTGCCAAAGATGTGGAGAAAAAGGAACCCTTGTATACTATTGGTTCAAATGTATTTTAAATAAGCAAACTTTCATTTTTTTATAATAAAAAGTATTGAGTCTACCTAAAAGGCATTTTTTATGCAAAAATTTTCTTTTCTGAAGAGAAGAAACATTCACTGGGAATGTGCTGAAAGAGGTTCAAAAAAATTAGTTCATTATGTAAAATATTCCTTTGTTGAATATGCACTTTGGATATATCCTCTTGGCCTTAAAGTTTGATTTGAAGAGATATCAGAACTTGTGCTCTTTGAAATGCTTGCCCATATGCAATGTTTACTTCCTAAGAAGATCTCTTTTCTCAATATTTATTCATAACTTATTTATAGCCCTTATAATCCAGTCAATATTAATTCCTGGCATTTTGCCAGGAAAGGGTCTATCCTGAATTTCTATTTTTCTTATAGAATTTTCAGATGTTCAGGCATGGCCTGTCAAGGGAAATCATTGCAAACATTCTCTCCTCCATTGGCTTTTGGCAAGGTTTTCTGCCTTACAGTATCAGGCACGTGGTATTATTTTCAATGAAATTAAATACAGAAAAATGTATCCAGAGCCCCATGAATTGACAGTCTGTCACTGGAGTATTAAATTGCCCACAGTATATACCATAGAAAATCATTCTAAATTATTTATTGCAAACTTAAGGGAAAAAAATAAGTGAAACCCTTTTATTAACATTTTTTAAACTGCCAGCAGAAAACAAGACCTTTAAAAATAAAACAGAAAACTGTCAACAACACTTAACCTTCAGGCGTGACAAAAAGTAATCATTTTCTATTTTGTTGATGTTGTTTATATATATATATATATACATATATATATATATATATATATATATTTACTTGACAATATTGTATTGATTTTGCCATACACCAACATGAATCCACCACTGGTATACACATATTCCCCATCCTGAACCACCCGCCCTCCTCCCTCCTCATACCATCCCTCTGGGTCATCCCAGTGCACCAGCCCCAAGGATCCTGTATCCTGCATCGAACCTAGACTGGTGATTCATTTCTTATATGATATTATACATATTTCAATGCCATTCTCCCAAATCATCCCACCCTCGCCCTCTCCCACAGAGTCCAAAAGACTTCTATACATCTGTGTCTCTTTTGCTGTCTCTCATACAGGGTTATTGTTACCATCTTTCTAAATTCCATATATATGCGTTAGTATACTGTAATGGTGTTTTTCTTTCTGGCTTACTTCACTCTGTATAATAGGCTCCAGTTTCATCCACTTCATTAAAACTGATTCAAATGTATTCTTTTTAATGGCTGAGTAATACTCCATTGTGTTTATGTACTACAGCTTTCATATCCATTCGTCTGCTGATAGACATCTAGGTTGCTTCCAGGTCCTGGCTATTACAAATAGTGCATTTTCTAGTCACTGATCACATTCTATGTTAAATAAATAAGCCAATTGAGTATGTATTTTGTGGTAAGAGAGGATTTCACTTTATTTTTTATATTTATTTTTTTTCTCAATGGATTTGCTCTTTATTGCCAGTCATGCAGTTTATTTTTATTGTCAAATGTTTTTTTAAGTAAATCTTGTGCACAGGACACAAAACTATCTACACAGGATTAACTGACACAAAATATAAGGTTAAATCTTTGAAGACAAAACAATATTTCTCCCAATATCTACTCTAGGAGATTTTAAAAATCTATATCTTATTACATGAACTTTGATTTGCATAGCTTTGGATTTAAAACAGTTATTCCATTTTAAATCATGGGACCTTAAGACATATAATCAATCATTTTAAACTTCACCTCCATTATACATTAATATGGATAGCAGCATTTATCTTTTAGGGATGTTTCATGGGTTAAGTAAAAATACATGTTATATTACTTATAATGTAAATTAACATATTAACATATGCAGCCAAATGATTATAATAATGTTACCACTAAAGCTAATTAGATTTGAAAATAAGCTATGTTTGTTTCAATATTTATCCTAAATATGAGAGCTAAGTTGTTAGAATACACACACACATATACACACATACACATACATATATACACATACACATACATATATACATATATTTTTGCCTAGAAAATTCCATGTACAAAGGAACCTGGTGGGCTACAGTCTACGAGGTAGCAAAGATTTGGACACAACTGAGCATGCACACCTGTATTACAGTTTCATCTTTTCTGTCTTTTGAGGATCAGTTCAGTTCAGTTCAGTCACTCAGTCGTGTCCAACTTTTTGCGACCCCATGAATTGCAGCATGGCAGGCCTCCCTGTCTATTATCAACTCCAGGAGTTCACTCAAACTCATGCCATCGAGTTGGTGGTGCCACCCAGCCATCTCATCCTCTGTCGTCCCTTTTTCCTCCTACCCCCAATCCCCAATTCCTCCCAGCATCAGGGTGTTTTCCAATGAGTCAGCTCTTCGCATGAGGTGGACAAAGTATTGGAGTTTCAGCTTTAGCATCAGTCCTTCCAAAGAACAGCCAGGACTGATCTCCTTTAGAATGAACTGGTTGGATCTCCAGGATACTGTTGGTAAATTACTAAGTGAAAATTCTTCTTTTTCTACTTCCTCTATAAAGACTACAATAATCACTTTACCAAACTTCATTGTAAACAAAAGTGAATTTTTAACAGTTATATCAATGAGCTGTCAAGTGTAAATATGCTGTGGAATGTTTGGGAAATATTTGCTTTCCTCTTTCTGGGAAATTCCCTACTTCAGTTCAGCTCAGTTCAGTTCAGATGCTCAGTCATATATGATTCTTTGCAACTTCATGGACTGCAGTACGCCAGGATTCCCTGTCCATCACCAACTTCTGGAGGTTACTCAAACTCACGTCCATTGAGTCAGTGATGCCATCCAACCATCTCATCCTCTGTCATCCACTTCTTCTGCCTTCAATCTTTCCCAGCATCAAGGTCTTTCCAAATGTCAGTTCTTCCCCATCAGGTCACCAAAGTATTGGAGTTTCAGCTTCAGCATCAGTCCTTCCAGTGAATATTCAGGACTGATTCCTTTAGGATGGACTGGTTGGATCTCCTTGCAGTCCAAGGGACTCTCAAGAGTCTCCTCCACCACCACAGTTAAAAGCATAAATTCTTTGGCACTCAGTTTTCTTTATAGTCCAACTCTCACATCCATATATGACTACTGGAAAAACAATAGCCTTGATAAGATGGACCTTTGTTGGCAAAGTAATGTCTCTGCCTTTTAATATGCTGTCTAGGTTGGTCATAACTTTTTCCCAAGGAGCAAACTTCTTTTAATTTCATGGCTACAGTCACCATCTACAGTGATTTTGAACCCCCAAAAAATAAATAAATAAAGTCTGTCACTATTTTGACTATTTCCCCTTCAATTTGCTATGAAGTGATGGGACAAGATGCCATGATCTTAGTTTTCTGAATGCTGAGTTTTAAGCCAGCTTTTTCACTCTCCTCTTTCACTTTCATCAAGAGGCTTTTTAGGCTTTCTTCACTTTCTGCCATAAGTGTGGTGTCATCTGCATACCTGAGGTTATTGACATTTCTCCTGGCAATCTTGATTAGTTTATGCGTCATCAGTCCAGAATTTCTCATGATGTACTCTGCATATAAGTTAAATAAGCAGGGTGACAATACACAGTCTTGACGTACTTGTTTCCCTATTTTGAACCAGTCTGTTTTTCCATGTCCAGTTCTAAATATTGCTTCCTGAACTGCATACAGATTTCTCAGGAGGCAGGTCAGGTGGTCTGATATTCCCAAATATTTAAGAATTTTCCACAGTATATTGTGATGCACACAATCAAAGGTTTTGGCATAGTGAATAAAGCAGAAGTAGATTTTAAGAGGAAACCTCTTGCTTTTCCTATGATTCAGCGGATGTTGGCAATTTGATCTCTGGTTCCTCTTCCTTTTCTAAACCCAGCTTGAACGTCTGAAAGTTCACAGTTCACATACTATTGAAACCCGGCTTGGAGAATTTTGAGCATTACTTTACTAACATGTGAGATGAATGCAAATGTATGGTAGTTTGAGCATTCTTTGGTGTTGTCTTTCTTTGGTATTCAAATGAAAAGTGACCTTTTCCAGTCCTGTGGCCACTGATGAGTTTTGAAACTTGCTGGCATATTTAGTGCAGCATTTTCACAGTATCATCTTAGGATTTGAACTAGCTAAACTGGAATTCCATCACTTCCACTAGCTTTGTGCATTGTGATGCTTCCTAAGGCCTACTTGATTTGCATTCCAGGATGTCTGGCTGTAAGTGAGTGATTACACTATCATAATTATCTGGATCACAAAGAACTTTTCTGTATACTTCTTCTATATATTCTTGCCACCTCTTCTTACTATCTTCTGCATCTGTTAGGTCCATACCATTTCTGTCCTTTCTTGTGCCCATCTTTGCATGAAATATTTCCTAGGTATCTCTAACTTTCTTGAACAGATCTCTAGTCTTTCTCATTCTATTGTTTTCCTCTATTTTTTTGCATTGATTACTGAGGAAGGCTTTCTCAGCTCTCCTTGCCATTCTTTGGAACTCTGCATTCAAATGGGTATATCTTTCCTTTTTTACTTTGCCTTTCACTTCTCTTCTTTTTCATAGCTATTTTTAAGGGTTAGTCAGACAACCATTTTGCCTTTTGCATTTCTTTTTCTTGGGGATAGTCTTGATCACTGCCTCCTGAACAATCTCACAAACTTCCATCCATAGTTCTTCAGGCACTCTATTTTCAGATATAATCCCTAGAATCTGTTTGTCACTTCCACTGTATAATCGTATGGGACCAGTAATGGTGAAAAAACTGAATTTGAGCAGTTCTGTGAAGACCTACAAGACCTTCTACTACTAACAACCAAAAAAAAAGATGTCCTTTTCATTATAGGGGACTAGAATGCAAAAGTAGGAAGTCAAGAAATATCTGGAGTAATGGGCAAATTTGGCCTTGGAGTACAGAATGTAGCAGGGCAAATTCTAATAGCACCTTGCCAAGAGAATGCACTGGTCATAGCAAACAGCCTCTTACAACAACACAAGAGAAGACTGTACTCATGGACATCATGAGATGGTCAATACCGAAATCAGGTTGATCATATTCTTTGTAGCCAAATGTGAAGATGCACTCTCAGTTCAGTTCAGTCCCTCAGTCATGTCTGACTCTTCACAATACCATGGACCACAGTACCAGGCCCCCATGTCCACCATCAATTCCCAGAGTCTACTCAAACTCATCTTTATGGAGTCAGTGATGCCATCCAACCATCTCATCCTCTGTTGTCCCCTTCTCCTCCTGCCCTCAATCTTTCCCAGCATCAATGTCTTTGCAAATGAGTCAGCTCTTCGCATCAGGTGGCCAAAGTATTAGAGTTGCAGCTTCTATATCAGTCCTTCCAATGGACACCTAGGACTGATCTCCTTTGAGACAGACTGGATCTCCTTGCAGTCCAAGGGACTCTCAAGAGTCTTCTTCAATACCACGGTTCAAAAGCATCAGTTCTTTGCACTCAGCTTTCTTTATAGTTCAACTCTCATATTCATACATGACTACTGGAAAAACCACAGCCTTGACAAGACAGACCTTTGTTGGCAAAGTAATGTCTCTGTATGCTTTCTAGGTTTGTCATAATTTTCCTTCTAAGGAGTAAGTGTCTTTAAATTTCATGGCTGCAATCACCATCTGCAGTGACTTTGGAGGCCCCCAAAATAGTCTGCCACTATTTCCTCTTTTTCCCCATCTATTTGGTATGTAGTGGTGGGACCGGATGCCATGACTTTGTTTTCTGAATGTTGAGCTTTAAGCCAACTTTTTCACTTTCCTCTTTCACTTTCATCAAGAGGCTCTTTAGTTCTTCTTCATTTTCTGCCATAAGAGTGGTGTCATCTGCATATCTGAGGTTATTGATATTTCTCCTGGCAATCTTCATTCCAGCTTGTGCTTCATCGATTCCAGTATTTCTTACGATGTACTTTGCATATAAGTTAAATAAGCAGGGTGATAATATCCAGCCTTGACATACTCCTTTTCCTATTTGGAACCAGTCTGTTGTTCCGTTTCCAGTTTTAACTGTTACTTCCTGACTTGCATACTGATTTCTCAAGAGGCAGGACAAGTAGTCTGGTATTCCCATCTTTTTCAGAATTTTCCACAGTTTACTGTGATCCACACAGTCCAAAGCATTGGCATAGTGAGTAAAGCAAAAATAGATGCTTTTCTGGAACTCTCTTGCTTTTTTGATAATCTAGCAGATGTTGGCAATTTGATCTCTGGTTCCTCTGCCTTTTCTAAAGCCAGTTTGAACACCTGGAATTTCACAGTTCATGTATTGCTGAAACCTGGCTTGGAGAATTTTGAGCATTACTTTACTAGTATATGAAATGAGTGCAATTGTACAGTAGTTTGAGCATTCTTTGGCATTGCCTTTCTTTGGGACTAGAATGAAAACTGACCTTTTCCAGTCCTGAGGCCACTGCTGAGTTTTCCAAATTTGCTGGCATATTGAGTGCAGCACTTTCACAGCAGCATCTGTTAGGATTTGAAATAGCTCTACTGGAATTCCCTCACCTCCATTAGTTCTGTTCATAATGATGCTTTCTAAGGCCCACTTGACTTCACATTCCAGGATGTCTGGCTCTAGGTGAGTGATCACACCATCGTGATTATCTGTGTCATGAAGAGCATTTTTGTATAGTTTTTCTGTGTAATCTTGCCACTTCTTAATTTAGGTCCATATAATTTTTGTCTTTTATTGAGCCCAACTTTGCATGAAACATTCCCTTGATATCTCTAATTTTCTTGAGGAGATCTCTAGTCTTTCCCATTCTATTGTTTTCCTCTTTTCTTCACACTGATCACTGAGGAAGTCTTTCTTATCTCTCTTTATACAGTCAGCAAAAATAAGACCAGGAGCTAACTGTGGCTTAGATCATGAACTCCTTATTGCTAAATTCTAACTTAAATTGAAGAGAGTAGGGAAAAACCACTAGACAATTCAGGTATGACCTAAATCAAATCCCCTAATTACTGCCTTAAATATGTATAACTGGTCTTGTGCCAATGAAAAATCATACCAAAGGAGCTTTTAGTACCATTTTCATTGTGATCTGTGAACCTCTAATCTGTTAAACAAGTTTATTTTTTCTGCCATTTGCTTCTGAATGAATTACTAGTTGATAAATTTTATAAGGCTTATGTCACCATTCAATGATCCATAGATTCATAGATTTTAAATCCATATGGGAAGTGAAAGTGCTCCAAGTAAAAATATTTCATATCTTTGTCATACTATATTGCAGAAATAATAAAAGTCAATGTAGTTAGTTAAGTGTAATCATCTCATTACAATTAAACTAACATAATTTTCTAACATAGTGTTAGATTTTTGAAATTGTGTCTTTGATTTATGAAGTATTAATCAGATTTCCTTTCTTATACTTTATACTAAAGTGCTTAATTTTCATATTGATGAGATAGCTATTCTATGTAGACAATTTGGAAATAATTCTCTTGCTTAAAATATTTTGTTCAAAACAAAAATAGCAAGTTGGAACATTTTCTATATTGTTTCTTTAGTATTTTTTGTTGTTGTTATTTTCAGTTTCTCAGTCATGTTCTACTCTTCATGGTCCCATGGACTGTAGACCTTCAGGTTCCATTGTCCATGGAATTTTTGAGGCAATAATAGAATACTGGAGTGATTGCCATTTCCTTCTATAGGGGATCTTCTCAAACCAGGGATCACACCCATGTCTCTTGTGTTTCCTGCATTGGTAGGTAGACTCCTTACCACTAGCACCACCTGGGAAAGTCTCATTTAATTTCAGACATGACAATGAGACACAGTAGTAATACAAATTTATTATATTAATGGGCAGAGAGGAAGTAATCAATATCTAGAAACTAAAAATAAGATTACAACATAACAACAATAGTACTAAAATATGATGTGTAATAGATGAGATAAACATCTACAAAAGTAATTCTGTTTTATTAATAGTTTGTAATACATGAAAGAGGAGTTGAGAATATGCAGGTTCACTCAAAATTATATGTAGAATTTTAGTTAATGTAATTAAATCAACAATGTAGTTGAAGTCAGAGGGAGTATGACTGAAGATGTTTAATAAACATTTTATTTTATTTTATTTTTTTTAAATTTTTCATTTTTTTTTCATTTTTTATTTTTTTTAAATTTTAAAATCTTTAATTCTTACATGCGTTCCCAAACATGAACCCCCCTCCCACCTCTCTCCCCACAACATCTCTCTGGGTCATCCCCATGCACCAGCCCCAAGCAAGCTGCACCCTACGTCAAAATTATTTTTGAATAATTTTATATTTATAGAAAAACACAAAAATAGTACAGAAAATTGCTATATATCTTATACTATTTCCTCTGTTACTAAAATCTTACGCTATTATTATAAATTTTTATAAGGAATGAACAGATATTGATATATTATTGTTAACTAAAATTCAAACATTTTTCATAAAGTTACTCACCCCCTTCCATAATTCACTTTTTAAAAATTCGCTATGTACAGCCTATGTAGAGAGGTATGTGCTTCACCTTCTTGAGGGCTATTTATACAAATTATTTGGAATTCTTCTGCTTGGGAGGTTTCCCTATTCTCCTGCATTTACTTATTTATTCAGTCATTTATTTTTATCTATGTAAATTAATGGCTATTTAATTTATATTTATATAATTATTTCAAAGAATTGGCTTATATGATCATAAGATCTGTATGCAAATCTGAAATTCATGGGGCAAGCCAGCTGACTGGAAATTCTAGGGATGACATTTACTTAGAGTTAACAGATTGTACATGTTAATCACATTTACAAAATATCTTCACAATACCTAGGTTTAGTGGCTGACTGAATAACTGAGAACAAGAGTTTAGTTGGCAGCATGTCAGTCTCATAATCTGAACATCCTGAGTTCAAACCTCAGAGAGGGCAGGCACTAGTTTAGGGCTTTCCAGGTAGCTCTGTGGTAAAGAATTTGCCTGACAATGCAAGAAAAGCAAGAGATGTGTGTTTGATCCCTGGGTGGGAGAGATCCCGTGGAGCAGGAATGGCAACCCACTCCACTATTCTAGGCTGGAAAATTCCATAGACAGTGGAGTCTGGAGGGCTACAGTCCCTGGGAATAGTCTGACAGGGCTGAGCACCTGAGAACACAATGAGCACACACACACACACACACACACACACACACACACACAGAGTTTAGGTACATGGACCATTAAATCGACCCATCACAGATATCTTGCAGTTATGTGTGTGTGTGCTCAGTTGCTTAGCTGTGTCTGACTCTCTGTGATCCTCTAGTCTCCTCTGCCCATGCAATTTTCCAGTCAAGAATAATGGAGCAGGTTGCCATTTCCCTCTCTAGGTTGCCATCTTTCCCTCCCAGTAATCGAGCCTGGGTCCCTTGAGTCTCCTGCATTGGCAGGCGGATTCTTTACCACTGAGCCACCTAGGAAGCTAATCTTGCAGTTATACTTAACTGTTCATAAGAAAAAAGAAACTAATCCTGATAGTAGAATTTATAGAAATTTGGGTATGCATGGAATCTGAAGTAATTCTCACAAAATGCTGGCTAGGAAAATGCAATTACTGTGTGCACTTTCAGTTCAGTTCAGTTCAGTTCAGTTGTTCAGTTGTGTCTAACTCATTGCGACCCCATGAATCACAGCATGCCAGGCCTCCCTGTCCATCACCAACTCCCGGAGTTCACTCAGACTCACATCCATCGAGTCAGTGATGCTATCCAGTCATCTCATCCTCTGTTGTCCCCTTCTCCTTCTGCCCCCAATCCCTCCCAGCATCAGAGTCTTTTCCAATGAGTCAACTCTTTACATGAGGTGGCCAAAGTACTGGAGTTTCAGCTTCAGCATCATTCCTTCCAAAGAAATCCCAGGGCTGATCTCCTTCAGAATGGACTGGTTGGATCTCCTTGCAGTCCAAGGGACTCTCAAGAGTCTTCTCCAACACCAACTCTCACATCCATACATGACAACAGGAAAAACCGTAGCCTTGACTAGACGGACCTTAGTCAGCAAAGTAATGTCTCTGCTTTTGAATGAAATTGATAGATGTTGACTAAATTTCTAAAAATAAGAGTAGCTGGTCAAGATTCAATACATGATGGAAACAAGATCTGTCCAATTCTAAACCTCTTTTTGTTAAAGACATTGCCATAATTCATCACACACAAATAATTTTGCCTGCTTATATATTTAGTTGAGACTTTCTCAACTGTATTTAGCTAATACTTATTGAGTACTGCTACATGCGAGCGCGGGCGGCTGCGACCCCACGCGCTAAGCGCAGCCGAGAGGAGTTACACTACGTCCGAGGTCAGGGGCAGCGGCCAGAAGGAGCTACCCCGCGTCCAAGGCCAGGGGCGGCCTGGAGAAGCCACTTCACACCCAAGGCCAGAGGCAGTGGCCCCGAGGAGCCACCCCGAGCCCAAGGCCAGGGGCGGCAGTCGGGAGGAGCAACCAGAGGAGCAGTGGTTGTGGGGGCGCAGGAGGGCCTAGAGAAGCTATCCCACACTGAAGGTCAGGAAGGGCATCGGTAAGGAGATACCCCTTGTCCAAGGTGAGGAGCAGCGGCTATGCTTTGCTGGGGCAGCCTCGAAGAGATACCCCAGGCCCAAGGTAAGAGAAACCCAAGTAAGATGGTAGGTGTTGCAAGAGGGCATCAGACAGCAGACACACTGAAACCATAAGCACAGAAAACTGGTCACTCTAATCACACTAGGACCACAGCCTTGTCTAATTCAATGAAACTAAGCCATGCCCGCGGGGCAACTCAAGACGGGCGGGTCATGGTGGAGAGATCTGACAGATTGTGATCCACTGGAGAAGGGAATGGCAAACCACTTCAGTATTCTTCCCTTGAGAACACCATGAACAGTATGAAAATGCAAAATGACAGGATACTGAAAGAGGAACTCCCTAGGTGAGTAGGTGCCCAATATGCTACTGGAGATCAGTGGAGAAATAACTCCAGAAAAAATGAAGGTATGGAGCCAAAGCAAAAACAATACACAGCTGTGGATGTGACTGGTGATAGAAGCAAGGTCTGATGCTGTAAAGAGCAATATTGTATAGGAATCTGGAATGTCAGGTCCATGAATCAAGGCAAATTGGAAGTGGTCAAACAAGAGATGGCAAGAGTGAACGTCGACATTCTAGGAATCAGCTAACTAAAATGGACTGGAATAGGTGAATTTAACTCAGATGACCATTACGTCTACTACTGCAGGCAGGAATCCCTCAGAAGAAATGGAGTAGCCATCACGGTCAACAAAAGAGTCCAAAATGCAGTACTTGGATGCAATCTCAAAAACGACAGAATGATCTCTGTTCATCTCCAAGGCAAACCATTCAATACACAGTTATCCAAGTCTATTCCCCAAACAGTAACGCTGAAGAAGCTGAAGTTGAATGGTTTTATGAAGACCTACAAGACCTTTTAGAACTAACACCCAAAAAAAGATGTCCTTTCCATTATAAGGGACTGGAATGGAAAAGTAGGAAGTCAAGAAACACCTGGAGTAACAGGCAAATTTGGCCTTGGAATGCAGAATGAAACAGTGCAAAGACTAATAAAGTTTTGCCAAGAAAATGCACTGGTCATAGCAAACACTGTCTTCCAACAACACAAGAGAAGACTCTACACATGGACATCACCAAATGGTCAACACCGAAATCAGATTGAGTATAGTCTTTTCAGCCAAAGATGGAGAAGCTCTATACAGTCAACAAAAACAAGACCAAGAGCTGACTGTGATTCAGATCATGAACTCCTTATTACCAAATTCAGACTCAAATTGAAGAAAGTAGGAAAAACTGCCAGACCATTCAGGTATGACCTAAATCAAATCACTTATGACTATACAGTGGAAGTGAGAAATAGATTTAAGGGCCTAGATCTGATAGATAGAGTGCCTGATGGACTATGGAATGAGGTTTGTGACATTGTACAAGAGACAGAGATCAAGACCATCCACATGGAAAAGAAATGCAAAAAGCAAAATGGCTGTCTGGGGAGGCCTTACAAATAACTATGAAAAGAAGACAAGTGAAAAGCAAAGGAGAAAAGGGAAGATATAAGCATCTGAATGCAGAGTTTCAAAGAATAGCAGGAAGAGATAAGAAAGCCTTCTTCAGCAATCAATGCTAAGAAATAGAGGAAAACAACAGAATGGGAAAGACTAGAGATCTGTTCAAGAAAATTAGAGATACCAAGGGAACATTTCATGCAAAGATGGGCTCGATAAAGGACAGAAATGGTATGGACCTAACAGAAGCAGAAGATATTAAGAGGAGGTGTCAAGAATACACAGAAGAACTGTACAAAAAAGATCTTCACGACCCAGATAATCATGATGGTGTGATCACTAATCTAGAGCCAGACATCTTGGAATGTGAAGTCAAGTGGGCCTTGGAAAGCATCAAACAAAGCTAATGGAGGTGATGGAATTCCAGTAGAGCTATTTCAATTCCTGAAAGATGATGCTGTCAAAGTGCTGCACTCAATAAGCCAACGCATTTGGAAAACTCAGCAGTGGCCACAGGACTGGAAAAGGTCAGTTTTCATTCCAATTCCAAAGAAAGGCAATGCCAAAGAATGCTCAAACTACTGCACAATTGCACTCATCTCACATGCTAGTAAAGTAATGCTCAAAATTCTCTAAGCCAGGCTTCAGCAATACACGAACCGTGAACTTCCAGATGTTCAAGCTGGTTTTAGAAAAGGCAGAGGAACCAGAGATGAAATTGCCAACATCCACTGGATCATCAACAAAGCAAGAGAGTTCCAGAAAAACATCTATTTCTGCTTTCTTGACTATGCCAAAGCCTTTGACTATGTGGATCACAGTAAACTGTGGAAAATTCTGAGAGAGATGGGAATACCAGACTACCTAACCTGCCTCTTGAGAAATCTGTATGCAGGTCAGGAAGCAGCAGTTAGAACAGGACATGGAACAGACTGGTCCCAAATAGGAAAAGGAGTGCATCAACGCTGTATATTGTCACCCTGCTTATTTAACTTATATGCAGAGTACATCATGAGAAACGCTGGACTGGAAGAAACACAAGCTGGAATCACGATTGCCAGGAGACATATCAATAACCTCAGATATGCAGATGACACCACCCTTATGGCAGAAAGTGAAAAGGAATTCAAAAGCCTCTTGATGTAAGTGAAAGAGGAGAGTGAAAAAGATGGTTTAAACGAAGCAGAAAATGAAGATCATGGCATCTGGTCCCATCACTTCATGGGAAATAGATGGGGAAACAGTGGAAACAGTGTCATACTTTCTTTTTTTGGGCTCCAAAATCACTGCACATGGTGATTGCAGCCATGAAATTAAAAGATGCTTACTCCTTGGAAGGAAAGTTATGACCAACCTAGGTAGTATATTCAAAAGCAGAGACATTACTTTGCCGACTAAGGTCTGTCTAGTCAAGGGTATGGTTTTTCCTGTGGTCATGTATATATGTGAGAGTTGGATTGTGAAGAAGGCTGAGTGCCGAAGAATTGATGCGTTTGAACTGTGGTGTTGGAGAAGACTCTTGATGGCCCCTTGGACTGCAAGGAGATCCAACCAGTCCATTCTGAATTAGATCAGCCCCGGGATTTCTTTGGAGGGAATGATGCTGAAGCTGAAACTCCAGTACTTTGGCCACCTCATACGAAGGGTTGACTCATTGGAAAAGACTCTGATGCTGGGAGGGATTGGGGGCAGGAGTTAAAGGGGATGACAGAGGATGAGATGGCTGGATGGCATCACTGACTCTATGGACATGAGTCTGAGTGAACTCCCGGAGTTGGCGATGCACAGGGAGGCCTGGCGTGCTGCGATTCATGGGGTCACAAAAAGTCAGACATGACTGATCAACTGAACTGAACTGAACATGCCAGGGGTTACAGGAATACACAAAGCACCATACCATAGCAGTTAAAACATAGATTTTGTAACTATATTTCTTGGATGGAATCACTGCGTTTTCCTCTCACAGTGTTGAGACCTTGTGATCTAATCTTTTAATTTCTTCATTTGTGAAATGGACAGAAATAGCATATACCTCATGTAATAACGAGAATTAAATGAGTTAATCAATGGAAAGAACAGTCTGTTCAGAGAAGGGATATTGGATACAAGTAGCTTTTACTGTTATTCATTTACTAACAGTTTCTTGAATTTTGCCCATGTGCTAGGCACACTAATGGTCCTAATATTCAAAGACAGAATGACAGATCTCTTGTTCAGAACTTATTAAACTTTTCTTGTTTTATATTTTCATAATATTCACTTAAGCCTTCAGATAATGTTTTTATAAACTGTATATTTTTCTTTTATTTTTATGTCTTGTACCTCTTAGTCATTAAAGATAAATCCACAAAATAAAATTATGAAATTCATTTTGGCAGCAAAACCTAACCTGATCTGAAGTGACATGAGTATACTCAGATTCCTTATTCAACTCACTAGTGTGAATATATATGTTTTGCTGATTAAAAAATATTATTTGATTATAGGGGTCTATCCAGGCCCTACAGAAGTATGCTGTGATATTTGGTATATGTTTATTTTTGCATACCTAAAATAAAAATTTATATGAATTCTTAACCTACATGGTCCTCAGGGCTTTGAATAAAGTATTGTGAAAGTGCATTCAACTTTATTGAGTACTTATTTTGTGCCAGATTAAAAATACAATAAGACAAATATAATTCCAGTGAACCAATAGAGAGAAAGATAAAATAAAATGAAATAGAATAATTTTAGTTGGTAAAAACTGCCAGAGATAGAGAAAAATGAGTGTTAACTATTTTCAATAAAGATGTCAGGAAAGACATCATAGTAAAGAATTAAACATATTATATGAATAGGTAATATTTTGTGTTCAAATATCTTAACCAATAACAAGACAGATACTGAATTTGGTGAATGTAAAATGAAAAAAAAAAGTGTGTAATTATGATTAGCTATATGATCGCATGTCAATTTTGTTTTCCAAGGTAAGCATCCCTTAAAAAGCAGTACTCATAATGGTCATACAGAGCTCCTACAGTGATGTTACAAAGTCATAAATATTCAGTAGTGTATTCAAATGCATAAGCTGAAATTTTAGGGCAATTTCTAAGTTCAATAAAATTCATTAAAACCAGCAGTTATTTAAATATATAGAGAAAATGTATTAGGTGTAGATAAATAGACAGTCTATTACACTGTTAGGCTAATACCATTTCAAGGCTAAAATACATTCCTTTTCTTATTTTCACAGCCTTCATTGCAATAATTGTTATTCAAATCACCGTATCTATTAAACCAATTCAAATGCTGCTCCATCTGATTAGTACAGTGTGTTTGAACAAGGTTAGAACAAGTGTGGTCACAGGTCTTATCTCAGGTTAATGTGGAAGTCTGCATTGCCACCTCCCATGGAAAAATGTAATGCACTGCAAGAGGTTGCTAATAGAATGAGGCAAACCAGATAAATAGCTTAATACAAGTCCATTATATTTTCATAAAAAAACAACTTTTTATGCTAGTTGTGCACAACAGTATTTTGGTTTTATGATTCTGAGTATTTCAAGGAAATGTGAGGAAATAACGCTCTGTCTCAGATTACCAAATAATTGAATAATTTCATTTCACACACACACATGCACACACACAGGTAAATTTAATAGTTATCTAAACCTAAATTCTTTTGGCTCTAGGACTTAACATTCAGTATATGAGCTTTAGAGATTTTGTTTGTTTGTCTTCTTTACAGTAATGCATTTTATAATGATAACAGACAACTACAATGTATAAAAGTAACATACTTAATAATTCTTCTAAGTGTTTGAATATATTAAGTATTAAAACCTCACAACATCCTTATGAGATAAATCCCCATAACTCAGTTTTAATATTAGCCTTGGTTTAAGAAAAAGAAATGAAGGAACTGAGATAAATGAGTTTAAACAACTTGTTCCAGGTCACGTCACACATGAAGGTAGAGTTGTCCTTCGAACCCAAGCAACCTGGTTCTAGAGTTTCAGTTATGAGAGTATATTATATACAGCAAGTTTTAGCCTCTGATTCTTAGAAAACTATACACACTAAATGTCCTTTAGTTTGTAAAACACAAAGAAAATTGACCAAATAAGGTATAACGAACTAATGAACTTACTAGGGTATCTAAAAATCACCGTGTGCTATTGTTCACTAGTTGTATAGCACTGATCAAGAGAAGTAATGCCCATACTTTCACCTGCAATGAACTAGGGGTCTCACAAAATCTTCCGTATTCATGGTTCAGCATTATAATGATCAAATTACATCAGTTAAGTGCACTGTAAGTTGCAAAGTATTAAGCACAGATAAGGTAGAGTTGAATCAATTGGTAGCTTCAAGAATTGGTGCCTCTAATCTATAAAATGTTTGTTAACTCCATAAATAAAATTGGTTAAATTTTAAGTGCATTTGGAGACAATAAGAAGGATATTGTCATTTTGACTGTGCATTAATCTTTCCTTTCCAGCTAAAATCAAGCATTGTCTTTTTTTTTTTTTTTTTTTCAATCTTCACCAAGCACTTGATTTAGGTCATTTAGGGAAAAAAATCAATTCACATCTCTTACTGACAACTCCGTACTCCACTTATTTTGCTGTAAGCAATCAAGTCAATGACTAGTTACTCTAGATGCAATCAGCACAGCATAATTGGGATACCTGAGCTGATCAGAGAAAATTAAATGATCATATTGCTTAATGTCCTTCTTTTGCCCATCTTACAAAGTTTTACTAATTACATTGAGTCAGTAAACGTCATCTCTAAATATTAACCAATAAAAAAGAAGGTACAGCTAAACAGTGAGATTTGAGGGCAAATATCACTATTTTTTATCATCACTACTCTGTGACACTTCTATTTTTTAAAAAGAAGAATTAAGCAGAGTAATTCAAATGGATCCACATGGAAGCTTCTATTGAATATCAGCAAATGGCTTCTGAATTTGGCTTTAAACCACAAATGATATATTGATTCAAATGAAGTAGAATAACTGTATATAGCTGCTGTAACGAACCAGCATTAGACCATATTTTCCCCTCTTTTGTGTGTCTACCACTATGGAAAAATCAGGGAGAGTGAACAGAGTGAGAGACTGGTTTATCCTGGGTTTGCTTCAGACAATAGATACTGATTTTCTATCAACATCCTATTGTCAAATGGAAAATATTAATTTCCTCTTAAGCTTAGCATAAAGACTGTTTTCTTGTACTTGTCTGAGAACTCAACTTCAAAAATGGTGTCTGTGAAGAGATTCTACAAAACACATGGTAGAACACAAATCTCAGTGTATTTTGGCATAAGGTATATGGATTGCTGGAAAATAAAGGTCTCAAGAGATAACAGATGTGTTCATATATTTGATAAAAACTGAGAGTCAAGATAATTCATGGAGATATAATAAAATTATACCTTAAAAACATGGTGTTGGTATAACTAAAATTAGATCTTCCATTTTCTAATGTTTTATTATTCCAGGATCATGGGATGCAGGATAATTTCTACCCTGAAAAAAACTTCCAGTTGGATTAAAAATGTCTCATAAAAGGAACTAAATTTGTCTCCATCTCTTAAGGTCTCTGTAAAATATTTACTGTGAATTGTGGAAGTTTTTATTCAATAAACAAATATTTGTTGTTATATAACATCTGCTAAATGTAGGATGTAACAATACATAAGAAATCCAACTAGCTTTTAAGCAAATTCATGTGTCATGCATTAAAAAGATATACTTCAAAAGTATATTTCACACTTAAGTGTACTAAGACCTGTTGCAAAATGTCTTAGAATTTTGCCTACTACTGTTCTTAATCATTTTTTTAAAAGTTAAAAGGTAGGGTCCAACAATCTGTGTGGTGATTCTAAGGTATGCTATATTTTGAGAATTATTGTTTAGTTTTCTGGTATTAAGATGGTGAAGAAATAAATTTCCATAAAGGCTGCTCTATTAATGCCTGAGAGTCAAGAGGGATATGTAATATGAGCAGAAGCTGTGACCACTTGAACACTCTCATTCCTCTTGAGTGCATGTGCACACACACACACACACACACACACACTACACACCACTGAGGTACTATTCATCTTTAGTTTTCCCACTGCTTGATGATGGCAGTATCCTCTGAGATCATGGAAGACTTAGGATTATTGTACCTGTTCATATTTCATGTCAAATTATTTCCCAATAAACTCAGTTATAACAGACAAAATACACAGGCTTGAAAAAGTTGGCTTAAACTCAACATTCAGAAAACTAAGATCATGGCATCTGATCCCATCACTACATGGAAAATAGATGGGAAAATAGTTGAAACAGTGGCAGATTTTATTTTTGGGGAGCTCCAAAATCACTGCAATGGTGACTGCGGCCATGAAATTAAAAGACTCTTGCTGCTTGGAAGAAAAGCTATGATCAACTTAGACAGCATATTAAAAAGCAGAGACATTACTTTGCCAACAAAGGTCCATCTAGTCATAGCTATGGTAGTCATGTATAGATGTGAGAGTTGGACTATAAAGAAAGCTGAGCACTGAAGAATTTATGTTTTTGTACTGTAGTATTGGAGAAGATCCTTAAGAATCCCTTGGACAGAAAGGGGATCCAACCAGTCCATCCTAAAGGAAATCAGTCCTGAATATTCATTGGAAGGACTGATGCTGAAGCTGAAACTCTAATACTTGGGCCACCTGCTGCGAAGAACTGACTCATTTGAAAAGACCCTGATGCTGGGAAAGATTGAAGGTGGGAGGAGAAGGGGATGACAGAGGATGAGATGGTTAGATGGCATCACCAACTCAATGGGCATGAGTTTGCATAAACTCTGGGAGTTGGTGATGGACAGGGAGGCCTCATGGGGGCACAAGGAGTCAGACATGACTGAGTGACTGAATTGAACTGAAGTGACACAGGCTTGACAACTATTTTTTTTAACAGCTATCTTATTTAAAATTATTATTTATGTTGTTATATATGTACCCTTCCTGGAGAAAGAGTTACAGATTTCATTGAAGGAAACTGTGAGAAGTGTTACTGGAAGCAAATTCAGAAAATTAGTGTGGGATTTCCCTGTCATTTAATGGTATAGATTATCCCTACATACAGCTTTGTCTACATTCCATACATTTAACTTTTATTCCATTCGTTTATGGCCACGTTTAGACACAGACATATAGCTGCTCTTAGAAACCTTTGTCCTTTCCTTTATATTTGAGCACAAAGCTAGAAAACAGCATTCTTTAGTGTTAGGCAAGGACTATTCTCACCATCAGAATAAGAGAAAGTTGTGTGCCATAGTTTGGCTAAGGCTTTTAAGAAAAAGGCATGTGTCTCTGATGTTACCCTTCCCTTCATTCAGCTGGATGATAATGGTAGAACATAGCGTAGACAGTTCTGGCATCCTTGAATCACTTTGCATAGGTTGAAAGTTTCAATAGAGAATACCATCCTTAAACTGATCAACAATGAGGATTAATTTTTTTGTGCTCAAGTTGTTAATTTAATACTTTTGGTAGCTTACTATACATCTAGTGTTACCTAAACTAATATACCTCCTATATATTCTAAGCATGTGTAGGTATGTTATTTTTTCCCCTTGAAACCAACAATTTTGGAGAGTGTTCAGTTTTCTTGTTTTTCTTGGCTCCAATTTGAAAATTAATATATGTGCTTTTATATCATGAGCAGAGAGAGGGATCTATGCAATTTTTTTCATCTTTGTAATTTTTAATTTTAAAAGAAATCATATTCTGTTTTATAAAACATTCTTAGGGATGAAACAAGAGATGCATTATTTTAGAATACATGCTTTCATATGTCTATTCAAACATTATGTGTATTTGAAATATCTGTATTCTTTGAGTTTGTCTGGGTTCCTTTATACAGACATTTCTTTTAGAATGCATGCTGCTAAATTTTACTTTGTATTTCTATGAGATTATGAAATAATTTCCTGGAGAAAAGCATGGCAACCCACTTCAGTATTCTTGCCTGGAGAATCCCATGGATAGAGGAGCCTGGTGAGCAATAGTCCATAAGAGTCACAAAGAGTTGGACACCATTGAAGCGACTTACCACAGCAGTGCACATGAAATACCTATATGTTATTATACACATATGAGCTTAAGCCATAATTTTTAAAAACTAATTATGTACATTATATTTAATCATTATGAAATTAACTTTTTTAACTCACTTTTTTTGCATTGGTAGATATGCATTTTAGTTTCTTGATGTATCTATTTATATCATAATAAATATATTTGGAACTTAATGTATTTCTTGTTCTTATTTTGATGGATAATTACAAACTTTTCTATTCCAAAACATGTACAACATGATGGTTTGCTTTACATAGTGAAATGGTTACTGTGGTCAAGTTAATGAATATATCCGTCATCTCACATAGTTATCTCTTTGGTGGACTTTTTTGAGACTAATAGTTGGTTTCTTTTCTTTTTTAATTTTTACTTTTACTTTATTTTACTTTACAATACTGTATTGGTTTTGCCATACACTGACATGAATCCACCAATTACTCAAAGTTAGTTTGTTTCTTCACTAGATTATGGACCCTTGAAGGTAGGTGCTATATTTTGTCTCTTTTGGTTGGTTTGATTTCATTTGGTTTTGAGATCTACTCTCTATACAATTTTCAGACATAACAACACAGTTTTGTTAGCTATAATCACCATGCTGTCCACTCCATCCCCAGGATTTATTTATCTAATAACCACAAGGTGTGTGTGTGTGTGTGTGTGTGTGTGGGGTGTGTGTGTGGGGTGAGAACACCTGAATCTTCTTGTGTAAGTCTGATCATGCAGTATTTTTCTTCCTGTATCTGTAGGGCAGTATTTCTTAAAATACTGGTTCTAGAACCACCTGCTTCAGGAATAGCAAATTGGTAAAAGTGCAGTTTCCTTGGTATGTACATTCTATAGCATGGTCATTTGAGAACCACTGTTGTAGCTATTTATTTTTTACTGTGGTAAAATATATATAAAATAAAATTATTGGTTTAACAGTTTCTGTTTTTGGAGGTGTTAAGTGCATCCGTGTTGTTACATAGGGGTCATCATTACCCAACTGCAGACTTTTTCATCATCCCAAACTGAAACTCTGTACCCACTAAAAAACAATTTCTCAAACTATTTTCTCAAAGTTTGTCAAAAAATAGTTTCTCAATTTTTCAAAAAAAAAAATTTTTCTCAATCATCTGTCCCCCCAGTGCTTGTTGCTGCTGCTGCTGCTAAGTCGCTTCAGTAGTGTCCGACTCTGTGCGACCCCAGAGACGACAGCCCACCAGGATCCCCCTTCCCTAGGATTCTCCAGTGCTTAGTAACCACTATTTTACATCTTGTTTCTATGAATTCTGACGATTCTAAGTACTTTATATAAGTGGAATCATGCAATCATTTTGTGTCTGGCTTTCTTCATTAGCAAAATATTTTCAAGGTTCATCTGCATTTTTAAGGTTGAAGAATATTTCATTGTATATGTATACCATATTTTGTTTATTATTTGCATTCATCATTTGTCCTTTTCATTATAGGGGACTGGAATGCAAAAGTAGGAAGTCAAGAAACACCTACAGTAACAGGCAAATTTGGCTTTGGAATGCGAAATGAAGCAGGGCAAAGACTAATAGAGTTTTGGCAAGAAAATGCACTGGTCATAGCAAACATCCTCTTCCAACAACACAAGAGAAGACTACACATGGACATCACCAGATGGTCAACACCAAAATCAGATTGATTATATTCTTTGCAGCCAAAGATGGAGAAGCTCTATACAGTCAACAAAAACAAGACCAGGAGCTGACTGTGGCTCAGATCATGAACTCCTTATTGCCAAATTCAAATTGAAGAAAATAGGGAAAACCGCTAGACCATTCAGGTATGACCTCAATCAAATCCTTTATGATTATACAGTGGAAGTGAGAAGTAGATTTAAGGGCCTAGATCTGATAGATAGAGTGCCTGATGAACTATGGAATGAGGTTCATGACATTGTACAGGAGACAGGATCAAGACCATCCCCATGGAAAAAAAATGCAAAAAAGCAAAATGGCTGTCTAGGGAGGCCTTACAAATAGCTGTGGAAAGAAGAGAGGTGAAAAGCCAAAGAGAAAAGGAAAGATACAAGCATCTGAATGCAGAATTCCAAAGAATAGCAAGAAGAGATAAGAAAGCCTTCTTCAGTGATCACTGCAAAGAAATAGAGGAAAACAACAGAATGGGAAAGACTAGAGATCTCTTCAAGAAAATTAGAGATACCAAGGGAACATTTCATGCAAAGTTGGGCTCAAAGGACAGAAATGGTATGAACCTAACAGAAACAGAAAATATTGAGAAGAGGTGGCAAGAATACACGGAAGAACTATACAAAAAAGATCTTCATGACCCAGATAATCATGATGATGTGCTCACTAATCTAGAGCCAGACATTTTGGAAAGTGAAGTCAATTGGGCTTTTGAAACCATCACTATGAACAAAGCTAGTGGAGGTGATGGAATTCCAGTGGAGCTATTTCAAATCCTGAAAGATGATGCTGTCAAAGTGCTGCACTCAATATGCCAGTAAATTTGGAAAACTCAGCAGTGGCCACAGGACTGGGAAAGGTCAGTTTTCATTCCAATTCCAATGAAAGGCAATGCCAAAGAATGCTCAAACTACCGCACAATTGCACTCATTTCACATACTAGTAAAGTAATGCTCAAAAATCTCCAAGCCAGGCTTCAGCAATACGTGAACCGTGAACTCCCTGATGTTCACGCTGGTTTTAGAAAAGGCAGAGGAACCAGAGTACAAATTGCCAACATCCGCTGGATCATGGAAAAAAAGCAAGAGAGTTCCAGAAAAACATCTATTTCTGCTTTATTGACTATGACAAAGCCTTTGACTATGTGGATCACAGTAAACTGTGGAAAATTCTGAGAGAGATGGGAATACCAGACCACCTAACATGTCTCTTGAGAAATCTGTATGCAGGTCAGGAAGCAACAGTTAGAACAGGACATGGAACAACAGATTGGTTCCAAATAGAAAAATAAGTACATCAAGGCTGTATATTGTCACCCTGCTTATTTAACTTCTATGCAGAGTATGTCATGAGAAACTCTGGACTGGAAGAAACACAAGCTGGAGTTAAGATTGCCGGGAGAAATATCAAGAACCTCAGATATGTAGATGATACCACCCTTATGGAAGAAAGTGAAGAGGAGCTAAAAAGCCTCTTGATGAAAGTGAAAGAGGAGAGTGAAAAAGTTGGCTTAAAGCTCAACATTCAGAAAACGAAGATCATGGCATCTGGTCCCATCACTTCATGGGAAATAGTTGGGGAAACAGTGGAAACAGCATCAGACTTTATTTTTGGGGGCTCCAAAATCACTGCAGATGGTGATTGCAGCCATGAAATTAAAAGATGCTTACTCCTTGGAAGAAAAGTTATGACCAACCTAGATAGTATATTCAAAAGCAGAGACATTACTTTGCCGACTAAGGTTAGTCTAGTCAAGGCTATGGTTTTTCCAGTAGTCATGTATGGATGTGAGAGTTGGACTGTGAAGAAGGCTGAGCGTCGAAGAATTGATGCTTTTGAACTGTCGTGTTGGAGAAGACTCTTGATGGTCCCCTGGACTGCAAGAAGATCCAACCAGTCCATTCTGAAGGAGATCAACCTGGGATTTCTTTGGAAGGAATGATGTTAAAGCTGAAGCTCCAGTACTTTGGCCACCTCATGAAAAGAGTTGACTCATTGGAAAAGACTCTGATGCTGGAAGGGATTGAGAGCAGGAGAAAGAAGGTGACAACCTAGGATGAGATGGCTGGATGGCATCACGGAGTCGATGGACGTGAGTCTGAGTGAACTCCGGGAGATGGTGATCAACAGGGAGGCCTGGCGTGCTGCAATACATGGGGTCGCAAAGAGTTGGACACGACTGAACAACTGAACTGAACTGAACGGAACTGAAAGTTGTTTTCATCTTTTGCTACTGTGACTTATGCTAGGAACATTCCTGCACAAATGTTCATTTAAATGCCTGCCTTCAATTCTGTGTATATACCTACAAATGGAATTGCTGGATTATTTGGTAATTCTGTTTTTAATTTTTGAGTATCACTGTGTTTTCTGTAGTGGCCAAGTCATTTTATATTCCCGCAAAAGATGCAGGAGAGTTCCTATTTCTTCACACCCTTGCACTTGCTTTTTTCTGAATTTGTTAATAGCTTTATAATGGATTCCCTGGCTCAGAGGGTATAGAGTCTGCCTGCAATGCAGAAAACCTGAATTTGATCCCTGGATTGGAAGATCCCCTGGAAAAGGGAATGGCAACCCATTTCCTTGTCTGGAAAATCCCATGGATGGAAGAGGAGCCTGACAGTCCATAGCATAAGATCGCAAACAGCCTGACACGTCTGATTGACTTCACTTTCACTTTATAATGGACATGAAGTAGTTGACATTTTTATTCTTCCATTAAAAATTTTTGTTTATGTTAACTCTTATATTTAATTTTAACAGCTTTGTTAAATATAATTTATAAACCATAAAATTAACCTATTTAACTTTCCAATTTATTTTTTTTTTGTAAATCTGCTTAATTGTGCAATTATCACCACAATCCAATTCTAGAACATTTCCATCTCCCCAACAAGTTTCATATTCATTCTCTATTTCCATGACCAGGTTTCAGGCAACTATTATCCTATTTTCTCTACTATATATTTGCCTTTTTGAACATTTTATGCAAATGAAAGCATATAATATATGCTGTTTTGTGTCTGGGCTTCTTTATATTAATGTATTATTCTTTATTCCTCCATATCATAACATGTAAAATATTCTTTTTTATTTCTGTATGGAATTCCACTGTACAGATCTGCTATATTTTGCAAGGGCTACCAGAAGGCCATTCTAGACAAGAAAGGACACTCAGGCTATTTGCTTTGAATGGGGTGATTCTAAAGGAACATCTCAGCTCCAGAGCTTTACATCAATTCAGCTCAGGCTTCTTGCATATTGCAAAGAAATTCAAATCTCTATCTTAAAAATATTGGGGGAAAAATAAACTGTCAATCCAGAATTCTACATTCAGTGAATGCATTTCCAAAAATAAGAGTGAAAAAACTGAGGCTCTATAAACTCTTTCTAGTTACTTTTTTGATGGATTTCATCTTCCTCACTCTCCAGAACCCTGTATATGCAGAAAGATACAAATAAAGATGAAAGATCTGAACTGAGATAGAATCTGCCCCACTCAGCATGTTAGATAGTGAGTAAAGGCAGATACACTTTGGTGAGGAATCCGTACTTGCCTGCAGGATGTGAGACAGGGAACAGTCCAAATAAGTCTGTGACTTTTAGCTTATGGTTAAGTGAAGTTTGCGTGCAAATACCATGGCCTGAGTGTGAAGGTGAAAACCTACAGATATCATAGTTTGCAGAATCAGAAAACTATAGCCAGTACACACTAAGCTGAAGAGAATGGGAGTATCCTAAAAGAATAAGAGCTGGAAAAGGAATCCTTCATCTCTGTTATCCCATATCCTGACAGAGCAATAAACTGTGAATATGCAGAACAGATTCAAAGCAACTTGACTAAAAGGGAAAATATATCTGAACTGAGGCAAAACTGCTGCCTCAAAAGTAGAGATCCCAATTCAAATCTAGTTATGAAAATTATATTCTAAAAAAATCAAATAATATTTACTGTATAAACATACTAGGATTCAGAAATCTCCACAACGTGACAGTGCATGTCCAGGATATAATCCAAACATACAGTGGAACACAGCAAATGACTGTGAACTAATGTTAAATAAACCAACTAGTAACCTCAATGAAAGTGAAAGGAAAGTGAAAGTGAAGTTGCTCAGTCATGTCCAATTCTTTGCAATCCCATGGACTGTAGCCTACTGGGCTCCTCTGTCCATGGAATTTCAGAGGCAGTAGTACTGGAGTGGGTTGCCATTTCCTTCTCCAGGGGATCTTCCCAACCCAGGGCTCAAACCAGGGTCTCCCGCATTGTAGACAGATGTTTTACCATCTGAGCCATATCAGCCACTATGTCAAACTTAGTACCAGAATAGATCAACACAGTTTCTGGTACTTGACATGGAGGGTTCTTTTAAATCCTGGTCACAAAGATCAAAACTAGTTCACATTCTAAGTACAGGTCAAGATGTGGGACATATATACAATGGAATATTAGTCATAAAAAATAATGAAATAATGCAAGTTAACAATGGACCTAGATATTTTCATATTGTGTGAAGTAAGTCAGAGAAGATAAATATGTGATATCACTTATATGTGGAATCTCAAAACAATGGTAGAAGTGAATTCATTTATAAAACACAAATAGAGTCACAGATGTAGACAACAAACATGATTAAGGGGGAAAGGGGAAGGGATAAACTGGGACATTGGGTTTAGCAAATATACAATACTATTAATAAAACAGGTAACCACAGACTTACTGTACATCACAGGGGCTCTACTCAGTACTCTGTAATGGCCTATATAGGGACAGAATCTAAAAAAGAGTGGATGTATGCATATGTGTAACTGATTCACTATGCTGTATGGCAGAAACTAACACAATATTGTAAATTAACTATACTCCAGTAAAAATTACTTTAAAAATGTAGTTCACACTCACCTGGGAAGAATAGCAGTTCACAGTCTCTACCTGTCACAGAGCTACGTTAGCATTCAGGCTATCACATATAGCCTGAATCAAGAATGTCTGATTTTTCTAATATTTTCAGCATTTTCAGGTATCCACTTCAATGAAGACATAATGCTATTTAGATCTGCTTAAGTGGGAAGTATTGAGCATTTCCATGGCCCTAGTTAAACACATGCATGCAAGATAGTGATAGATAAACCCTATATATTTTAAAGACATAATGCCCATCAGTATAGACTTAGAGTTAAAATTTAGGGTATAACAAGATATTCTGAAAAGATAGAAATAAAGAACAATACTAAAATATGGCAGAACACTTAAAAAGGTTGTTTTTGTTTTTTGTTTTTTGGTTGTTTTTTTTTTAGATTTAGGAAATAACATATATATAACATTTGGGAATATTTCTCTGACACATTTCCCAAAGGTTCACAAAGTTGTCAGATTTGAGAAAGAAACAAAAGAGAATAGACTCCAAGCTTTGGTTAAACTGCCTTGTCACTTGGGTTATATGAACTGTTAAATGCAGTGGTATTAAAGATATCCATTGAATCAAATATATTGTTTTCCTAGGAAGCCTCAGAGGAGAGTTCTGGGTTCTGGAGGAATGCCGTGTTTTCTGTGACTGAAAATTACTCATCATCTGAAAAGAAGCTGCTGGCATGACACTCACACCTAGTAGAGACTAAATGCCTGACTAAAGGAGATAAGTGACTATGTAATTAGAATTGTCCATCAGAAGCTTGGTATTGTAAGAACAATCAAGCCTTAAGGTCAGGGGAATGCAGTAGCAATGTATTGTTCCATGAAAATGATATAGGAGGCCTGGACAGATCCACAGGGCACACTAAATGTTTCACAAAAGGTGGTTCAGAATCCCCATTCACTTATCTTCTGTGCAACATTGCCTTTCTCACAGCTCATATCTATGGCCTCACACCTAATGTGACAGGCTGATGAAAGAGAGAACAAAATAGGGTCTGTTTCAGAGATGGTTAGTATTTTATGCAAGGCCTTATATGATATTATAGCCCAAATCAGTGTTACCCTATAGGAGAGTGATGAGGAAACATTTCTTTGATTTGAACAATACAATTGGCTTTTTTTTTTTTTCCTTTGTATGAAGAGATATAGGTCTAGGGTAAAGAATACACAAAATCTGGGATAATATCAGGTGGTTTTATTGGCAGTGAGTGGCTGAGAGAAGCAAAATTATTTGAGTAGAGACCCTGATCTTCAAGGAATTGTGTGAGGACAGATTTGTGAAACTGACCTGCAAGTATACAGGTCTTTATCAGGTTGCTGGGAGAAACATCAATAACCTCAGACATGCAGATGACACCACCCTTGTGGCAGAAAGTGAAGAGGAACTTAAAAGCCTCTTGATGAAAATGAAAGAGGAGAGTGGAAAAGTTGGCTTAAAGCTCATTATTCAGAAAACTAAGATCATGGCATTTGGTCCCATCACTTCATGGGAAATAGATGGGGAAACAGTGGAAACAGTGACAGACTTTATTTTTTGGGTTCTAAAATCACTGCAGATGGTGATTGCAGCCATGAAATTTAAAGACGCTTGCTCCTTGGAAGGAAAGTTATAACCAACCTAGACAGCATGTAAAAAAGGAGAGACATTACTTTGCCAACAAAGATCCGTTTAGTCAAGACTATCGTTTTTCCAGTGGCCATGTATGGATGTGACAGTTGGACTGTGAAGAAAGCTGAGCACCAAAGAATTGATGCTTTTGAACTGTGGTGTTGAGAAGACTCTTGAGAGGCCCTTGAAATGCAAGGAGATCCAGCCAGTCCATCCTAAATGAGATCATGTTAGGTGTTCATTGGAAGGACTGATGCTGAAGCTGAAACTCCAATACTTTGGCCACCTCATGCGAAGAGTTGACTCATTGGAAAAGACCCTGATGCTGGGAAGGACTGGGGACAGGAGGAGAAGGGAATGACAAAGGATAAGATGGCTGGATGGCATCACCGACTCAATGGACATGGGTTTGGGTAAACTCTGGGAGTTGGTGATGGACAGGGAGGCCTGGAGTGCTGTGATTCATGGGGTTGCAAAGAGTCGGACACGACTGAGCGACTGAACTGAACTGAACTGAACTGAATACTGTACTAACTACCGGGGTGAGGAGGGGCGGTAGGGGAGGAGATAGGGTTTTTTTTTTGTTTTTTTTTTTTTTTTTTTGAGATAGGGTTTTGAAGGCATATGTTAAATCTTGAAAATATGTGGAAAATGTTTTCGAAAATAACATTTTTTAGCCAAACAAACTGGTTTTTTTTTTAATGAACACTGATTTCATGGGATCCCATTAGAACACTACAATTTTGGTTAATCAAGTTTATATTTTAACTTCTTATCTTGCCAAAACTGTAGACTTCAGAAACCTATCGTAGGTCAATTCTTGTAGGAAATAGTAAGATAAAGTTGCCAGAACACATTTCTCAGGAGTAGAAATATGGAATTTTCACCTTTTTCCCTTTTTTATTATTTGTCACCTTGGTTACTTTTTTAAAATAGGAAAATAATTTCTGAAATATGTATAATATCATATAAGAAACGAATTGCCAGTCTAGGTTCGATGCAGGATATAGGATGCTTGGGGCTGGTGCACTGGGATGACCCAGAGGGATGGTATGGAGAGGAAGGTGGGAGGGGGGTTCAGGATTGGGAACACATGTACACCCATGGTGGATTCATGTTGATGTATGGCAAAACCAATACAATATTGTAAAGTAATTAGCCTCCAATTAAAATAATAAATTTAAATTAAAAAAAGGAAAGGTGGGAAAAATAGCATTTCAAATTCTGAGCAATGTTTTGGAAAAGAAAGAATAAATGCAAAATGTTGCTGTTGTTCAGTCACTAAGTCCTGTCTAACTCTTTCCAACACCATGGACTCCAGCATACCAGGCTCCCCTGTCCTTAACCATCTCCTGGAGTTTGCTCAGATTCATGTCCGTTGAGTCAGTGATGCTATCTAACCATTTATTCCTCTGACGCCTCCTTCTCCTCTTGCCTTTGATCTTTCCCAGTGTCAGGGTCTTTTCCAATGAGCTGGCTCTTCACATCAGGTGGCCAAAATATTGGAGCTTCAGTATTAGCATCAGTCCTCCCAACGAATATTCAGGGTTGATTTCCTTTAGGGTTAACTGTTTTGATCTCCTTGTGGTCTAAGGGACTCTCAAGAATCTTTTCTAGCACTACAATTTGAGGGCATAAATTCTTGAGCACTCAGCCCTCTTTATGGTCTAACTCTCATATCGTACATCACTACTGGAAAAACAATAGCTTTGACAATACAGATGTTTACCAGCTAAGTGATGTCTCTACTTCTTAACACACTATCTAGGTTTGTCATAGCTTTCCTTCCAAGGAGCAAGTGTCTTAATTTCATGACCGCAGTCTCTAAATGCAGTGATTTTGGAGCCGAAGAAAATAAAATTTGCCACTGCTTCCACTTTTTCCCTTCTATTTCCCATATAGCGATGGGAACAGGTGCCACGATCTTAGTTTTTCTTAAAGGTCAGTTTTAAGCCAGCTTTTACACTCTCCTCTTTCACCATCATCAAGAGTCTCTTTAGTTCCTCTTCACTTTCTGCCATGAGAGTGGTAATATCTGCATATCTGAGTTCGTTAATATTTTTCCTGGCAATCTTGACTCCAGTCTGTAATTCAGCCAGCCCAGCATTTAATATGATGTACTCTGATAGAAGTTAAATAAGCAGGGTGACAATACCTAACCTTATTATACTCCTTCCCCAATTTGGAACCAGTCAGTTTTCCCATGTCTGATTTAAACTGCTGCTTCTTAACATGCATACAGGTTTCACAGGAGAAAGGTCAGGTGGTCTGATACTCCCATCATTTTAAGAATTTTCCAGTTTGTTGTGATCCACAGAGTCAAAGGCTTTAGCATTGTCAATGAAGCAGAAGTAGATATTTTCCTGAATTCTCTTGCTTTCTCTATGATCCAACAAAAGTTGCCAATTTGATCTCTGGTTCCTCTGGTTTTTCTAAACCCAGATTGTACATCAAGAAGTTCTTAGTTCACATACTGTTGAAGACTAGTTTGAAGGATTTTGAGCATAACTCTACTGGCATGTGAAATGAGCATAATTGTATGGTAGTTTAAACATTCTTTCGCATTGCTCTTCTTTGGGATTGGAATGAAAACTGACCTTTTCCAGTCCCGTGGCCACTGCTGAGTTTTTCAAATTGGCTGACATATTGAGCATAACTTTAACAGCATCTTTTAGGATTTTACACAGCTCAGCTGGAATTGCATCACCTCCCCTAGCTCTGTTCATAGTAATGCTTCCTAAGGCCCTCTTGACCTCACACTCCAGGATGTCTTATTCCAGGTGAGTGATCACACCATTTTGTTTATCTGGGTCATTAAGATAATTTTTGTGTAGCCCTTCTTTTTTTTTTTAATTTTTTATTTTTTTTTAAATTTTAAATCTTTAATTCTTACATGCGTTCCAACATGAACCCCCTCCCACCCCTCCCCACAACATCTCTCTGGTCATCCCATGCACCAGCCCAAGCAGCTGCACCCTATGTCAGACATGGACTCTTGCCACCTCTTCTTAATCACTTCTGCTTCTCTTAGGGCATTACCATTTCTGTTCTTTATTATGCCCATCCTTGCATGAAATTTTCCCTTGATATCTCTGATTTTCTTGAAGAGATCTGTAGATCTCCTTCCTATTCTATTGTTTTCCCATTCTATTGTATTTTCCATTCAATTGTTTTCCTCTGTTCCTTTACATTGTTCATTTAAGGTGACCTTATATCTCCTTGCAGTTCTCTGGAATTCTGCATTCAGTTCAATATATCTTTCCCTTTTCCCTCACTTTCTCTTCTATTATTCCCTCAACTATCTGTAAAGCCTCCTTAGCAATCATTTTGCCTTCTTGTATTTCTTTTTCTTTGGAATGGTTTTGGTCACTGTCTTGCACAATGTTACAAAACTTTGCCCATAGTTCTTCAGGCGCTCTGTCTGCAGATCTAAAATACCCAAATATTTCTTTCCAGGTTCAAGTTAAAGTCTGTCTTTCTGGAATCAGTAACAGAGGTCTTTGTATTTTTTGCCCTTAAAGAACCAAGTTTTAAATTATTGCTTTCAACCTACAAAACAGTAATTTGCAATGACAGACATTGCCAACTTGCAATAAAGTTTTAGGAGGTCAGATGAGATCAACAGTTCCACAACTTGATTCACTAAATTGCAAAACACTTTAACCAATTGAAATCTTCATTTTTAGGTGTTTGTTGGATCTATTTGGAACAATGCTATGGTTTTTGTATCCCATTATATAAAGCAGAGATTCAATCATCATATAACTAAATTAACAAAAAATCAATCTAAATTATCCAATGAAAATAATGAAATGTAATGTCTTCTAATAAGTTACTGGAAATCTAAATTATTCAAATTCTATGAAAATTGTGAGTACATTAATAGCCTAAACTGTTCATTATTAATATTTTCTTTTTTCTATACAAATATAATTTTAAATGAAAACTATACTAAATTTTCCTAGAAATTTATTATGAAAAATTTAAATATAGAAGGCTGAGCACTGAAGAATTGATGCTCTTGAATTGTGAAGCTGCAGAAGACTCTTGAGAATCCCTTGAACAGAAAGGAGATCAAACCAGTCAATCTTAAAGGAAATCAACCCTGAATAGTCATTAGAAGAACTGATGCTAACGTTGAACCTCTAATATTTTGATCACCCAATGGGAAGAGCCTACTCATTGGAAAAGACCTTGATGCTGGGAAAGACTGAGGGCAAGAAGGGTACAGCAGAGGATGAGATGGATGGATGGCACCTTTGTAACAAATAGACATGAGTTTGAGCAAACTCTGAGAGACAGTGAAGAACAGAGAAGCCTGGTATGCTATAGTCCATGGAGTCACAAGGAGTCAGACATGACTTAGTGACTAAACAATAGCAAATTATTAAATATTTACCAATATTGTCATCAACAATGTGGACATTGTTCACCATGGATATGGAGACTGACAAGTGTCAATATAGCTATCAATGCAAATAGACAAATAGACATGAAAGATAAAAGCACTGTTCAAAGATAGAATGTAAGGGCACATCTTTCGGTATGAAGGAAGAAGTAGTCTCATTGCAAAAGTGTCATTTAACTTGAAATCTAAAAAATAATCCATCACACAATGTGAGTCAAATGCTTTTCCAGGGAAAGAAGAACCTTAACATAGAAAATGGTTAGGTATCATAAAGTTACTAAGAGTATTTCAGTGTGGATGAATACTGAAGGAAGAGATGTGACTGTAGAGTTAAGAATTTTTCCCTGTTATTAAGATACCTAAATTAAGCAGATCAATCATTCATTTTTGTATCCCTATTGCCTGTGCCAATATCAGATACATGACATAAATTCAGTGAGTAAATAAATGATCTACAAACAAAGGATACATGAAAACATTGCAGACTATTCCTACCCCTCTTTATCTCCATCTCTTTCTCTAACTCTTGGTTGTCAAATTATATGTTCCCTTTTATTTCATATTTAAGGTAAACTCTTCTAGAATAGTTATAGATTAACAAAAATTGTATGAGAGGTTCCCACATACTACACAAAAGATGGTAAGGAGAGTTTCCACGCACTACACACCTATTTTCCCTGTTATATCTTACATTAACAT